>NC_134492.1:60628605-60921105 GCF_040206685.1 Ascaphus truei | reverse complement strand
GTGAGTGGGTGGGTTGGGTGAGTTCGGTGAGTTGAGTGGGTGAGTGGGTGGGTCAGTGGGTGGGTGGGTCGGTGAGTGGGTGGGTTGGTGAGTGGGTGGGTGGGGTCGGTGACTGACTGAATGGGTGGGCGGTTTTGGGTGACTGACTGGGTGGGTAACAGAATGGGTGGGTGAGTGGGTGACTGACTGGGTGGGGGGGCAAGAGTAGAAGGCTGGGCAGGAGGCCCGCACCGCGCTTCCCCTCTGTTCCTCGTTGGGAGCAAGGGGGGAGGAGCCTGGAGTTTGTGGCTGGGGCAGTAGGGCCGCGTCGCGCTTCCCCTCCGTCCGGGAGCCGGTGCAGGGCGGCGCACGTGCGTGTGATGGTGCGGCTGGGGATGTTGCGTAGCGTCCGGGTTTGGGGGGGGGGGGGGAGAGTGTGGTATTTGTGCCTGAGGGGGGAGAGTGACGGCCACCAGGAGGGGGGAAGGTGAGCTGCGGTCCGGCTGAGGGGGGAGAGTGACGGCCACCAGGAGGGGGGAAGGTGAGCTGCGGTCCGGCTGACGGGGGAGAGTGACGGGCACCGGGAGAGGGGGGTGGGTGTGTGTGTGTGTGTGTTGGTCAGAGGCGCACATGGTCACGGTGTGAGGAGAGTGTGCGTGCGTGTCTCTCCTCCCAGCCTGGCTCCTCCCTGCCTGGCCCGCAGGCCAATGAGCTGTCCAGCAGACATACACACACAAACATTATTTGAGACTTATATATATAGATAACCCTACTCACTTATAAATAAATACACGTGGGTTGTTTTTTAATATAAATAACTTCTGTAGTGTTAGATAATCGTTGCTGCATTTGTTTATTTTACAATTCAACTCTTAATGCCATTTTGAATAAGTTTTAACATACTGAGCATCCTGTGATTTCTTTAGCCGGATTCAGCCCAGCTCACCAGCAGTGCAAGAGCTTTGTAACACTTTCCTGTTTGGGATAATTTGTTGCCAATGTTCCCGGCAGTTTGAGCTGCAAACGGTAACAATAGATAATGTTACATTAGTAATATCAGGAGACATTGAAGCTGCTGAGTTAGGGCTGTTAAATAGCGGCCGCGCGCTCCGCCGTGTGCGTGGAACCGGCCGACAGGGGAGAAGAAAATGTATGTGTGTGTGTATGTGTGTACTGTATGTGTGTATGTGTGTATGTGTGTATGTGTGTACTGTATGTGTGTATGTGTGTATGTGTGTATGTGTGTGTGTATGTGTGTATGTGTGTATGTGTGTATGTGTGTGTGTATGTGTGTATGTGTGTATGTGTGTACTGTATGTGTGTATGTGTGTATGTGTGTACTGTATGTGTGTATGTGTGTATGTGTGTACTGTATGTGTGTATGTGTGTACTGTATGTGTGTATGTGTGTATGTGTGTATGTGTGTATGTGTGTACTGTATGTGTGTACTGTATGTGTGTACTGTATGTGTGTATGTGTGTACTGTATGTGTGTATGTGTGTACTGTATGTGTGTATGTGTGTACTGTGTGTGTACTGTATGTGTGTATGTGTGTATGTGTGTATGTGTGTATGTGTGTATGTGTGTACTGTATGTGTGTATGTGTGTATGTGTCAAAGCTGCACAATACAAAAAAAAATTATTTATACAAAATGTCTTTTTTTTCCTTTAAATATTATTTCATACATTTTTAACTCACACAATCTATACTCACACATACTCACACACACATATACACTCACACATACTCACACACACATACACACTCACACATACTCACACACACATATACACTCACACATACTCACACACACATATACACTCACACATATTCACACACACATACACACACACACACATATATACTCACACACACATATACACACACATATACACTCACACACATATACACACACATATACACTCACACATACTCACACACACATATACACTCACACATATACACTCACACATACTCACACACACATATACACTCACACATACTCACACACACATATACACATTACCTTCCATCCCAGTCGCTCACAGCATACACACAAAAAGCGTGCGTCACGTGCGTTCTCACAGGCGCGCGGGGATGTGCGCGCGGACACACTATGTAACGGCCCTTACACTGACGGATTCATTTGAAACTGAAAGGCAACAATTTAGTGAGCCCGGGAAGCAGGATCTCCGCTGATCGGTCAGCAGCTCAGGTCAATAGCTTCCAGTAAAGCTAATCAAAGGCTGTACAGGCATACCCCGCATTAACATACGCAATGTGACCGGAGCATGTATGTAAAGCGAAAATGTACTTAAAGTGAAGCACTACCTTTTTCCCACTTATCGATGCATGTACTGTACTGCAATCGTCATATACGTGCATAACTGATGTAAATAACGCATGTGTAACAGGCTCTACAGTCTCCCCGCTTGCACACAGCTTCGGTACAGGTAAGGAGCTGGTATTGCTGTTCAGGACGTGCTGACAGGCGCATGCGCGAGCTGCCGTTTGCCTATTGAGTGATATGTTCTTACTCGTGAGTGTACTTAAAGTGAGTGTCCTTAAAGCGAGGTATGCCTGTATATATTAAAACCAAAAAAAAAAACCTTTTTTTTTGCTTTAAAGTGCCGCTTAGATCGTCTCATTACAGTAATATAAGTTCTACTGTTCTTTCAACCTCACCTACGAGGTAATTACCAGAGCTTGTGACGCTGTAACTACGTATCAAAGAGTAAACACGTGAAATACTTTGCCATCCCCTCATTACCGGTGTATTCCTATAGACCTAACCGTCCTTTTGCCACGCTCCAGACTTTGTGTCACATTTGGAAACTGAAAGAAAGCAATAACGCGGGATAACCGGGGTCGCGGTTACACAAAGACCATTATAATGTTTCTTTTTCAGGGGTGACGTTTGTTACAGAAATAATATTTGTTCCACGCGTGCCGGTTTTTACCGTGGACAATCCCGGTATAGGACGGGCTCGACGCTTCGGATTATTTAAACAATGACATTTGTTTGGGTTTTTTTCTTTAAGTGGGACTTCCACGGAGAAACATTCCTGCAGTCATTGTTCAACACAGAGAGGGAAGGGGAAAAAATCATTATGAGAACGACCCCCCCCCCCCCCCCCTCTCTCTCTCTCTCTCTCTCTCTCTCTCTCATCCCCGAGGCAAAGAGTTTAAGTTGGCCAATCCGGTTTGGCTACCGTCTGCGTTCCCGGCCAATGGATCCCCTATGTGAGTCCCACGTGACAGCCAGCCTTCCCTCCCCTTCTTTTCAGGAGACAGAGAAGCAGAAGAAGAAAAAAAAGAAAGATTTCAGTTCATGTAAGGTCTGCTGCCCTGGCAGAAACCAAACCCCTGCTGCCCTGGCAGAAACCAAACCTCTGCTTGTCGCCGACTTTGGCGTCTACTTTTGCCGTGCCTTCGAGCCGGGAATGCCTGCGCGCTACCTGCCGCACGTCCGACAACCCGCCGACTACCTGCGTAAGTATCTCTTTAGAAATGTTTATTTAAATTTTTTTTAAAACCCTATTTCTTTCATATTTTCGGTGTTGGTTAACAAGGTTTTTGTTTTTAAACCCGTTCGGCAGACTTTGGGTTGTTGCTAAGTGCGCTCCCCCCCGGGAAAAGAACCACGCAGTTTTTAACCGTGCAATCTTTCGCCGCCCTCTGCGAAAAAGCCTGGCGTGAAAACCGCCGTCCCTCCGCGTCCACCTCCCCGGCAAATAACGGGGTGGGAGTGCGGTTTAAAATGCGTTTCCCCTCGAACCGTATCCCGTAGCAGAAATATACCCCGATCGTTCCTGACCTGTCTGGCACTGAATGGGTTACCCTGAGATTCTGAACCCAAGAGATTCCCCCCCCCCTAATGTCCAAGAGGGGTTTAAATCGTTAACCCCCCCCCTAATGTCCAAGAGGGGTTTAAATCGTTAACCCCCCCCCTAATGTCCAAGAGGGGTTTAAATCGTTAACCCTCCCGCCCCCCCCTCCCCCCCGCAAGATGCCTTAAAATGAAATCCTATATTTCAGTTTTCAGGGCGACGGGCGAGGGTTTATCCAGGGTTCCTGGCAATGAGTGGGTTAAACCGTTATTATACGTATTTTTTTTTAACACAAACTGTTTGGATTCACGTAAAATAGGCTGTTTTTTTAAATCCTCAAATCAATGTTTTTCTTCTTCTTTCGTTCCACAATTCGTTTTTTTTTCTTTATCGGAAGCAATTTGCGGCTTCCGATGTAAAAATGGATTTTGACTTCAGCCGAGGGGAAAAATCGCGAGGGATTTAGATGTGTCCGGACCACAAATGTTTATTTAAAAAAAAAAAATGTAATATATAAATAAATGACTTTTTTTTTTTTTAAAGGCAAAATGCATCCGGGTAAGATTTAGGGTTTTTTAGGTTCGTTCTGGAAGTGTGGAATTTATTGAGCGGTTATGGGGTGAATTCTTAGGAGAAAAATCTCAGCTGAAATGTCTTATTTTTTCTCTGTCTGACTTCTCTGTCCCACACAAAGGGCTGCTTTCCCAGACACTTGTGTCTGTCTCCTTATATACGAGACATCCCAGCAAAGAAACTCGGGGAAAAAAACCCTACAGAAATATTTAATGGGGGGTGTCTGATTTATTCGATTTCCCAGCCACAAACATTGATTAACAGCTACCTGTATTTCTCAGAACGCAGAACACGAAAATAATCTACATTTGTGGGTTTATTTATTTAAAATAATAAACACTTTGCTGGTTGTTGTTTTTTTCAACAACAAATCGTAACAAATCTTTTTGACTTACAAAGGAAAATTAATTAAAAAAACAAACAAAAAAAAACATTTTTTGGGGGTTCTGTTTTGCCTTTTTACCCGAGGGTTGTTTTTTTTTTTTTTAATGCAGGCTCGCAGCAATCGTTGATTTTGGGGGGTTTAAAAAATGTCCGCCGTGTCCCCCCACCCCTTCCTTCTCGTAGGACACAAGGGTTTTGCTGATTAAGTTAAAATAGTTAAAAAGGGGCTTTTTAAAAATAAAATAAAAATTGGAGACATTTGCTGAGTTTGTAATGGTGATCTCCGTGAGAAACTTTATTTGGGGGATACCTGCAGAAGAATTTTCATTCATACGGATTTTCGGGGAAACTTTGCGATGTCACTCCAGGGACAAAAATACTTTAGTAATATCCTGTTTCCAATTCATTTGGTTAATTACAGAGGGGGACAAGTTCTGGGTTTGCATGAACAGCAAGGGCGTTTTAGGATTATCTCCGTTTGCGCTGCGATAAACCGCGGTGACAAGTAAGGCAGTTATGAAGCAGATCGAGGCTGGAATATGGGGCAATAGGGGGTATTATAAGAGGAGTTATTGGGGGAGGTTATATGGGGCAATAGGAGGAGTTATAGGGATAATAATAATTGTTTGTTCTTGTATATCGCTGCTAGTTTTACGTAGCGCTTTACAGAGACATCTTGCAGTCACAGGTCCCTGCCTCGTAGAGCTTACAATCTATGTTTTTGGTGCCTGAGGCACAGGGAGATAAAGTGACTTGCCCAAGGTCACAAGGAGCCGACACCGGGAATTGAACCAGCAGTTATGTGGGACAATAGGAGGCATTATAGGGAGTGATTATATGGGGTAATAGGGAGGCGTTATATGGGGTAATAGGAGGAGTTATAGGGAGGGGTTATATGGGGTAATATGAGTTATAGGGAGAAGTTATATGGGGTAATAGGAGGGGTTATAGGAGAGGTTATGTGGGGTAAGAGGAGGAGTTATAGGGAGCGGTTATATGGGATAATGGGGTGAGTTATAAGGAGCGGTTATATGGGGTAATAGGAGGAGTTATAGGGAGCGGTTATATGGGGTAATAGGAGGAGTTATAGGGAGAGGTTATATCGGGTAATAGGAGGAGTTATAGAGAGCGGTTATATGGAGTAATAGGAGGAGTTATAGGGAGCGGTTATATGGGGTGACAGGAGGAGTTATAGGAAGCGGGTATATGGAGTAATAGGAGGAGTTATAGGAAGCGGTTATATGGGGTAATAGGAGGAGTTATAGGGAGCGGTTATATGGGGTAACAGGAGGAGTTATAGGGAGAGGTTATATGGGGTAATAGGAGTTATAGGGAGAGGTTATATGGGGTAATAGGAGGAGTTATAGGGAGAGGGTTAAATGGGGTAATAGGAGGAGTTATAGGGAGTGGGTTAAATGGGGTAATAGGAGGAGTTATAGGGAAAGGGTATATGGGGTAATAGGAGGAGTTATAGGGAGCAAACCAGCATCAATATAAAAGCCAAATCCACCGCCAATGGTAACAACAAACCTTTAATAATATCTCTAATCTTCTTCTGATTTATCTAATTTTGACAACCCAAACAGGTAAGGTTTCCCCATTACCCTCCTTGCTGCATGGCCTTCCCCTCCCTGGCAGTGAGTATTGGGGCTCTCCCCTCCGGTTCTTTGTCTGCTTGCAGTGCCTGTGTGTGTGATCCCCCCCTCCCCCCTCTCCCTCCCCCCCCCCTCCCCCCTCTCCCTCCCCCCCCCCCCTCCCCCCTCTCCCTCCCCCCCCCTCCCCCCTCTCCCCCCTCTCCCCCCCCCCTCCCCCCTCTCCCCCCCCCCCTCCTCTCCCCCCCCCCCTCCCCCCTCTCCCCCCCCCCCCTCTGTGTGAGAGACACCTGCATGCCCAGACACCGCTATCCGCCCGGGTTCAGACTGTCTGGAATTCTGCCAGGATCGCTGGGTTCTTTCTCTCTACAATGGAGCAGCCTGCATGCTATATACCAGGGAGGCACAACTCCCCCGCCCAACATGTCAGATGTTCAGGATCTCCCTGCTTCAGCACAGGTGGCTCAATCAGTGGCTTGGTCGAAGACTGAGCCACTGATTGAGCCATCTGAGCTGAAGCAGGGATATCCTGAATAGCTAACCTGTTGGTGGCCCTTGGGGACTGGAGTTGGCCACCAGTCAACGACTCAGCCATTGAGTGAGTCACCTATGCTGAAGCAGGTATATCCTTAACATCTAACCTGTTGGGGATGTCTTGAGGACTGGAGTTGAGCAGTCCTACTATATACTGTCAACCTATATCCCTGCTACAAGCGCTGCATATTAACCATTCAAAGCCTGCAACCACATTGCAGGCAACTCTGGCAGTGAACGGGTTAAAATGGCAGTGGCCCATTATTTTCAGTTGTCAGTCGTCCCATCCCCCCCCCCCCCCCCCCGCCCCCACTTCTCTGTAAAAATGTATGTTGTTTTGCTAAGTGAAATTCATTCAAGAGCTTTCTGGAGAATTGTGATGGCAAAATATGGAGGTTTGTTAAAGATGGCCGCTATCATGATTTGCCGGTGTTTATACGTCCGCGCCAATCACGGCAATTTGGGGAATTGGGTGCGGGTGTGCGCCCCCTGATTGGGTGAGTTGGAGTCGCTCCCACTCCTCAGAGGGAGGGGGCAGAACACACAATTTAGTGGAGTGCCAACTTTTATACCCGAGGGAGGGGTTTGTAACCCTGCCCCATAACTGGGCAGGTCCAGGTACTTCCATCACACCACTGGCATGTGACACTCCAACTGCCAGGAGACCTGCACCTGGATAGAGTAACATTGTATCTATCCAGGCTGCAACTGCAAGCTAGGCGCTATGCAGGAGTTTAACCCCAACACTGCCTGTTCTTATCAGGACTTATAGTGCTAAGGCCAGGGGAAAGGCTATAGCCAGGGGAAAGGCTATAGCCAGGGGAAAGGCTATAGCCAGGGGAAAGGCTATAGCCAGGGGAAAGGCTATAGCCAGGGGAAAGGCTATAGCCAGGGGCTCTAGGCTACATTTATTATTGAACATTTCACAATGTTTGATTTTCAGGTCTCCAATGGGCAAGATAATAATGTAGGTATCCCGTTATTAAATGGCAGAGAATGTGTTAGGCCGGCGACTTATCATTTATTGCAGTTTCAAGAACACTTGAATGATAGTTTCTAGCAGAATGTTAGCGCCGGCGTCAGATGGGGAAAGATGTGACGTGAGTGTGTTTCCGCGAGACGCTCATCTCTCAGGCACAGAGGTTACAACGGCCCCTCAGATCTGGGGGTTTAACAGAGTGAAGAGAGAGGAGAACAGCAGGAGTTACAGACGCAAACTGGGATACATTCTATTATAGTGTTGTGCAGGGGAACTGACCCTATAAGCGCTCTCTCTAACTCCACCTATAACCGCTCTCTCTAACTCCTCCCCTAACTGCTCCTATAACTCCTCCCCTAAATGCTCCTATAACCGCTCTCTCTAACTCCTCCTATAACCGCTCTCTCTAACTCCTCCCCTAACTCCTCCTATAACCGCTCCGTATAACTCCTCCCCTAACTCCTCCTATAACCGCTCTCTCTAACTCCTCCCCTAACTCCTCCCCTAATTGCTCCTATAACTGCTCTCTCTAACTCCTCCTATAACCGCTCTCTCTAACTCCTCCCCTAACTCCTCCTATAACCGCTCCGTATAACTCCTCCTATAACCGCTCTCTCTAACTCCTCCCCTAACTCCTCCTATAACCACTCCCTATAACTCCTCCCCTAACTCCTCCTATAACCACTCTCTATAACTCCTCCCCTAACTCCTCCTATAACCACTCCGTATAACTCCTCCCCTAACTCCTCCTATAACCACTCCCTATAACTCCTCCCCTAACTGCTCCTATAACTCCTCCCCTAATTGCTCCTGTAACGGCTCCCTATAACTCCTCCCCTAACTGCTCCTATAACTCCTCCCCTAACTGCTTCTATAACGGCTCCCTATAACTCCTCCCCTAACTGCTCCTATAACCTCTCCCTATAACTCCTCCCCTAACGGCTCCTATAACTCCTCCCCTAACTGCTCCTATAAGCTCTCCCTATAACTCCTCCCCTAACGGCTCCTATAACTCCTCCCCTAACTGCTCCTATAAGCTCTCCCTATAACTCCTCCCCTAACTGCTCTGTAATAACGGGTAAAGAAGTCTTTAGGATTTGTTTTGTTTCCACAGCTTTTTATAATAGGGGAAATTTTAGTGCTACACAAATATATTCTTCCCCCGTCCATGCAAACACGCACAACGGGTTCAAAACAGGAGAGAGAGGTTTTGGAACTATTGTTTGAATCTAATAAAGTTACAAAACTATGGCGGCTCCTTCACAGAGAGAATCCCAAAGGGAAATGAACTGAGCATGCTCCAGCTCGGACAGGAAGTGATGTTTTTGGTCTTAACCAATAGGGTTCCTGGACTGTTGTATGATGGGTAGTGTGGATAGCTATAAAAACGGCACTTGTGGGAAGTGGCTTCACTGCACTTCAGACCTCCGTGCGGACAGGTGGTAGAATTTTGCAAATGACAATGCACGCTGACCAAAACGCTTACCAGATCGCGTGTGAACGTGGACAAGGTCGCCATTTTTTCGGCGGCTGCCAAAGGGTCACTTTTTACCTGCTTCGCGGTCGTGGGTGAAAGTTTTTCACACAAAACTCTCTGGGCGTGTATGTGTATACCGGTATTACCACTCTGGGCGTGTATGTGTATACTGGTATTACCTCTCTGGGCGTGTATGTGTATACCGGTATTACCTCTCTGGGCGTGTATGTGTATACCGGTATTACCTCTGGGCGTGTATGTGTATACCGGTATTACCTCTGGGCGTGTATGTGTATACCGGTATTACCTCTCTGGGCGTGTATGTGTATACCGGTATTACCTCTCAGGGCGTGTATGTGTATACCGGTATTACCTCTCTGGGCGTGTATGTGTATTCCGGTATTACCTCTCTGGGCATGTATGTGTATTCCGGTATTACCTTTCTGGGCATGTATGTGTATACCAGTATTACCTCTCTGGGCATGTATGTGTATACCGGTATTACCTCTCTGGGCATGTATGTGTATACCGGTATTACCTCTCTGGGCATGTATGTGTATACCGGTATTACCTCTCTGGACGTGTATGTGTATACCGGTATTACCTCTCAGGGCGTGTATGTGTATATCGGTATTACCTCTCTGGGCGTGTATGTGTATAACGGTATTACCTCTCTGGGCGTGTATGTGTATACCGGTATTACCTCTCTGAGTGTGTATGTGTATACCGGTATTACCTCTCTGGGCGTGTATGTGTATACCGGTATTACCTCTCTGGGCGTGTATGTGTATACCGGTATTACCTCTCTGGGCGTGTATGTGTATACCGGTATTACCTCTGGGCGTGTGTGTGTATACCGGTATTACCTCTGGGTGTGTATGTGTATACCGGTATTACCTCTCTGGGCGTGTATGTGTATACCGGTATTACCTCTCTGGACATGAGCTGACCGGCTTGGGGGGCCGTGGGATTTCCCCGAGCAGGGAGAGCAGGGCTGCTGCTAGGGGGCTGGGCAGCTTCCTCTTTCCTGATTGGTTGCTGCTGGGTAATGCAGCCAATCAGGAGGAGGTGTCAGGAGCCATGGGGTGGGGCCAAGGAGAGGAGGAAACGGCATGGAGTGGTGAGAGGTGTGTGCGTGTCTTGAGTGCGTTGCACCTTTCACTATTGTGTACAGTATTTACAGAGAAGCCGCCTGGCAACAATAGTAAGAGGCCAGATCAAAATGCAGGGCTTTATTTACAATATTAGATCCCACAAGTCCTCTCTTTGTCCTATTTGGGACATCTTTGCATGATATTAATGTCACAGGGATAGATTATTCGGGTGGGTATAGAAGTTGCATTTTACCCTGCAACATCAGCACTATAAATGCATTAAGAAGATCGTCAATAACAGGACACATGTTGTTTTCTTGCCATAAAGTTGGGGCTAAGATCGGCGTCTTCATCCTGCGTCTCTCCCAGCGTCCACGTACCAAGGGACTG
This sequence comes from Ascaphus truei, assembly GCF_040206685.1. Taxonomy (NCBI): domain Eukaryota; kingdom Metazoa; phylum Chordata; class Amphibia; order Anura; family Ascaphidae; genus Ascaphus; species Ascaphus truei. The sequence continues at coordinate 60,910,272 of NC_134492.1, read as the reverse complement.
CGCCCCCATTCTGCCCCTCTGTGCTCCAACCGGTGATTCCGGAAGGGTCAGTAGGGGAGTAATAGGGAGCGGTTATATGGGGTAATAGGAGAGTTATAGGGAGAGGTTATATGGGGCAATAGCAGGAGTTATAGGGAGGGGTTATATGGGGCAATAGGAGGAGTTATAGGGAGGGGTAATAGGAGGAGTTATAGGGAACGGTTATATGGGGTAATAGGGGGGTTATATGGGGTAATAGGAGGAGTTATAGGGAGAGGTTATATGGGGTAATAGGAGGAGTTATAGGGAGCGGTTATATGGAGCAATAGGAGGAGTTATAGGGAGCGGTTATATGGGGTAATAGGAGGATTATAGGGAGAGGTTATATGGGGTAATAGGAGGAGTTATAGGGAGCGGTTATATGGGGTAATAGGAGGAGTTATAGGGAGCGGTTATATGGGGTAATAGGAGGAGTTATAGGGAGAGGTTATATGGGGTAATAGGAGGAGTTATAGGGAGCGGTTATATGGGGTAATAGGAGGAGTTATACGGAGCGGTTATATGGGGTAATAGGAGGAGTTATAGGGAGAGGTTATATGGGGTAATAGGAGGAGTTATAGGGAGCGGTTATACAGTATGGAGGAGTTTTAGGTTCTATGCATAAGGCTGTGCTTATAGTGCCGGCTGCCATCGCGTGCGCTTATAGTAAGCGCAACGGATTGGTCGCGATCGCTTGAAGTCATCTCTATTTGATTTTTCCAGTGACCGCAGACTGACGTCGCCGTCACTATAAGCGCAGCCTAAGGATGAGTTGGGAAGATACAAAGATATCTGTTCCAGGCGTCTCGGGCAGGAAAGAATTTGAATGAATAATAGAGGCCTCATTCTTTTGCTGTATTACTCCCATAAAATGAACTCAGTAAAGTTTATTTTCAGTCAGCCATAAAAGATTGACATGAAGTTCTTTCTGCTGCCTCAGCAGCCCGGCCAAGAGCCAAGTTACTTTAATAACACAGCTTGTCAGTGAGCGTTTCTCGTGCAACAGAAAACTAACCTTTTAAAGCTTATGCGAAGGGCGAAAAACAGCATATTTCACGTTAAAATGACTTCACTTTTATTCTGAATTTGTGTCACTGCTGCGAGTTAAATTAAGCGGTTATATGGAGGAATTATAGGGAGGAGTTATAGGGAGCGTTTATATGGGGTAATAGGAGGAGTTATAGGGAGCGTTTATATGGGGTAATAGGAGGAGTTATAGGGAGCGTTTATATGGGGTAATAGGAGGAGTTATAGGGAGCATTTATATGGGGTGATAGGAGGAGTTATAGGTAGAGGTTTATGGGGTAATAGGAGGAGTTATAGGGAGCGGTTATGGGGGAATAGGAGAAGTTATAGGGAGCGTTTATATGGGGTAATAGGAGGAGTTATAGGGAGAGGTTATATGGGGTAATAGGGGGAGTTATAGGGAGCGGTTATATGGGGTAATAGGAGTTATAGAGAGCGGTTATATGGGGTAATAGGAGTTATAGAGAGCGGTTACACGCGACACGGGCAGAATACACGGGTCACATCCAAACGTGAGCTTGGACAGGATACACGGGTCACATCCACACGTGACATGGGCAGGATACACGGGTCACATCCACACGTAAGCGCGGGCAGAATACACGGGACACATCCACACGTGAGCTCGGGCAGGTACACACGGGTCACATCCATACGTAAGCACGGTCAGAATACACGGGTCACATCCATACGTGAGCACGGTCAGGATACACGGGTCACATCCATACGTGAGCTCGGGCAGGATACACGGGTCACATCCACACGTGAGCACGGGCAGGATACACGGGTCACATCCACACGTGAGCTCGGGCAGGATACACGGGTCACATCCACACGTGACATGGGCAGGATACACGGGTCACATCCATACGTAAGCACGGTCAGAATACACGGGTCACATCCATACGTGAGCACGGTCAGGATACACGGGTCACATCCACACGTGAGCACGGGCAGGATACACGGGTCACATCCACACGTGAGCTCGGGCAGGATACACGGGTCACATCCACACGTGAGCTCGGGCAGAATACACGGGACACATCAACACGTGAGCGCGGGCAGGATACACGGGACACATCCACACGCGACATGGGCAGGATACACGGGACACATCCATACGTGAGCACGGGCAGGATACACGGGTCACATCCACACGCGAGCGCGGGCAGAATACACGGGTCACATCCACACGTGACATGGGCAGGATACACGGGTCACATCCACACGCGAGCGCGGGCAGGATACACGGGTCACATCCACACGCGAGCGCGGGCAGGATACACGGGTCACATCCACACGTGAGCACGGGCAGGATACACGGGACACATCCACACGCAAGCGCGGGCAGAATACACGGGTCACATCCACACGTGAGGGCGGGCAGGATACACGGGTCACATCCACACGTGACATGGGCAGGATACACGGGTCACATCTACACGCGAGCGCGGGCAGGATACACGGATCACATCCACACGTGAGCACGGGCAGGATACACGGGACACATCCACACGCGAGCACGGGCAGGATACACGGGTCTCATCCACACGCGACATGGGCAGGATACACGGGTCTCATCCACACGCGACATGGGCAGGATACACGGGACACATCCACACACGACATGGGCAGGATACATGGATCACATCCACACGTGAGCACGGGCAGGATACACGGGTCTCATCCACACGCGACATGGGCAGGATACACGGGACACATCCACACGCGAGCGCGGGCAGAATACACGGGTCACATCCACACGCGAGCGCGGGCAGAATACACGTCACATCCACACGCGAGCGCGGGCAGAATACACGGGTCACATCCACACGCGAGCGCGGGCAGAATACACGGGTCACATCCACACGCGAGCGCGGGCAGGATATACGGGTCCAAAACTTTCCTTTCGAGGCACAGTATATATACACACATAACACACGCCTATATGTGTATATAAATAAATACTATATATATATCCCATGGGTGGCCAACTCCAGTCCTCAAGGGCCACCAACGGGTCAGGATATCCCAGCTTCAGCACAGGTGGCTCAATCAGTCCCAGCTTCAGCACAGGTGGGTCAGTTCGACTGAGCCACCTGTGCTGAAGCAGGGATATCCTGAAAACCTGACCTGTTGGTGCCCTTGAGGACTGGAGTTGCCCCCCCGAAATAACCGCTTTGTTTTTTAAGCTCTGAAGACCCCGTTACAGGTAGCATTGGTAGTGCCTGGTTTTTACATTCCCCCACGTCACGTGGCCCTATAGGAGGCCACGGCTGGTGACGTTGCAGCTTCCTACTTGTCCACATGACGCAGTGTGAGACTTCAACCGCCATGTAAGTATCGCAGGCCTCGGGGAGTCTCCGGAGCTGTTAGACGTTACGTTTCAGGAAGCACTTTAGCAAGTTCTTCCGTCTTCGAGGCCCCTATATATATACAATATATGTGTATATATATATATATACAATGTACAGGCAGTCCTCGGTTATCCGACACAATGAGTTACTCAAAATGGCGTTGGATAGCGAAACGTCGTAAAGCGAAACACGTTTTCCCATAGGAACACTATTTAAATGAAAGGTTCCGTTCCTGAAGGCATTTTTAACACTAAAATACACCAAATATTTTACGCAGACAATAAGATATGCAGCACACACATACATAACATAGTGTATATACTGTATTATATATAGAATATAACATAATATAATAATATAATGTATAATATATTATATAATATATATATCATATACACCTAAACAACTTTGCAAAGCGTCGTAAGAGCGTTGGATAAGCCGTTTTGGCGTTGTATAAATGAGCATAGGTATGCATTGCACAGCGTTGGATAAGCCATTCGTTGTAAAGCGAAGCGTTGTAAAATGAGGACTGCCTGTATAGCACTATATAGCACTATATACTTATCGGATCTCATTAAATCTAAGGCTGGGGCCATGGGGCCTTCGCCCGCGCGGAGGTGCGCGGACGCTTCCCCTGGCCATGGTGGACGGGCCGTGGGGGCGTTCCTAGGGTGTCACCGAGCTGGTTCGCCCTCATTGGGCGAACCGCTCACGTGACCGGCCTGTCACAGTAAGAAATCTGTTTGAACTGATTTCTTGCGCAACGCCCGCTTCCGCGCGCCCGCACACCGCATGGACACGAACACTGCCTTAAGGCAGTCTGTTCGCGCCCGCACGGTCTGCGGTACCATGGCCCCAGCCTAAGGCCGCACGTATAGTCCCTGCGACGCGTGACATCACCCGTCGCCGCTAGTGAAAGTTGTATTTCGCTTTGCGGCGCGGGCGACCAGGCCATTGATTGGTTCAGGTGCTCACGAGGCGACAGCCCCTGAAAAATCAAATATTCCTGGCTTCAAAAAAATCGTAGCGGCGACAATGCATTTGTTTTCGGGCGACATCGCGTCACCGGCACTATAAGCGCGGCCTAAGGCTGCGTCCATAGACACTGCAGCTGTGCGGTGTCGTGTGGAGGCGCAGGAAAAGCGGGTGCTTTCCCTGGGCTTAGTACGCGCGCCGTCCGGGGTGGTGTCTATGGGCGGGCCAGTGACCGCCCTATCCCGCTTCCGCGTGCATGCGCCCGCACGCTGTATAGACACGATCACTGCCTTTAGGCATTCTGATCGCTCAGCGTGCGGACGCGTCCGCGCTGTCTGCCTCTGTATGGACGCAGCCTACACGTGCAGACACACGCGTGCACACAGACACGCGCGCACACAGACACACACACACGTCTTGTGATTATATCCTGTTCTTAAACAACCCGGATGTAACGTATGTGGAACCTCCGGCAATATTGTGCAATGCTTGTTTCTCAAGCCCCTATAGCGTTAGGAGCAAGTTATCACACTGTGTACCCTGTCTGCTGCCGATCACCCGGCCCCTTCTCATGTCCCCTGTCTGTTATTCTCTCACTGTCCCGTCCTCCTCTGCCCCCTCTGTCCCCTCTCTCTGTCCTTTCTTCCCCTTCTCTCTCTCTGTCCTCTCTTCCCCTTCTCTCTCTCTCTGTCCTCTCTTCCCCTTCTCTCTCTCTGTCCTCTCTTCCCCTTCTCTCTCTGTTCCCCCTTCTTAGTCTCTGTTCCCCACTCCCCTTCTCTCTCTCTGTCCCTTCTCCCCTTCTCTCTCTCTGTCCCTTCTCCCCTTCTCTCTCTCTGTCCCTTCTCCCCTTCTCTCTCTCTGTCCCCACTCCCCTTCTCTCTCTCTGTCCCTTCTCCCCTTCTCTCTCTCTGTCGTGGAACAGTATTTTACATTTCTCTGTCTCCCTTTGCAGCTCATAGGATTCATGTCTCCCTGGTTTAGCTGCCTGCTATTCTCCCTGTCCCAGCAGCTAGCTGCATGTGAAAAGGCAACATTATTGTTACATGTTGTTTACACCACCCTAGTCAGTGCTGGTTGTCTGCAATCTCCTATTCTCCTAGCAGAGAGTGGGCTATTCCTACCCCCCTGTCCTTGCTGACAGTTAGTATAGTCTCACTTCACTTCTAGTGTGACCCTTGCTCCTCACTTCCTTTTCACCCTGGACTCTGAGTGAGTACCTGCCTGCTATTTGCCCCAGCAAGGCCTTTCTGTTTTACACTGCCTCTTCCTTGATACACTGCACTTCAGACAGAGAAGCGCTCTCTACCCAAAATACATCTGCAAGCACCTTTCTTCCTGTGATTTTCCCTCAATAAAACTAAGAAAGACAAAAGGACTTGTTGTGCTTTGGAAGAGGGAAGGTATGAGTTAAGCTAACTGGAATTATTCATACTGTACATCAAGCATGTCAAACTCGCCCACAACGATTATTTTTGCGGCCCAGCTCGCGATGTGCCAGGCAATGCGCGCACTGCGCTCTCTGCAAAGGGGAACAAAAAAAAACCTCTCCCTCGCCTGATTGGCTGGCGCGTGTTGGCACGCTGCCAGAATTTTTTTTTGGCCCGCAGCAAGCGGGCCCTCCCCCCCGTATCACTCTCGTCACAGCACAGGCCAATCAGCAACACGCTAAGTGTGCCGCGAGCTCTCCCATCTGCTAACACCACCGCCCGCCTTCAAAGCCATGTATCGCGTTGTCAGCGCTCCCGGCTGCACACGTGGGCTTGGGAGGGAGAGAATCAGTCAATTTTTTTCTTCAACTTTATACACAACATCTGTGTTCTTAATATATTGGTTGGGCTAATTGTCATTTGTCTCATTCCCTTTGATGAGTCTTCCTTGCATGCATCACTGTGGGTAGTGCTGGCCCATCTCTGGCAAAGGAAGGGGATATTAATAAAGAGTGTGTGTCTGTGTGAGTGTCTGTGTATGTGAGTGTCTGTGTGTCTGTGTGTGTGTGTCTGAGTGTGTGAGTGTCTGTGTATGTGAGTGTCTGAGGGTGTGTGTCTGAGTGTGTGTCTGTCTGAGAGAGAGTGTGTCTGAGAGAGAGTGTGTCTGAGAGAGAGAGTGTGTCTGAGAGAGAGAGTGTGTCAGAGAGAGTGTGTCTGAGAGAGAGTGTGTCTGGGAGAGAGAGTGTCTGAGAGAGAGAGTGTGTCTGAGAGAGAGTGTGTCTGAGAGAGAGAGTGTGTCTGAGAGAGAGAGAGTGTGTCTGAGAGAGAGAGAGTGTGTCAGAGAGAGAGAGTGTGTCTGAGAGAGAGAGAAAAAGAGTGTGTCTGAGAGAGAGATTGTGTCTGGGAGAGGGAGAGAGTCAGAGAGGAGTCAGTCAGGGAGAGTGTCAGTCAGTCAGGGAGAGTGTCAGTCAGTCGGAGAGAGAGAGTCAGCCAGAGAGAGAGAGAGAGAGTCAGCCAGAGAGAGAGAGTCAGCCAGAGAGAGAGAGAGTCAGCCAGAGAGAGAGAGTCAGCCAGAGAGAGAGAGAGTCAGCCAGAGAGAGAGAGAGTCAGCCAGAGAGAGAGAGAGTCAGCCAGAGAGAGAGAGAGTCAGCCAGAGAGAGAGAGTCAGCCAGAGAGAGAGAGAGTCAGCCAGAGAGAGAGTCAGCCAGAGAGAGAGAGTCAGCCAGAAAGAGAGAGAGAGAGTCAGTCAGAGAGAGGGAGGGAGTCAGTCAGAGAGAGGGAGGGAGGGAGTCAGTCAGAGAGAGGGAGGGAGGGAGTCAGTCAGAGAGAGAGAGTCAGAGAGAGGGAGGGAGTCAGTCAGAGAGAGGGAGGGAGGGAGTCAGTTAGAGAGAGGGAGAGAGTCGGAGAGGGAGAGAGAGAGTCAGAGATGCTAAGTGTCAGGAAAAAAACATTAATTTTATCGTTTTTTTTTTATACTGTACTTTTCGAAATAAACCTAAGTTTCTATGAAAATTGAAGTTTTTGTTTTTTTGCGGCCAACCTAAACTTAAACCTTGTTTGGCCCGTGTTAGCCTTTGAGTTTGACATGCTTGCTGTACATCATTCGTGACCCTGGTTCCAGGATAATCTCTGTCCCTTCTCCCCTTCTCTCTCTGTCCCTTCTCCCCATCTCTCTCTCTCTCTCTGCCCCCTCTCTCTCTCTGTCCTCTCTTCCCCTTCTCTCTCTGTTCCCCCTTCTTAGTCTCTCTCCCCCACTCCCCCTTCTCTCTTTGTCCCTTCTCCCCTTCTCTCTCTGTCCCTTCTCCCCTTCTCTCTCTCTCTGTCCCTTCTCTCCCCCCCTTCTCTATCTCTGTCCCCCCTGCCCCTTCTCTCTCTGTCTCTTCTCCCCTTTCTCTCTCTCCCTTCTCCCCTTCCCTCTCTTTCCCTTCTCCCCCTACTATCTCTCTGTCCCCCTGCCCCTTCTCTCTCTGCCCCCCTGCCCCTTCTCTCTGTGTCCCTTCTCCTTTCTCTATCCCTCTCTGTATCCACCCTGCCCCTTCTCTCTCTGTCCCTTCTCCCACATCTCTCTCTGTCCCCTCTCCCCCTTCTCTCTCTCTGTCCCCTCTCCTCTCTCTCTCTGTCCCCTCTCCCCCTTCTCCTTTCTCTCTCTCTGTATCCCCCTTCCCCTTCTCTCTCTCTGTCCCCCTGGCCCCTTCTTCTCTGTCCCCTCTCCCCTCTCTGTCCCTTCTCCCCCTTCTCTCTCTGCCCCCCTGTCCCTTCTCCCCCTACTATCTCTGCCCCTCTGTCCCTTCTCCCCCTATTATCTCTCTATCCCCCTGCCCCTTCTCTCTCTGTCCCTTCTCTCCTCCTCTCTCTGTCCCTTCTCCCCCTTCTCTCTCTGTCCCCCCTCCTCTCTCTGTCCCTTCTCCCCCTTCTCTCTCTCTGTCCCCCCTCCTCTCTCTCTCCCTTCTCTTAACCCCTCCCCCTTCTCTCTCTGTCCCCGTCCCTTCTCCCTCTGCCCATCCCCCTCTCTCTGTCCCCCTTCTCTCTGCCCCTCTGTCCCTTCTCTCTCTATCCCCCATGCCCCTTCTCTCTCTCTGCCCCCCTCCCCTCTCTGTCCCTTCTCCCTCTTCGTCCCCCCCTGCACCTTCTCTCTCTGTCCCCCCTGGCCCCTTCTTCTCTGTCAGCTCTCCCCTCTGTGTCCCTTCTCCCCCTTCTCTCTCTGCCCCCCCCTGCCCCTTCATTCTCTCCTCTCCCCCTTCTCTCTCTCTCTGCCCTCTCTCCCCCTTCTCTTTCTCTCTCTGTCCCCTCTCCCCCTTCTCTCTGTCCCCCTGCCCCTTCTCTCTCTGTCCCTTCTCTCTCTCTATCCCCTCTGACCCTTCTCTCTCTCTCTGTCCCCCCTCCCCTCTCTGTGCCTTCTCCCCCTTCTCTCTCTGTCCCCCCCTGCACCTTCTCTATCTCTGGCCCCCTGTCCCCTTCTCCCTCTGTCCCCTCTCCCCCTTCTCTCTCTGCCCTCCCTCCCCCCTTTTCTCTGTCCCCCCTCCCCTCTCTATCCCTTCTCCCACTTCTCTCTCTGTCCCCCCTGCCCCTTCTCTCTCTCTGTCCCCATGGCCCCTTCTCTCTCTCTGTCCCCCTTGCCCCTTTCTCTCTGCCCCCCCTGCCCCCTCTCTCTGTCACCCGCCCCCTTCTCTCTCTGCCCCTCCTGCCCTTCTCTCTTTGTCCCCTTTACCCCTCTCCCCCTTTTCTCTCTGTCCCCTTTACCCCTCTCCCCCTTCTCTCTCTGTCCCCTCTACCCCTCTCCCCCTTCTCTCTCTGTCTCCCCCAGTCCCTTCTCTCTCTGTCCCGTCTCCCACATCTCTCTCTGTCCCCTCTCCCCCTCCTCTCTCTGTCCCCCCTGACCCTTCTCTCTCTCTGTCCCCCCGGCCCCTTCTCTCTCTCTGTCCCCTTGTGACCCTTATCTCTGTCCCCTATTCCCTTCTCTCTGTCGTCCCCCTGCCCCTTCTCTCTGTCCCCTATCTCCCTTCTCTCTGTCCCCTCTCCCTTCTCTCTCTGTCCCTTTCTCTCCCCATGTCTCCCCTTTTCCCTGTCCCGTCCTCTGCCCCTTTTCTACAACCCCCGGGAGGGGGCAGAGGGCACAGTTCCCGGCTGCCCTGGCGCCCGAGTTTTCAGGAATAACCTTGGCGCCCGCATGCGCTCTGAGGGAGAGAAGTGAGAAAGTCCAGCTCCGCAGAAGCTGTCACGGTGTTTGGAAAGGGTCTTTACGAGCTGTGTGAGCATGTTACTGGCGAGTGAGATCCCGCCTCCGTTAGGGACATCGTTTCATCGGGTTATTTCAGGTGAAAATCATTCATTCTCGCTGGTTCCGTTCCCTGCTCGCATTCGGGCTGCGTACTGGCCACGCTTATTAACGCACAATGTCCTAACCTGGCTGAGAAACGCGTGCTGGCTTCAGGCTGGGACCCCACCATCTTCTCAAAATCGGTCAAATGTCTCGGCTTTTAGTTTTGGGTGGGGTGTGGTGCGGGGTGGGGGGGGAGAGGGGGGAAGAGAGAGGGGGGAAGTGGGAGGGAGAGGGGGGAAGAGGGAGAGAGGGGGGGAAGAGGGAGGGGAGAGGGAGGAGGGAGAGAGATGGGGAGAGGGAGGAGGGAGGGAGAGAAGGGGGAAAAGCAGAATCGGGTGAGAGAGAATGAAGGGGGGGGGGAGAGGAGAGTTTATGTTTTATTAGAAAACTGAAATAAATCAGTAATGCATCCTAATTGGAGACGCTATTAGACAAAGACTATAATAATACAAATTTATTTTTAAGTTGTCATTTGTTTTAGAAATCATTTTTTTTATGTGTCCCAGTCTCTCCTTTTGACAATGTGGTCCCCCTATAGAAGGCGCGTCCTTCCACGCCCTATAGGAAGGGTGTCCTTCCTTACCCTATAGGAGGCGCATCCTTCCTCCCCCTGTAGGAGGGGGTCTCTTCCTCCCCCTATAGGAGGCGCATCCTTCCTCCCCCTATAGGATGGGCATCATTTCTCACCCTATAGGAGGGACATTCTCGGTACCCTATAGGAGAGGTCTCCTTCCTCCCCCTATAGGAGGGGCATACTTCCTCACCCTATAGGAGGGGCATCCTTCCTCACCCTATAGGAGGATACCCCCCTCCCCCCACGCGGAGGCGGACTCGTCACGGGGGACCATCGCTGGATCGGCGGATCCCATTGTTCCTCAGTCGGCACTCCCGGGGGCTGGAGCACCCGGCAGGTACCTATATCAGAAGTGCACCAACAGAGTACATACTGTACACCATAGTGGCAGCGCTGACCACATACAAGGGTTGGGCTGTTATCCTTGTGGACACCAGGTTGGTTGGGTGCCCGAGTGCCCCTCTGGTACGGTGGACACGGTGTGGGTTACACTGCGGTGGGGTAAGGCCCTGCGAGGTGAAGGGGTAGCTGTAACCAGTAGGGTTATTATCCGGCTATCACTGGTTATTATATGTTCTGCAGTAAAAGGTTCTTCTTATCACATACTGTGTGTATCAGTGTGGTGGTTCCTGTGAGGGGCTCCTCCCACTGCGTTGGGATCCCTCCCAGGTGGAGGCGCAGTACCAAGTTGTATTGCTGTATCACCCCGTGCTCCCCGCGGCGGAGGTTCGGGATCTCTGCGAGCCAACAGGTAAAGCCAGCACCCGTAGACTCCTTACCCTAGGGGGACAGAGGGCTACATAAAGATACCAAGCATTTTGATCTGTTCTTTGTCTGCAAAATAACGATGAAGCTGTCATCCGTCCGGCAGAGAAACAGAAGCGGACTTCCGTGTTCCCCGGAGAAAAGTGAAACACACTCACTTTCACACCGACACAAACTAAGTCAAACAGTGACACAAGGCGGAATTAAAACTTCCTAAGGAGACGATTGTCACGGAGAAGTGATGTTAAAAATGCTTATTCACCCCCCGCTACCCCAGGGCCTGTCCCCTATAAACACTACTGCTGATTTGGGTGCATCCTGGGTAATCCCCGAATAAAAGACGGGTTGGCCCAGAGAGTAAGGTGACCCCCTGCCGGGTCTGCCAGAGAAAAGAATGTTTATTCAATGCTTTTAATGCCTTGGCTTGACCTCTGACCTATTTCTTTTTTTTGCAGGCCAGGTGCAGTGGCCATTCACGCTCGTTCACGCTCTGTCAGAGCAGCAGTCCCACACTCCTACTTTCAATACACACTGTGATCAGCTATTTTATTCCCTGTCGTTTATTGATTTGTCACCCGAAATGAGAGCTCTTGTCTTTTTGAACATGTGCGCGCGGTGGCAGCCATTTTAAAATCCCAGCCAGTGAATCTAGATTTGAAAGGGGGTTTTTTTTTTTTACATGTAATAAAAACGATAGCGTGTTCTGCGTGTCACACAGAACCAATTAGCGGGGTGTAAATATAATATATATGCACATTGCAACCCATACAATGCAGATACACGCTGAATGTAATGTAAATATATACACTGTATACACTGCCGTGAAACTGTTTTTCCCGGTACTGTTACAAATATGGCCACCGCTGTCTTTGTGGCTCTCCAGGAAAATCATTTCCCAGATTATAATTATTATTATTTAACACAGTTACGCTAGGCAAATACACTGCTGCTGCATAGAATACAGACACATGCGGATACGTGACATACTGTGTGTACAGTATGCAGATACCCCTGTACAGTATAACATACACACACACGCAACTATACTAATTGTATTCATGAATGGGTAACAAACAACACCTATGGAACTCATGTTCCTATAGACCAGGAGTGGCCGTCTCTGGTCCTCAAGGGCCACCAACTGGTCAGGTTTCCAGGATATCCCTGCTTCAGCACAGGTGGCTCCATCAGTCCCAGCTTCAGCACAGGTGGCTCAGTCTTCGACTGCACCTCTGCTGACGCAGGGATATCCTGAAAACCTGACCTGTTTGGGCCCTTGAGGACCAGAGACCGCCGACCCTTCTATAGACTCTGTAGGGCCGTGAGTTACATAGGCCTTTCGGCTATAACCTTTTCTCCTACATCTCACCGCCCTCAACGTGGCTGTTCCTCTGGTCAGCAGACATCTGTGACAACAATGGGCGTATTGAGTGCGGCGCAGGCACAGACACTGCATGGCTCAGTCCTCGGAAATATACAATCGGGAGCCTGTTGGTTAGAGGATTAACCAGGGGCTGTCCCACGGCAAGACAAAACGTTTAGAACGAGCTGAATTAGTCATCTCCCCCCGCGGGGAAATCATTCTGTTTGGGAGAATATAACATTTCCTCCGGGGGCATATTAAAGATGGCCACCAACTGTTTCGTAGCTCAGCCCTGGTCAGTGCAAGTTAGGAATATTCATGGTTAGGATTTTTTTATTCAGATATACAATTTATTGGGGGTTACTGAAGCGATCAGATCTGAGAAAGCTGCAGTGATTCCAATGATGCAGTGATCTGGGCAGCCAAATTTACATCCCAAACTGTACTAATGGCAGTGACATGGTTAAGGGGTCAGTCCCTCCTAGGGCCATAGTGTACTAATGGCAGTGACATGGTTAAGGGGTCAGTCCCTCCTAGAGGCAAAGTGTACTAATGGCAGTGACATGGTTAAGGGGTCAGTCCCTCCTAGGGCCATAGTGTACTAATGGCAGTGACATGGTTAAGGGGTCAGTCCCTCCTAGAGGCAAAGTGTACTAATGGCAGTGACATGGTTAAGGGGTCAGTCCCTCCTAGAGGCAAAGTGTACTAATGGCAGTGACAGGGTTAAGGGGTCAGTCCCTCCTAGAGGCAAAGTGTACTAATGGCAGTGACAGGGTTAAGGTGTCAGTCCCTCCTAGGGGCAAAGTGTACTAATGGCAGTGACATGGTTAAGGGGTCAGTCCCTTCTACAGGCCAAAGTGTACTAATGGCATTGACAGGGTTAAAGGGCCAGAACCTCCTAGGGACAAAGTGTACTAATGGCAGTGACAGGGTTAAGGGGTCAGTCCCTCCTACAGGCCAAAGTGTACTAATGGCAGTGACAGGGTTAAAGGGCCAGAACCTCCTAGGGACAAAGTGTACTAATGGCAGTGACAGGGTTAAGGGGTCAGTCCCTCCTAGGGCAAAGTGTACTAATGGCAGTGACAGGGTTAAGGGGTCAGTCCCTCCTACAGGCCAAAGTGTACTAATGGCAGTGACAGGGTTAAAGGGCCAGAACCTCATAGGGACAAAGTGTACTAATGGCAGTGACAGGGTTAAGGGGTCAGTCCCTCGTACAGGCCAAAGTGTACTAATGGCAGTGACAGGGTTAAAGGGCCAGAACCTCCTAGGGACAAAGTGTACTAATGGCAGTGACAGGGTTAAGGGGTCAGTCCCTCCTAGGGCAAAGTGTACTAATGGCAGTGACAGGGTTAAGGGGTCAGTCCCTCCTACAGGCCAAAGTGTACTAATGGCAGTGACAGGGTTAAAGGGCCAGAACCTCCTAGGGACAAAGTGTACTAATGGCAGTGACAGGGTTAAGGGGTCAGTCCCTCCTACAGGCCAAAGTGTACTGACACCTACAGGTATTTTTAATTCATTTTGTAAAGTTATTATGTAAACCCGGTGAGCTGAGAGTCGGGAGTGGGGTGACTTCCCCTCTTTCTCCCTCCCCTTGTCTTTATTGGCCCTTGGACAAGGACAGGGTGGGATAAGGAAAAATAAAACACTTGATTTGCAAACACTCCCCCATTCAGAGACAGAAGAAATTCAGTTAGTAATTAATTGGCACTCCCCTCCCCCCCAAGCAGACAAATCTTTGCTTCTAGCACAGTTAGATTGGTGTAAAAGAAAGTGGCAACAGGCTTAAGACGCTTTGGCCAAAGGGTTAAACTAAATTACCCTTTTACAAGAGAATATATAGGTATTGCACTGTGTATTATTTTTGTCACATTTGAAGTAGCTTTGGGCATCTTTGTCTGTTTTTTGTTGCATACATTTAGCCACGCCCACTAGCACTCCTTTGGACACTTATATACTGTACATATATATATATGTAACGGTTTTTGTGAACCGGCCGGCCCCCACCCAATCTCACATTGGCCCCTGTGGTCTAACCGGCCCCCATTACAGTGTGGTAGTGTCTGGTGGTGCACCTGTTGGCAACAGGACTCCTGAGTCTCCCGCATGATGGTGTGTGGGGAGGACCCGTCCAGACAGGCAGCTGAGGTAGTGTGCTGAGTCTCACCTAGTTCCAGTGCAGCGCCTCCACCTCATCAGGGTCCCTTCGGTCACTTGGGGATGGTCCTGGCGAGGAACTCCTCCGTGGTGCTCCTCTCTGTACATTCACTCCACACATGTACACGAGAGGGTTTGTGATTGAGAAAAATCTTTATTGCCTGAGTGGGCTAGCTGCCCCTCGCAGTAGATTCTTAGCCACTCATGTCCAGTCAGTGCCTCCCTTTAAAAGGTGTATCTCTCCTTAGATAGGGATTCCCTATCCCCGCAGGGATCACTGCCCTGTGCCAGGTCCCTGGACACAGTCTCCTCTTCAGTTACTATAACATAACTAGAACTCTTATTAACTCAGGCTAGTACTAGAACTTGAACTCCTGCCAGAACTGGACGCAGATCTAACTTTAGACTCAGTGCTGTGCCTTATGTACACTCTGGAAGCTGACACACCTCTGACATCACTAACCATGGAGTCAGAGCATGTGACTACTCCCATCCATACACAGGGCACCCCACCAGGGTGTGAGGGCAAACCTCCATAATTACTGCTGGCATGCCCACAACTTACCAGGCCTTACTGTCAGCAGGAGAGATGACTGTAGCCATTTTACATGACCGCTACATATATATATATATGCAAGAGAAAAAGAGAGGACCCCGCATCCACAAGACATGTAAACACAACTAAATACCGACACTGGAAAATTTCAAACTACAGTGAGTTGTCGGTGGTGCTATAAGGGCAGTGTAATAGATAGTGAGAGAGAAAAAAGGCCCTAAATAAAGCACTCTAGTATATGTATCAGTACAAATCACATAAGGTTTATTAATGTATTGTCACAGGGTTATTAATAAATAGTCTTAGGCTTTAATCTGTGTATCTCTGCTGTCACTTACCTGCCACTTATTGTCGCTTCAGACAAACTCTATATTGCAGGGGCTAGTAGGCATATTAGACTTCTTTGCAGATGATTACATAGCCTTAGCTGTGACTCTGATCTTTGCAGATGATTACATAGCCTTAGCTGTGACTATTTAGTCTGTTGGGTGTCACACCAGGTTTATTTTGTCAGGTGTTTCAGAATACTATCTGAGTGTATCCTGGGCATTTTCTTTGAGGGAATTGTTTAGCCTTGTAATGTACAGGGGATCCATGCTGTATTTTAAACATTTCTGTGCTTTGTTTTAACCATTTTTGTTCTGTGACAATACATTAATAAACCTTATGTGATTTGTACTGATACATATACTAGAGTGCTTTATTTAGGGCCTTTTTTCTCTCTCACTATATATATATATATATATATATATATATATATATATATATATATATATATATATATATATATATATATATATATATATATAAAAAATGTATGTGGTAATGTTTGGAGTTTATCAGAGCTTGTTGGGAATCTCTGTAATAAATAAAAAAAAGCCTGTTAAATTCTCTGGGAAAGGGCTCGACCCTTTAAGGGCTTTGGAAACAGAAAAAGAAGGGGGAGCACACGTTAGGGGGTGATGGAGGGTATCGGTAATTCCATTGATGTAGCGCCCGGGCACTTCTTCACTATTGTCCCTTTAAGCCGGGATTCCACTGAACCAATCTACCGCTGATTACTGAGACGCCCATGATTACGGTTGGCTTCTTTTTGCACCTGTCATTGGACCTAATAGTTAAGGGGTTTCCTTTTTTTGAACGTTGATACACTATACAGTATACCCTTTGATCATTTAGGGCAGGGGTGTTCAACTCCAGTCCTCAAGCCCCCGCCCCTCCCCCCCCCCAACAGGTCAGGTTTTCAGGATATCCCAGCTTCAGCACAGGTGGCTTAGGCTGAGTCCCCAGTCTTCACTGTGGCACGCGTGCCCGGCGGGGGGGGCGGCGCGTGCACAGCGCTACACCGCGATCTGCGGTCTGGGGGGAGAGGGAAGGTTTACGACGGGAGGGGGCGTGGCTGTGGGTTTGCGGGGGTGTGGCCATGACGTCCCGCGGCTGGTTTGCCCTTATTGGCTGAGCCGCCGGTGGGGGCGTGGCCACGCCCCCGTCGCAGATGTCGAGGTGAAATTCCCCTGACTCCCTGAAAACCTGTCGCGCACCTTTCCCCAGCGGTAGGGACTGGGACCGGCCGGACTGGGGGGGCGGGGCTTGATAGCACAGCTCACGCCGAGCCGTGCGCTGTGGCAGTGACTGGGACCGCAGCCTTAGTCAGTCCCAGCTTCAGTACAGGTGGCTCAATCAGTCCCTGCTTCAGCACAGGTGGCTCAATCAGTGGCTCGGTCTTCCACTGAGCCACTGATTGAGTCACCTATGCTGAAGCAGAGATATCCTAAAAACCTGACCTGTTGGGGGGTCTTGAGGACTGGAGTTGAGAGCCCTTGATTTAGGGGTTTGATCAGTGATGTAAGAGATGTATTTATCCATGACTGGTACATAGGAGGGAGTGTACAGCTCATGCATTGAGAGCTGTGCGTTCCTAGCTGAACCTCTCACCAGTCCTGTTTTATCCTTTATATTATAAATTTGGCATCCTTGGTTTTTGAGCCTTCACACTATTCCCCTTTTAAAATGATGTACATAAAAGTTAGTTTTTATTATGTATGTATAGCTTTATTTATAGAGCGCCGACCGCAGTTTACTCAGCGCTTTACAAGAGAGAAAATACAGTGCCGGGAATTCTAACACAATAAGCGCAGCAAAGGAAATCCCTGCCCCGGGGAGCTTACACTCTAAGTGCTATGTTGGGAGAATTAGAAAGGCAGCAGGAGAGGGAATAAGGGCAGTAGATGGCAGTGTCTGGCCTTGATGGTGGGGAAATGCAGACGATGGCAGTGTCTGGTCTTGATGGTGGGAAAATGCAGACGATGGCAGTGTCTGGTCTTGATGGTGGTAGGTGCAGTAGTTGGCAGAGTCTGGCCTTGATGGTGGATAGGTGCAGTAGTTGGCAGAGTCTGGTCTTGATGGTGGATAGGTGCAGCAGTTGGCAGAGTCTGGCCTTGATGGTGGTAGGTGCAGCAGTTGGCAGTGTCTGGCCTTGATGGTTGTAGGTGCAGTAGATGGCAGTGCCTGGCCTTGATGGTGGGTAAGTGCAGTAGATGGCAATGTCTGGCCTTGATGGTGGTAAGTGCAGTAAATGGCAATGCCTGGCCTGGATGGTGGTAGGTGCGTAGATGGCAGTGCCTAGTCTTGATGGTGGGTAAGTATTCTCCATAAACGACCTCGCTTCATCTTCTGCAACATAGGGAGCGATGCACTGTAGAGGCCAGCGGCAGGATGTTCAGTACGTCCTCTAGTGTTTCCACACTCTGTAATTGGGAACCATTGGGTTCTTGGCTAATTTTCCAGTTCTGTCACCACGGGAACCAACACTGCCCATTTTTCCTTCAGGCTTGTGACCGGCATTGGCTGGCCTTGATGGTGGGTAAGTGCAGTAGATGGCAGTGCCTGGCCTTTATGGTGGTCAAGTGCAGTAGATGGCAGTGCCTGGCCTTTATTGTGGGTAAGTGCAGTAGATGGCAGTGCCTGGCCTTTATGGTGGGTAAGTGCAGTAGATGGCAGTGCCTGGCCTTTATGGTGGGTAAGTGCAGTAGATGGCAGTGCCTGGCCTTTATTGTGGGTAAGTGCAGTAGATGGCAGGACTTGGCCACAATGGTTAGTAGGAGAGACTGCGTGTGGGACAGTAGCCAAGTGTCCAGGCTATTGAAATCCTTCATTCAGGAGGTGGGTTTTCAGGTTTGTCTTGAAGGTGAGGAGAGAAGGTGCTCGGTGTATACTGAGTGTGAGGGAGTCGCACAGGTAAGGGGCAGTGAGGGAGAGAAGGTGCTCGGTGTATACTGAGTGTGAGGGAGTCGCACAGGTAAGGGGCAGTGGGGAGAGAAGGTGCTCGGTGTATACTGAGTGTGAGGGAGTCGCACAGGTAAGGGGCAGTGAGGGAGAGAAGGTGCTTGGTGTATACTGAGTGTGAGGGAGTCCCACAGGTAAGGGGCAGTGAGGGAGAGAAGGTGCTTGGTGTATACTGAGTGTGAGGGAGTCCCACAGGTAAGGGGCAGTGAGGGAGAGAAGGTGCTCGGCGCATACTGAGTGTGAGGGAGTCCCACAGGTAAGGGGCAGTGAGGGAGAGAAGGTGCTTGGTGTATACTGAGTGTGAGGGAGTCCCACAGGTAAGGGGCAGTGAGGGAGAGAAGGTGCTCGGCGCATACTGAGTGTGAGGGAGTCCCACAGGTAAGGGGCAGTGAGGGGGAAAAGGTTTAAGGCAAGAGAGAGCAGAGATGAAAGGGCTGGAGAGGAGACAGTTATGGACAGAGCGCAGGAGACGGCCATGTGTAATGTGTAGTTCAGACTGTAGGGAGTGAGAGCTAGACACGGGGTTCTCTCCTTGTTTGCTACGCTTACATTTTTCCAACCCAGATAAGCACCACCCTGAGATCATTGAACAAAGGCTTCGCGTGGGTTTATTCCTATTTTGTGTAACCGCAAATAACAATCCCACGCGTGAGATCAGTCCAACGTCTCAGACAGGTCTGCCACGCTGCCCTTCCCCGTTATCTCTTAGCATACACTGCTTCCCCTGCAGCCAGGGATTCTGGGTAATGATATGCTAATGTGCGGTCACAGTGTGTCACTCTTGATTTCCCATCCGTTTTTTTACGTGGAGCCTTGTAAGCGTACGCCTGCCGCATCACACAGCTTTATCAGCACAGCCTGGGTTACAGAAGTGCAGAGCCAGTTACCCTACTCAGAGAAAGCCTTTTCAAACTTTTGGGTCTCATCGGTGCGAAGTTGGATGCTGGCTATGCAACGTAAAGCTGGTAGTGGGTATAACCAGACAAAATTGAAATATGCGACTGCTTCCTGATTTTTCTCAGCAGAACCTATAACAGATTGTGTTCCTGTTATTTAGCCAATCACCTGCAACTGCTTATTGGGCAGCTTGTGGGAGACCAGCCCCTCCTTCTTCTAGGTATATAATCTCCCAGCAAGAAGCCTGTATTTCACTATTCACTTTACTTGCAGACATGTATTGTATTGTATTGTATGTCTTTATTTATATAGCGCCATTAATGTACATAGCGCTTCACAGTAGTAATACACGTGGTAATCAAATAAATAACAGATAATATAAATAACAGATCATGGGAATAAGTGCGTTAGACATTAAAGTAACATTAAGGAAGAGGAGTCCCTGCCCTGAGGAGCTTACAGTCTAATTGGTAGGTAGGGAGAACGTACAGAGACAGTAGGAGGGAGTTCTGGTAAGTGGGTCTGCAGGGGGCCAAGCTTTATGTATCATGTGTTCAGAATAGCCACAGTGCTATTCATATGCTTCTTTAAGCAAGTGTGTCTTAAGGTGGGTCTTAAAGGTGGATAGAGAGGGTGCTAGTCGGGTACTGAGGGGAAGGGCATTCCAGAGGTGTGGGGCAGTCAGTGAAAAGGGTTTAAGGCGGGAGAGGGATTTAGATACAAAGGGGGTAGAAAGAAGACATCCTTGAGAAGAACGCGAGGGTCTGGATGGTGCATAACGAGAAATTAGGGCTGAGATGTAAGGAGGGGTAGAAGAGTGTAAAGCTTTAAAAGTGAGGAGAAGAATGGAGTGTGAGATGCGGGATTTGATCGGAAGCCAGGAGAGGGATTTCATGAGGGGAGACGCGGAGACAGATCTAGGAAAGAGTAGAGTGATTCTGGCAGCAGCGTTTAGGATAGATTGTAGGGGAGACAGGTGAGAGGCAGGAAGGGCGGACAGCAGGAGGTTACAGTACTCGACACGGGAGAGAATGAGGGCCTGAGTCAGAGTTTTAGCAGTCGAGCAACAGAGGAAAGAGCGTATCTTAGTTATATTGCGGAGGAAAAAGCGACAGGTTTTAGAAATGTTTTGAATGTGAGAGGAGAATGTGAGAGAGGAGTCGAGTGTGACCCCTAGGCAGCGTGCTTGGGCTACTGGGTGAATGATCCAGGATAGAGCTTTGTTACGAATACCAAGAGTATGGAGAATGTGAAGGAGAAGAGGGTGGTCCACGGTGTCAAATGCTGCAGAGAGGTCAAGTAATATGTGAGTATCTTCACTGGTATATACCAGTTTTTAACTCTGTTGGCCGATATATTTGTTTTCATAGTTACATAGTTACCAGTAATGAGCGGAGCCTATAACAGATTGTATTCCGGTTCCCTGCACAGACATAGTTACATAGTTACCAGTAATGAGCGGAACCTAGAACAGATTGTATTCCGGTTCCCTGCACAGACATAGTTACATAGTTACCAGTAATGAGCGGAGCCTAGAACAGATTGTATTCCGGTTCCCTGCACAGACATAGTTACATAGTTACCAGTAATGAGCGGAACCTAGAACAGATTGTATTCCGGTTCCCTGCACAGACATAGTTACATAGTTACCAGTAATGAGCGGAGCCTAGAACAGATTGTATTCCGGTTCCCTGCACAGACATAGTTACATAGTTACCAGTAATGAGCGGAACCTAGAACAGATTGTATTCCTGTTCCCTGCACAGACATAGTTACATAGTTACCAGTAATGAGCGGAACCTAGAACAGATTGTATTCCGGTTCCCTGCACAGACATAGTTACATAGTTACCAGTAATGAGCGGAACCTAGAACAGATTGTATTCCTGTTCCCTGCACAGACATAGTTACATAGTTACCAGTAATGAGCGGAACCTAGAACATATTGTATTCCTGTTCCCTGCACAGACATAGTTACATAGTTACCAGTAATGAGCGGAACCTAGAACAGATTGTATTCCGGTTCCCTGCACAGACATAGTTACATAGTTACCAGTAATGAGCGGAACCTAGAACAGATTGTATTCCTGTTCCCTGCACAGACATAGTTACATAGTTACCAGTAATGAGCGGAACCTAGAACAGATTGTATTCCGGTTCCCTGCACAGATATTTCATTGGCTCATAAAGGACCAGTTCCTCCTACTCCAGTTTTATTTTTGCCCCCAATTTGTTTACAGGGTGGGCGCCTGGAGTGTGGGGGTGTTGAGGGTTTCACCCCCAGAGCCATACACTCCAATTGTTCCGCTCTGGTGACTCCGCCAGGGTTCCTGAGATACTTACCGGTGCAGTTACCGGGTTTAAAATCTCTGTCAGGGGAAACAAAATGGCAGACAAATCTTGTGCTATTAGGAAACTGCATTGTCATCGGTTCTGGGTTCCAATTGGACGGCCATTTAAATCCCATTTACAAAACAGGATCCCCTTCTAAGCCTTTACTGAAGGAGGAGCTCAGTGCGGAGAATGCTGTGTTTGAAGTGGGTGCAAACCCCAGAGTCGGCTCCTTGTGTAAGTCACTTTATATCCCCTGTGCCTCAGGTGCTAAAATTAGATTGCAAGCTCTTTAGGGGCAGGGACTCGCTGTACCTGCAAAACCCCTCCTCCCTTCTCTCCACCATTCCCCTCCCCCCCTCTCCTGTCTTTCCTCTCTATCTCCTTCCTCCCTTTCTCTTCTCTCCCCCCTTCCCCCTCTATATCCTCTCTCCCCCCTCTTCTGCATTTCCCCTCCTCTCCCCCACCCGTCTCCTCTCCCCCACCCCTCACCCCTGTCTCCTCTCCCCCACCCCTGTCTCCTCTCCCCAATGCCCTGCAAGCCAATCTGGAATTGAAGATGCTGTTAGTATAGAGCCACATTCATACCGTCCCCCATGCCACGTTTAGTAAGAAACACTTACGATCCCTACTGTACGTGTTCCACTGACTTCCACGGGGTTTGATCTCTGCGCCTCTACAGGAAACAGACCTCAGATTCCCGTGCCCGAGCCGACCCGGCTGCTACTTTTTGCGAGGACAGTAGTTGCGTGAGATCTTCTGTGTTCCCTTGTTTCACACCATAACCTCCCATAAACTTTTTGAAGTGTGCCTGGTAAAGATCTTCAAAAGCCAGACGCTGAAAGGGCCCCCTGTCCCCTTCGGATGTTGGAGAGATAGACACGGCTCCCGCAGACTTTCCCATCTTATCCCTTTAACCGGTCGGAAGACAACATTCCATCGACTTCAACACTCCTTATCAGCTGTCTGAAGCGTCGTCTCGTTTCATACCGGGGTATCGTTCTCTATCTCGTTGGGTCATTATCTCCTTCCAGCAGCCAGAAGGCAGAGGAAATCTTCTCTACTACAACGGAGAAATGTTCCTTACCTCTGTCTAAGAAGGGCTTCAAATAGAAAGCAGCTACCGACAATTAGCCAGTCTCCACCTGGCTCATCAGGCAGGTAGAAAAGCCTGCTGCGTAAACTGCAGGGAATCTCTCTAGCCCTGAGGAAGTTGGTGCTGCCAGAGAGAGATCCCAGGGAACATGCCCGTCTATTCCAGGACACACACACACACACACACTGCAAGGAAACCCAAAGCATGGCTCTTCTCATAGCTACGGAAAACACAAACCTGGTTATAGCTATACATAGAAATAATGTGACTATTATTCTTCCATAATTGGGAACAGAAGGAGTTAAAGGGGTGTTATACGGGGTAATAGGAGGAGTTATAGGGAGCGGTTATATGGGGTAATAGGAGGTGTTATAGGGAGAGGTTATATGGGGTAATAGGAGGAGTTATAGGGAGCGGTTATATGGGGTAATAGGAGGAGTTATAGAGAGGTTATATGGGGTAATAGGAGGAGTTATAGAGAGAGGTTATATGGGGTAATAGGAGGA
Organism: Ascaphus truei; assembly: GCF_040206685.1. Classification (NCBI taxonomy): domain Eukaryota; kingdom Metazoa; phylum Chordata; class Amphibia; order Anura; family Ascaphidae; genus Ascaphus; species Ascaphus truei. The sequence goes on along the minus strand of NC_134492.1, from coordinate 60,887,123 downwards.
GTTATAGGGAGCGGTTATATGGGGTAATAGGAGGAGTTATAGGGAAAAGTCATATATGGAGCAATAGGAAGAAGTCACATATGGAGTAATAGGACGAGTAATATATTGAGTAATAGGAGACGTTACTGAGGAAGTTTTGTTTGAACTACTGTACCTCACAATCTTATTTTCCCAAACGTATTGGATGTTTGAGGGACACCCAGAACATGTCCTTTATCTCCTTTTTTCCCCGGGTACATTTCACACCTCCTAACATACTCCTGTGTTTCTCTGCAGGTGACACGCGGGACCTGTTCTGCAATGAGAAATAATGAATGTGTGGCTATGAGGAGATTTCAGGAGCGGGACGGAACGTTTTAAGGTGAGTTCTTTCTTCTGCGATTTGTGAAGCGTACAACGTGAATGAATAAAGATTGCCACACTGCAAAGCATTCACCTGCAACAGTGTTATACTGTACATACATTAATAGTTATAACACACACAATGACAGCAGTATGTGTATTAGTGTAGCACACACAGGGATAGCAGTAAGTGTATTAGTGTAACACACAGTGATAGCAGTAGGTGTAAGTATATTAGTATAACACACACAGGGATAGCAGTAAGTGTATTAGTGTAATACACACAATGATAGCAGTAAGTGTAAGTGCATTAGTGTCACACACAGTTATAGCAGTAAGTGTACGTGCATTAGTGTATCACACACGCAATGATAGCAGTAAGTATGTGTATTAGTGTAACACACAGTGATAGCAGTAAGTGTATTAGTGTAACACACACAGTTATAGCAGTAAGTATATTAGTGTAACACACAGTGATAGCAGTAAGTGTAAGTGCATTAGGTGTAACACACACGCAGTGATAGCAGTAAGTGTATTAGTGTAATACACAGTGACCGCAGTAAGTGTAAGTGTATTAGTGTAACACACACAGTGATAGCAGTAAGTGTACGTGTATTAGGTGTAACACACACAGCGACAGCTGTACGTGTATTAGTGGAACACACACAGTGATAGCAGTAAGTGTACGTGTATTAGGTGTAACACACACAGCGACAGCTGTACGTGTATTAGTGGAACACACACAGTGATAGCAGTAAGTGTATTAGTGTAACACACACAGTTATAGCAGTAAGTATATTAGTGTAACACACAGTGATAGCAGTAAGTGTAAGTGCATTAGGTGTAACACACACGCAGTGATAGCAGTAAGTGTATTAGTGTAATACACAGTGACCGCAGTAAGTGTAAGTGTATTAGTGTAACACACACAGTGATAGCAGTAAGTGTACGTGTATTAGGTGTAACACACACAGCGACAGCTGTACGTGTATTAGTGGAACACACACAGTGATAGCAGTAAGTGTACGTGTATTAGGTGTAACACACACAGCGACAGCTGTACGTGTATTAGTGGAACACACACAGTGATAGCTGTACGTGTATTAGTGGAGCACACACAGTGATAGCAGTAAGTGTAAGTTTATTGGTGTAACACACACAGGGATAGCAGTAAGTGTAAGTGTATTAGTGTAAGACACACACACAGACAGCAGTAAGTGTAAGTGTATTAGTGTAACACACAGGGATAGCAGTAAGTATAAGTGTATTAGTGTAACACACACAGTGATAGCAGTAAGTGTATTAGTGTAACACACACAGGGATAGCAGTAAGTGTATTAGTGTAACACACACACACATATACACAGTGACAGCAATAAGTGTAAGTGTATTAGTGTAACACACAGGGATAGCAGTAAGTGTAAGTGTATTAGTGTAACACACACAGGGATAGCAGTAAGTGTATTAGTGTAACACACACACACACACATATACACAGTGACAGCAGTAAATGTGTTCGTGTAACACACACAGGGTGATATAGAGTAAATACTTCCCTCAGTCGATGCAGAAATAAAATTCTTGGCATGAATAAAATGCTTATTTTCATGAACTGAGGTGTAATTTGTGTTACTTCTAATAAGTAACATTTGTTCCCAGTAAACCCTGTGCCAGCTGTAAGCAGGGACTGAAAGTGGGTCACTGAGCGCATTCATCTCCAGTTACCCAGCATAGCCTCATGGTGTGACAGATGTGACAGTTATTAAGGGGTTAACAAAATCCGGCTGTCACTGTCCCCTGTGCCCTGTGCGGCTTGTCACCAGCGCCGTCCCTCTGCTTCACACCGTCCTTGTCCCTCTGTCATTCTTCTTTTCCCCCTTTCTTAGTTAAAATTTTGTTTTTGTCACGATGCCCTGTCTCTGTCCCCTCGGCTCGTTCTCACTGTGACTGTCCCATTTCTGTGTCACTGTCCCCTGTCTCTGTCCCCTCGGCTCCTTCTCACTGTGACTCCCTTTTCTGTGTCACTGTCCCCTGTCTCCTCTGCTCCTTCTCACTGTAACTGTCCCTTTTCTGTGTCACTGTCCCCTGTCTGTCCTCTCTGTCCCTTATCAATGTGACTGTCCCTTTTCCTTGTCACGCTCTCCTCTGCTCCTTCTCACTGTGACTGTCCCTTTTCTGTGTCACTGTCCCCTGTCCTCTCTGTCCCTTCTCAATGTGACTGTCCCTTTTCTTTGTCACTGTCTCCTCTGCTCCTTCTCACTGTGACTGTCTCTTTTCTGACACTGTAACTGTCCCTTTTCTATGTCTCTTTTCTGTGTCGCTGTCCCCTCCGCTCCTCCCTGCGACTGGCCCTTCCTCTGTCCCCTCTCCTCTGTGTCACTACAACTGTCCCTTATTGTCACCGTGCCTCTGCATGTGTCCGATAAACTTCTCCTCACTGTGCAAGTTACAGAGCCCCCCCACCCCCAAATCCCCTCATTAAAAGGGGTTACCCCAAATATCCTAGCATCTGCACCCCCGCCCCGACATCAATCATTGCTACCCTTCCATCCTCTGATATTCTGGTACCCAAAGCCCTGAAAGATGATCTCATCTCCTCACGTCAGGCCAGGACGGTCTGTTCTCCCACCCTCCCCTCCTAATCTGCCTCCAAATTAATCCCGTTCATTATTTCCCTCGTTCCGGCGACGCGGCCTCGATTTATCTCCCCAAAGCAGCCGGGATAATACATCCGGCGGAGAAAATCTCGCTCATAGGAATTCAGCCCGGTTTTCATTAAACTTTGTGTTCCGGGATTATACCATTAAAAAACTAACAGACAGATATCCCATTAACAATACATCAAAGGATTAACCCCGTTACTGCTAGCAGGGGGAGGAGGGGGGAGGGGTCTTGCAAGATTGGAGAAGTGAACAAGCGACGTAAAAAAAAAAGTACAAATAGGTCGGAATTAGGAAATAGTTCTTTTTATATATTTTTTGGCGTTTTTTTATGTTGCGCTTTCACGTTTTTGACCCGTGTAACAATAAAACCTGTTCTACTTTATTAATACACGTTATGGAATATAACCCTCGTTGTTGACTTGGAACACGTCCGCAGCAGACCAAATCTTTTGGGAGGTGGTTTTTACCATCTGTACTTAATGTCTTTGTGGCGATCAGACTGTTTGTCGGCTCTCAGAGTAAAAGGTGAATGATTATTTTTCTGTGGTGGTCTTTGTTTGCAAAGTAACGGTCATTAGTCAGACCTTGAAAACGAAGCAGCTGATCTCTTTGGAATGCCGTGTTCCCGGAGAAAAGAGAAACACACTAATTTTTCACAGGATATCATTAAGTCAAACCGTTACATTCAGGGGGGTTGAATCTTTTAAAGTTACATTTGATTAACCCTTTTTTGTTTGCCCTATGTGGGTTTTTCCGTTTAATTTACAATCACTCAACAGTTTAAGCAGATTAAAACAAGATAATTAACGATTAGTGTTTAATTTCAATTTGGTTTCTACTTTTAAAGAGGCAATTCAAGTGGCACTTAAATATGTATTTTGTTTTAATATAGACAGCCTTTGGTTACCTTCTATTGACAAGTAATTACCTAAGCTGCTGATCAATCACGGTCCCCCCGTGATCAATCAGCAAAATCCTGCTTCCTAGGGTTCACTTAATGGCCGCCTTTCAGTTTCAATCATTCCTTCAGTCAGTGTAACTCAGCAGCTACAATGTATTCTTATGTTACTGAGATAACTGTCTATTGTTACAGTTTGCAGCTCAAACTGCTGGGAACATTGGCAACAAATGATCACAAACAGGAAAGTGCTGGGGAGGTGGGATAAAACCTGCTATAGAAATCAGAGGATGCTCAGTATATTAACACTCATTAAAAATGGGACTAAGAGATTAATTTTAAGATATAAAAAAAGGTACTAATACTGCAGTGACTTATTTTTTATTTTTTGTATTTTTGTATTTTTTTTTTTAAACACACATGTAGGATATTGCTGGGATTGCTCCTTAAACTCTATATCGATGCTAAATATCTCTTTATGGGAATCGGACCCCAAGGATTTGCTTTTTGGAAGCGAGAAGAAATTCCTCTCACCGAGTCCCTAAAATGTAGCACAAAGAATCTATTTACAGGGTCTGAAAATACCCGCCCTGGCTTCTCGCCCCGCGGGGATGGTTTCCGTGTAACTCTTGTGTAAATGTCCAAATAAATAAAGGGATAGAGTTTTAAGTCATTAGCAGAGGCCGCGTGTGAACTGAAATAACATTACAGATAAAACCTCCAGCCACAAGGTGATTTCTGTGCCGGCTGCCACGGAATTACATTACAGATAAAACCTCCAGCCACAAGGTGATTTCTGTGCCGGCTGCCACGGAATTAAATTAAGCCCCGACGCGATCCACTTTTTTCCCTTTAATTCATGGGACTTTTCACGTTTCTCTCTTTGAGGGAAAGTTGCTATTTTTAACATTAGAGATGTCTGTGCTTTTCACCCCAATTTCTGGAGCCTGGCAGAATAAGCTGGGGTTTTTTTGCGTGCAACTTTGAAAAGAAATCTGACTTTAGGGAAGTTGGCGAGGGGGTTCGCCAAGTCAGATCTCCGCAAAGGCGGATCGCTTAAATACGCAAATAAGCTGAAGTGAATCTGATTATTTCTCGGGTATCTCCGGTATCTCTCCTTGTGTTGTATAGAGGAGTGTGTATGAGGGATTTGAGTCCCTCTTCCCCTCTTCCCCTCTTCCCCTCTCCATTTATGTAGTGCCTGCAGTGTACTCGGCTCTTTACAAAAGAGACAATACAGTGCAGGAAATTATAATACAATAAGCAGTGCAAAGTCACAATAGGAAAGGAAATCCCTGCCCTGGAGAGCTTACAATCTAAGTGGTATGTTGGGAGAATTAGAAAGGCAGCAGGAGAGGGGGTACTTCATCCCCCATCCTCCTCTTTACCCCCTCACCTCCAGGGCCCCCTCAGGACTAAAGGTCATGTTACCCCCTCCCTGTCAGGGTTTGCTTTCCCTCTCCCCCTCTTTCTTCCTCTCCCCCTCTTTCTCCCTCCCCCCTCTTTCTCCCTCTCCCCCTCTTTCTCCCTCTCCCCCTCTTTCTCCCTCTCCCCCTCTTTCTCCCTCTCCCCCTCTTTCTCCCTCTCCCCCTCTTTCTCCCTCTCCCCCTCTTTCTCCCTCTCCCCCTCTTTCTCTCTTTCTCCCTCTCCCCTTCTCTTCATTATTCTCACTCGATTTCTTGCTCGCTCCCTCTTTCATTTTACTACAGCTGCAATAAGTGGAAACAGACTGCTTCTGAAAAAAAATATATATATATATATATATATATATATATATATATGTGCGTGTGTATATACATAACGTGTGCCTGTGTAAAAAAATATATGTATATATTACAGTATATATACACACGTGTATATATATATATATATATATATATATATATATATATATATATATATATACATAATCAAAAACAGGGCACGCACAACACAAAAATAAAAAATAAGAGTAAAGGAAGGGTGCATACTGTCCAAAAATATACAGAAAAAGGAAAAAAAGGGCACGCTCCTATATACAAAAAAGTGAAATTTATTGACATATATATATATATAACGGATGCACGTGTGTGCATGTAAACTCTGTATATATATTTGTGTTTGCATGAATATACTGTGTATTTATAATATATATTACTGTGTGTGTGCGTGTATATACTCTCTCCCCTCTCTGACATTGAGCCCCTGGATCCCGCACTGAAGCCGTTCCGTGTTGTTTCTGCCCTGAGTAAAGCATACTGTACATTGGCTGCAGTCCCAGGGCCGGCGATAAAAAGCCCAATTCTGTCTTTCCACGGCCCAAAATAGCAGAAAATGACACCGTGAGCCAAGATCTACTGCGCAGCGCAACGTGAAGGTTTCGCGTTGGCCATTTACATGCCTCCTGGGCCCCTTCTCGCACCATTATATAATGATGCTGAGTATCGCTAGTAGTCCCTGCTGCACTCTATAACTGTACTGGATACCTCTGCTCACTCCCAGCACCTGGATTATGAATGTGCTGAATAGTATAATGGTACTGAGTACTTTATTAAACTCCCTCGAAAAACGTTAGACTTTGGCCCACTTAACAATAAATATACTGTACTGTATAATGATCCTACAGTAAGTATCTCCTGCTTATACCCACTGCTGACATTTAAACCTATGTAGCGCCTGTGTGCCTCAGTTTTGAGGGTCCAAAGAAAGTATAAGTGTGGAGTTATAGGAAGCGGTTATATGGTGTAATAGGAGGAGTTATATGGGATAATAGGAGGAGTTATAGGGAGCAGTTATATGGGGTTATAGGAGGAGTTATAGGGAGCGGTTATATGGGGTAATAGGAGGAGTTATAGGAAGCGGTTATATGGTGTAATAGGAGGAGTTATATGGGATAATAGGAGGAGTTATAGGGAGCAGTTATATGGGGTTATAGGAGGAGTTATAGGGAGCGGTTATATGGGGTAATAGGAGGAGTTATAGGGAGAGGTTATATGGGGTAATAGGAGGAGTTATTGTGAGAGGTTATATGGGGTAATAGGAGGAGTTATAGGGAGCGGTTATATGGGGTAATAGGAGGAGTTATAGGGAGAGGTTATATGGGGTAATAGGAGGAGTTATAGGGAGAGGTTATATGGGGTAATAGGAGGAGTTATATGGGGTAATAGGAGGAGTTATAGGGAGAGGTTATATGGGGTAATAGGAGGAGTTATAGGGAGCGGTTATATGGGGTAATAGGAGGAGTTATAGGGAGAGGTTATATGGGGTAATAGGAGGAGTTATAGGGAGAGGTTATATGGGGTAATAGGAGAAGTTATTGGGAGCGGTTATATAGGGTAATAGGAGGAGTTATAGGGAGCGGTTATATGGGGTAATAGGAGGAGTTATATGGGGTAATAGGAGGAGTTATAGGGAGCGGTTATATGGGGTAATAGGAGGAGTTATAGGGAGAGGTTATATGGAGTAATAGGAGGAGTTATAGGGAGCGGTTATATGGGGTAATAGGAGGAGTTATAGGGAGAGGCTATATGGGGTAATAGGAGGAGTTATAGGGAGAGGCTATATGGGGTAATAGGAGGAGTTATAGGGAGGGGTTATATGGAGTAATAGGAGGAGTTATAGGGAGCGGTTATATGGGGTAATAGGAGGAGTTATAGAGAGAGGTTATATGGGGTAATAGGAGGAGTTATAGGGAGAGGTTATATGAGGTAATAGGAGGAGTTATAGGGAGCGGTTATATGGGGTAATAGGAGGAGTTATAGGGAGAAGTTATATGGGGTAATAGGAGGAGTTATAGGGAGCGGTTATATGGGGTAATAAGAGGTATAGCACATATTATATTAGTGTGTATCAAATTAATCTTTTTATAAGTTCAACCGCCTGTGTCCTGTGTCCTGTGCGTCAGTCGGTGTCCTGTGTTCTGTGTGTCAGCCTGTGTTCTGTGTTCTGTGTGTCAGCCTGTGTTCTGTGTGTCAGCCTGTGTTCTGTGTGTCAGCCTGTGTTCTGTGTGTCAGCCTGTGTTCTGTGTGTCAGCCTGTGTTCTGTGTTCTGTGTGTCAGCCTGTGTTCTGTGTGTCAGCCTGTGTTCTGTGTGTCAGCCTGTGTTCTGTGTTCTGTGTGTCAGCCTGTGTTCTGTGTGTCAGCCTGTGTTCTGTGTGTCAGCCTGTGTTCTGTGTTCTGTGTGTCAGCCTGTGTTCTGTGTGTCAGCCTGTGTTCTGTGCTCTGTGCGTCAGCCTGTGTCCTGTGTTCTGTGCGTCAGGCTGTGTTCTGTGTGTCAGCCTGTGTTCTGTGTGTCAGCCTGTGTTCTGTGTGTCAGCCTGTGTTCTGTGCTCTGTGCGTCAGCCTGTGTCCTGTGTTCTGTGCGTCAGGCTGTGTTCAGCTCTTGGCAAATTAAGCTAGTTCTTATAATTTACAGTAATTTCCAGTAAAATACCCAACCGGCAATATTTTTTACATACATATTTCTTTCAACACAGAGACCTACCTAATCATTTTCCAATTTGGGTCCAAAATTAACCTTGTTATTTAAACTCTACAATTACTGTGATATTTTTTTTTAGGATTTGTCTTTTTGGGACTCCATGTAGCCGACGCACACCTTATTATTACCTCCCGTTTCTGAGCCTGATAATAATATATTTATTTTCTATGTTGCGCTGACCGCATAATTAACGCTCTGGGTAGAATTTTGCATTCCCTGCCCCAAAGAGCTTACAATTCTTTCAATTATTTTGGAGCCTGAGGGATAAAGTGACTTGCCCAAGGTCACAAGGAGAGGTAACACTGGAATTGGATCTGGGTCCCCCCCAGTGTTCGTACCACTAAGAGAAGTATTCCATGGTCGGCTTTCTACACATCAGACTCTCTTAGAGACAACACCCAAGTCGCAGTAAAGGTGGCAGCCAAAGGGTGGCAGCTGTTTGCTGCCGTTTGCTGAGGTTACAGCTGCTCTGCTACTGGTCTTGGGTATTTCAGATGTATAAAGAAGCCTTTCCACGCTCCAACAATCCCACTTACTGCTTCCCCAAAGCCAAGTCCCTCACACATTACCTGCTCTCACAGCTCTACCTCCGCACACTCCCACTTACTGCTTCCCCAACTCCCTCACACATTACCTGCTCTCACAGCTCTACCTCCGCACACTCCCACTTACTGCTTCCCCAACTCCCTCACACATTACCTGCTCTCACAGCTCTACCTCCGCACACTCCCACTTACTGCTTCCCCAACTCCCTCACACATTACCTGCAATCACAGCTCTACCTCCGCACACTCCCACTTACTGCTTCCCCAACTCCCTCACACATTACTTGCTCTCACAGCTCTACCTCCGCACACTCCCACTTACTGCTTCCCCAACTCCCTCACACATTACCTGCTCTCACAGCTCTACATCCGCACACTCCCACTTACTGCTTCCCCAACACCAACTCCCTCACACATTACCTGCTCTCACAGCTCTACTTCCGCACACTCCCACTTACTGCTTCCCCAACACCAACTCCTTCACACATTACCTGCGCTCACAGCTCTACCTCCACACACTCCCACTTACTGCTTCCCCAACGCCAACGCCCTCACACATTACCTGCTCTCACAGCTCTACATCCGCACACTCCCACTTACTGCTTCCCCAACTCCTTCACACATTACCTGCTCTCACAGCTCTACCTCTGCACAATCCCACTTACTGCTTCCCCAACGCCAATGCCCTCACACATTACCTGCTCTCACAGCTCTACCTCCGCACACTCCCACTTACTGCTTCACCAACACCAACTCCCTCACACATTACCTGCTCTCCCAGCTCTACCTCCGCACACTCCCACTTACTGCTTCCCAAACTCCCTCACACATTACCTGCTCTCACAGCTCTACCTCCGCCCACTCCCACTTACTGCTTCCCCAACTCCCTCACACATTACCTGCTCTCCCAGCTCTTGCTCTGCACACTCCCACTTACTGCTTCCCCAACTCCCTCAGACATTACCTGCTCTCACAGCTCTACCTCCGCACACTCCCACTTACTGCTTCCACAACTCCCTCACACATTACCTGCTCTCACAGCTCTACCTCCGCACACTCCCACTTACTGCTTCCCCAACACCAACTCCCTCACACATTACCCGCTCCCACAGCTCTACCTCCGCACACTCCCACTTACTGCTTCCCCAACTCCCTCACACATTACCTGCTCTTACAGCTCTACCTCTGCACAATCCCACTTACTGCTTCCCCAACTCCCTCACACATTACCTGCTCTCACAGCTCATCCTCCGCACACTCCCACTTACTGCTTCCCCAACTCCCTCACACATTACCTGCTCTTACAGCTCTACCTCCGCACACTCCCACTTACTGCTTCCCCAACACCAACTCCTTCACACATTACCTGCTCTCACAGCTCTACCTCTGCACACTCCCACTTACTGCTTCCCCAACACCAACTCCTTCACACATTACCTGCTCTCACAGCTCTACCTCTGCACACTCCCACTTACTGCTTCCCCAACACCAACTCCCTCACACGTTACCTGCTCTCACAGCTCTACCTCCGCACACTCCCCCTTACTGCTTCCACAACTCCCTCACACATTACCTGCTCTCACAGATCTACCTCCGCACACTCCCACTTACTTCTTCCCCAACTCCCCCACACATTACCTGCTCTCACAGCTCTACCTCCGCACACTCCCACTTCCTGCTTCCCCAACACCAACTCCCTCACACATTACCTGCTCTCACAGCTCTACCTCCGCACACACCCACTTACTGCTTCCCCAACACTACCTCCCTCACACATTACCTACTCTCACAGCGCTACCTCCGCACAATCCCACTTACTGCTTCCCCAACACCAACTCCCTCACACATTACCTGCTCTCACAGCTCTACCTCCGCACACTCCCACTTACTGCTTCCACAACTCCTTCACACATTACCTGCTCTCACAGCTCTACTTCTGCACACTCCCACTTACTGCTTCCCCAACACCAACTCCCTCACACATTACCTGCTCTCCCAGCTCTACCTCCGCACACTCCCACTTACTGTTTCCCCAACGCCAACTCCCTCACACATTACCTGCTCTCACAGCTCTACCTCCGCACACTCCCACTTACTGCTTCCCCAACACCAACTCCCTCACACATTACCTGCTCCCACAGCTCTACCTCCGCACACTCCCACTTACTGCTTCCCCAACTCCCTCACACATTACCTGCTCTTACAGCTCTACCTCTGCACAATCCCACTTACTGCTTCCCCAACTCCCTCACACATTACCTGCTCTCACAGCTCATCCTCCGCACACTCCCACTTACTGCTTCCCCAACTCCCTCACACATTACCTGCTCTTACAGCTCTACCTCCGCACACTCCCACTTACTGCTTCCCCAACACCAACTCCTTCACACATTACCTGCTCTCACAGCTCTACCTCTGCACACTCCCACTTACTGCTTCCCCAACACCAACTCCTTCACACATTACCTGCTCTCACAGCTCTACCTCTGCACACTCCCACTTACTGCTTCCCCAACACCAACTCCCTCACACGTTACCTGCTCTCACAGCTCTACCTCCGCACACTCCCCCTTACTGCTTCCACAACTCCCTCACACATTACCTGCTCTCACAGATCTACCTCCGCACACTCCCACTTACTTCTTCCCCAACTCCCCCACACATTACCTGCTCTCACAGCTCTACCTCCGCACACTCCCACTTCCTGCTTCCCCAACACCAACTCCCTCACACATTACCTGCTCTCACAGCTCTACCTCCGCACACACCCACTTACTGCTTCCCCAACACTACCTCCCGCACACATTACCTACTCTCACAGCGCTACCTCCGCACAATCCCACTTACTGCTTCCCCAACACCAACTCCCTCACACATTACCTGCTCTCCCAGCTCTACCTCCGCACACTCCCACTTACTGCTTCCCCAACGCCAACTCCCTCACACATTACTTGCTCTCACAGCTCTACCTCCGCACACTCCCACTTACTGCTTCCCCAACTCCCGCACACATTACCTGCTCTCACAGCTCTACCTCCGCACACTCCTACTTACTGCTTCCCCAACTCCCTCACACATTACCTGCTCTCACACCTCTACCTCCGCACACTCCCACTTACTGCTTCCCCAACTCCCTCACACATTCCCTGCTCTCACAGCTCTACCTCCGCACACTCCCACTTCCTGCTTCCCCAACACCAACTCCCTCACACATTACCTGCTCTCACAGCTATACCTCCGCACACTCCCACTTACTGCTTCCCCAACACTACCTCCCTCACACATTACCTGCTCTCACAGCGCTACCTCCGCACAATCCCACTTACTGCTTCCCCAACACCAACTCCCTCACACATTACCTGCTCTCACAGCTCTACCTCCGCACACTTTCACTTACTGCTTCCCCAACACCAACTCCCTCACACATTACCTGCGCTCACAGCTCTACCTCCGCACACTCCCACTTACTGCTTCCCCAACTCCCTCACACATTACCTGCTCTTACAGCTCTACCTCCGCACACTCCCACTTACTGCTTCCCCAACACCAACTCCCTCACACATTACCTGCTCTCACAGCTCTACCTCCGCACACTCCCACTTACTGCTTCCACAACTCCTTCACACATTACCTGCTCTCACAGCTCTACCTCCGCACACTCCCACTTACTGCTTCTCCAACGCCAACTCCCTCACACATTACCTGCTCTCACAGCAATACCTCCGCACACTCCCACTTACTGCTTCCCCAACACCAACTCCCTCACATATTACTTGCTCTCACAGTTCTACCTCCGCACACTCCCACTTACTGCTTCCCCAACTCCCTCACACATTACCTGCTCTCACAGCTCTACCTCCGCACACTCCTACTTACTGCTTCCCCAACTCCCTCACACATTACCTGCTCTCATAGCTCTACCTCCGCACACTCCCACTTCCTGCTTCCCCAACACCAACTCCCTCACACATTACCTGCTCTCACAGCTCTACCTCCGCACACTCCCACTTACTGCTTCCCCAACACTACCTCCCTCACACATTACCTGCTCTCACAGCGCTACCTCTGCACAATCCCACTTACTGCTTCCCCAACACCAACTCCCTCACACATTACCTGCTCTCACAGCGCTACCTCCGCACACTTTCACTTACTGCTTCCCCAACACCAACTCCCTCACACATTACCTGCGCTCACAGCTCTACCTCCGCACACTCCCACTTACTGCTTCCCCAACTCCCTCACACATTACCTGCTCTTACAGCTCTACCTCCGCACACTCCCACTTACTGCTTCCCCAACACCAACTCCCTCACACATTACCTGCTCTCACAGCTCTACCTCCGCACACTCCCACTTACTGCTTCCACAACTCCTTCACACATTACCTGCTCTCACAGCTCTACCTCCGCACACTCCCACTTACTGCTTCTCCAACGCCAACTCCCTCACACATTACTTGCTCTCACAGCTCTACCTCCGCACATTCCCACTTACTGCTTCCCCAACTCCCTCACACATTACCTGCTCTCACAGCTCTACCTCCGCACACTCCCACTTACTGCTTCCCCAACTCCCTCACACATTACCTGCTCTCATAGCTCTACCTCCGCACACTCCCACTTACTGCTTCCCCAGCACCAACTCCCTCACACATTACCTGCTCTCACAGCTCTACCTCCGCACACTCCCACTTACTGCTTCCCCAACTCCCTCACACATTACCTGCTCTCACAGCTCTACCTCCGCACACTCCCACTTACTGCTTCCCCAACTCCCTCACACATTACCTGCTCTCACAGCTCTACCTCCGCACACTCCCACTTACTGCTTCCCCAACACCAACTCCTTCACACATTCCCTGCTCTCACAGCTCTACCTCCGCACACTCCCCCTTACTGCTTCCACAACTCCCTCACACATTACCTGCTCTCACAGATCTACCTCCGCACACTCCCACTTACTGCTTCCCCAACTCCCTCACACATTACCTGCTCTCGCAGCTCTACCTCCGCACATTCCCACTTACTGCTTCCCCAACACCAACTCCCTCACACATTACCTGCTCTCACAGCTCTACCTCCCCACACTCCCACTTACTGCTTCCCCAACACTAACTCCCTCACACATTACCTGCTCTCACAGCTCTACCTCCGCACACTCCCACTTACTGCTTCCCCAACACCAACTCCCTCACACATTACCTGCTCTCACAGCTCTACCTCCGCACACTCCCACTTACTGCTTCCCCAACTCCCGCACACATTACCTGCTCTCACAGCTCTACCTCCGCACACTCCTACTTACTGCTTCCCCAACACCAACTCCCTCACACATTACCTGCTCTCACAGCTCTACCTCCGCACACTCCCACTTACTGCTTCCCCAACACCAACTCCCTCACACATTACCTGCTCTCACAGCTCTACCTCCGCACACTCCCACTTACTGCTTCCCCAACTCCCGCACACATTACCTGCTCTCACAGCTCTACCTCCGCACACTCCCACTTACTGCTTCCCCAACTCCCTCACACATTACCTGCTCTCACAGCTCTACCGCTGCATACTCCCACTTACTGCTTCCCCAACACCAACTCCCTCACACATTACCTGCGCTCACAGCTCTACCTCCGCACACTCCCACTTACTGCTTCCCCAACTCCCTCACACATTACCTGCTCTCACAGCTCTACCTCCGCACACTCCCACTTACTGCTTCCCCAACACCAACTCCCTCACACATTACCTGCTCTCACAGCTCTACTTCCGCACACTCCCACTTACTGCTTCCCCAACACCAACTCCCTCACACATTACCTGCTCTCACAGCTCTACCTCCGCACACTCCCACTTACTGCTTCCCCAACTCCCTCACACATTACCTGCTCTCACAGCTCTACCTCCCCACACTCCCTCTTACTGCTTCCCAACTCCCTCACACATTACCTGCTCTCACAGACCTACCTCCGCACACTCCCACTTACTGCTTCCCCAACACCAACTCCCTCACACATTACCTGCTCTCACAGCTCTACCTCCGCACACTCCCACTTACTGCTTCCCCAACTCCCTCACACATTACCTGCTCTCACTACTCTACCTCCGCACACTCCCACTTACTGCTTCCCCAACTCCCTCACACATTACCTGCTCTCACAGACCTACCTCCGCACACTCCCACTTACTGCTTCCCCAACACCAACTCCCTCACACATTACCTGCTCTCACAGCTTTACCCCCGAACACTCCCACTTACTGCTTCCCCAACTCCCTCACACATTACCTGCTCTCACTACTCTACCTCCGCACACTCCCACTTACTGCTTCCCCAACTCCCTCACACATTACCTGCTCTCACAGCTCTACCTCCGCACACTCCCACTTACTGCTTCCCCAACTCCCTCACACATTACCTGCTCTCACAGCTCTACCTCCGCACACTCCCACTTACTGCTTCCCCAACTCCCTCACACATTACCTGCTCTCACACCTCTACTTCCACACACTCCCACTTACTGCTTCCCCAACTCCCTCACACATTACCTGCTCTCACAGACCTACCTCCGCACACTCCCACTTACTGCTTCCCCAACACCAACTCCCTCACACATTACCTGCTCTCACAGCTTTACCCCCGAACACTCCCACTTACTGCTTCCCCAACTCCCTCACATATTACCTGCTCTCACTACTCTACCTCCGCACACTCCCACTTACTGCTTCCCCAACTCCCTCACACATTACCTGCTCTCACAGCTCATCCTCCGCACACTCCCACTTACTGCTTCCCCAACTCCCTCACACATTACCTGCTCTCACAGCTCTACCTCCGCACACTCCCACTTACTGCTTCCCCAACTCCCGCACACATTACCTGCTCTCACAGCTCTACCTCCGCACACTCCTACTTACTGCTTCCCCAACACCAACTCCCTCACACATTACCTGCTCTCACAGCTCTACCTCCGCACACTCCCACTTACTGCTTCCCCAACACCAACTCCCTCACACATTACCTGCTCTCACAGCTCTACCTCCGCACACTCCCACTTACTGCTTCCCCAACTCCCGCACACATTACCTGCTCTCACAGCTCTACCTCCGCACACTCCCACTTACTGCTTCCCCAACTCCCTCACACATTACCTGCTCTCACAGCTCTACCGCTGCATACTCCCACTTACTGCTTCCCCAACACCAACTCCCTCACACATTACCTGCGCTCACAGCTCTACCTCCGCACACTCCCACTTACTGCTTCCCCAACTCCCTCACACATTACCTGCTCTCACAGCTCTACCTCCGCACACTCCCACTTACTGCTTCCCCAACACCAACTCCCTCACACATTACCTGCTCTCACAGCTCTACTTCCGCACACTCCCACTTACTGCTTCCCCAACACCAACTCCCTCACACATTACCTGCTCTCACAGCTCTACCTCCGCACACTCCCACTTACTGCTTCCCCAACTCCCTCACACATTACCTGCTCTCACAGCTCTACCTCCCCACACTCCCTCTTACTGCTTCCCAACTCCCTCACACATTACCTGCTCTCACAGACCTACCTCCGCACACTCCCACTTACTGCTTCCCCAACACCAACTCCCTCACACATTACCTGCTCTCACAGCTCTACCTCCGCACACTCCCACTTACTGCTTCCCCAACTCCCTCACACATTACCTGCTCTCACTACTCTACCTCCGCACACTCCCACTTACTGCTTCCCCAACTCCCTCACACATTACCTGCTCTCACAGACCTACCTCCGCACACTCCCACTTACTGCTTCCCCAACACCAACTCCCTCACACATTACCTGCTCTCACAGCTTTACCCCCGAACACTCCCACTTACTGCTTCCCCAACTCCCTCACACATTACCTGCTCTCACTACTCTACCTCCGCACACTCCCACTTACTGCTTCCCCAACTCCCTCACACATTACCTGCTCTCACAGCTCTACCTCCGCACACTCCCACTTACTGCTTCCCCAACTCCCTCACACATTACCTGCTCTCACAGCTCTACCTCCGCACACTCCCACTTACTGCTTCCCCAACTCCCTCACACATTACCTGCTCTCACACCTCTACTTCCACACACTCCCACTTACTGCTTCCCCAACTCCCTCACACATTACCTGCTCTCACAGACCTACCTCCGCACACTCCCACTTACTGCTTCCCCAACACCAACTCCCTCACACATTACCTGCTCTCACAGCTTTACCCCCGAACACTCCCACTTACTGCTTCCCCAACTCCCTCACATATTAACTGCTCTCACTACTCTACCTCCGCACACTCCCACTTACTGCTTCCCCAACTCCCTCACACATTACCTGCTCTCACAGCTCATCCTCCGCACACTCCCACTTACTGCTTCCCCAACTCCCTCACACATTACCTGCTCTCACAGCTCTACCTCCGCACACTCCCACTTACTGCTTCCCCAACTCCCTCACACATTACCTGCTCTCACACCTCTACTTCCACACACTCCCACTTACTGCTTCCCCAACTCCCTCACACATTACCTGCTCTCACAGCTCTACCTCCGCACACTCCCACTTACTGCTTCCCCAACACCAACTCCCTCACACATTACCTGCGCTCACAGCTCTACCTCCGCACACTCCCACTTACTGCTTCCCCAACTCCCTCACACATTACCTGCTCTCACAGCTCTACCTCCGCACACTCCCACTTACTGCTTCCCCAACACCAACTCCCTCACACATTACCTGCTCTCACAGCTCTACCGCCGCACACTCCCACTTACTGCTTCCCCAACACCAACTCCCTCACACATTACCTGCTCTCACAGCTCTACCTCTGCATAATCCCACTTACTGCTTCCCCAACACCAACACCCTCACACATTACCCGCTCTCACAGCTCTACCTCCGCACACTCCCACTTACTGCTTCCCCAACGTCAACTCTGGGGACTCCCAAGTTCTCTCCTTCGGTTGGGCGGCCGCAGCTTCTGGGTACTGGCCTGCTGCAGCGGCCCACTATATAACCCCGAACGCCCCAAAGGCCATATGGAATAAGACCCAAAGCCCCTTGTAAATGAGGGTCTACCCCTAATGCCTGGCGGCCTCCTGTCCTTGTGTGCCCTGCCCGTACACATCTGTTCAGTAATGGAGCTGGGAATGGAGCTGTTCGTGTTGAGTTCCCATGCATTCTGTTCACATGGTTCCTGCTTTAAAACCCTTACCCTACATTTATTGAAGGAAAGAGCAGATGTTTCCTGTGGCGCGTCAGGGTGTAGACTTGTAACCTGCCGCCTGTATCCAGCACTCGCCTATAGAATGAAGCATCCTGGCAGGGCCCTGCCTCTTACACTAGGGAGGCTTGGGTTTTCTGAGCCAAACACGGGCAATTAAAACTGTTCCTGCTATTGCCATGTTTGGAGCTTTGGTAGCTTCAATGTATTAACAGCAAATCTTTCCATATGGGTAGACAGAATCATATATAATGTGTGTGTGTCATTTATATACAGCACACACGTTATATACTGTTACTGTATATAGATACACATACCCACACGTGTATATACTGTTATATAGATACACACAGACCCACACATGTATACATACTGTTATATAGATAAAATTACATGTACAGTATACTGTTATATAAACAATATCACTTGTGAGCACATTCACGTGTCTTAGACAGGTCTGCAACCCTGCCTTTCACCCATTATCACCTCGAATACAGTGCTCCCACTGCAGCAAGGGATTCTGGGAAATAGCATGCAAATGGGCACACAATGTGTCACCTTTTGTCTGAAATCCATTTTTACTTGGAACCCTTATAAGCAAATGCTCGCTGTTCACACAGCTTTTAAGCATAGCATGGGTTAAGATGCAAAGTCAGTCAAACCACTCACAGACAGCTGTTTCAACCTTTTGGGTCTCATCGGTGTGAGGTTGGTTGTACTGGCTTTGCCATTTTCAAGCTTGGCAGGTTTACCATACACATTATTTAAGTTATGGTGGGTGAAAAAAGTCGCCTTTTTCACCACCATAACTTAAATAATATGTACTGTTATATAGATGCACACAGCCCCACACCTGTGTATATATACTGTTATATAGATGCACACAGCCCCACACCTGTGTATATATACTGTTAAATAGATACACACGTTTATATATACTGTTATATATACAGCAAGGCCCTGCTTCTCGGCACCGCTTTTCGGCGATCTGCTGATACGGCAGCACCGAGAAGGGGGCCGCCATGTATCCTCAGAGGTCGTGCATGCGCAGAACGGGCTGTTGCCGCTGGCGCGCATGTGCAGAACGTAGGTTGCGCGCATGCGCAGAACGTAGGTTGCGCGCATGCGCAGAACGTAGGTCGTGCGCACCGAAAGGAGGTCGCGCGCGCGCACACGGGGAAATTGCCAGGTTGCGCATGCGCACAGCTAAAATTCGCCGGTTCCGCTTTCCGGCGATTTTCACTATACGGCGGGTCCTTAGAACGGAATCCGCTGTATGCCCGGGGCCCTGCTGTATACACACATGTATATATACTGTTATATAGATACACACGTGTATATATATATATACATACTGTTATATAGATACACACAGGCCCACACCTGTGTATATATATACTGTTAT
This sequence comes from Ascaphus truei, assembly GCF_040206685.1. Taxonomy (NCBI): domain Eukaryota; kingdom Metazoa; phylum Chordata; class Amphibia; order Anura; family Ascaphidae; genus Ascaphus; species Ascaphus truei. Next base: position 60,867,570 of record NC_134492.1, on the reverse strand, counting down.
ATAGATACACACATGTGTGTTTATATATACTGTTATATACTGTAGATACACACAGGCCCACACCTGTGTATATATACTGTTATATAGATACACACATGTATATATACTGTTATATAGATACACACAGACCCACACATGTATATATATATATACTATTATATAGATACACACAGACCCACACCTGTGTATATATACTGTTATATAGATACACACATGTATATATACTGTTATATAGATACACACAGACCCACACATGTGTATATATATACTGTTATATAGATACACACCGGCACACACCTGTGTATATATACTGTTATATAGATACACACAGACTCACACCTGTGTATATATACTGTTATATAGATACACACATGTATATATACTGTTATATAGATACACACAGACCCACACATGTATATATATACTGTTATATAGATACACACCGGCACACACCTGTGTATATATACTGTTATATAGATACACACAGACCCACACCTGTGTATATATACTGTTATATAGATACACACAGACCCACAACTGTGTATATATACTGTTATATAGATACACACAGGCACACACCTGTGTATATATACTGTTATATAGATACACACAGGCCCACACCTGTGTATATATACTGTTATATAGATACACACAGGCACACACCTGTGTGTATATATACTGTTATATAGATACACACAGACCCACACCTGTGTATATATACTGTTATATAGATACACACAGACCCACACCTGTGTATATGCTACTGTTATATAGATACACACAAACCCACACATGTATATATACTGTTATATAGATACACACAGACCCACACCTGTGTATATATACTGTTATATAGATACACACAGGCACACACCTGTGTATATGCTACTGTTATATAGATACACACAGACCCAAACGTGTATACATACTGTTATATAGATACACACAGACCCACACCTGTGTATATGCTACTGTTATATAGATACACACAGACCCACACGTGTATACATACTGTTATATAGATACACACAGACCCACACCTGTATATATATACTGTTATATAGATACACACAGACCCACACCTGTGTATATATACTGTTATATAGATACACACAGGCACACACCTGTGTATATATACTGTTATATAGATACACACAGACCCACACCTGTGTATATATACTGTACTTTTATATAGATACACACAGACCCACACATGTATATATACTGTTATATAGATACACACAGACCCACACATGTATATACTGTTATATAGATACACACATGTATATATACTGTTATTTAGATACACACATGTATATATATATACTGTTATATAGATACACACAGACCCACACATGTATATACTGTTATATAGATACACACATGTATATATACTGTTATATAGACACACACATGTATACAGTATATACTGTTATATAGATACATATATGTATATATACTGTTATATAGATACACACATGTATATACTGTATACTGTTATATAGATACACACAGACCCACACATGTATATATATACTGTTATATAGATACACACATATATATACTGTTATGGAGATACACACAGACACACACATGTATATATACTGTTATATAGATACACACATGTATATATACTGTTATATAGATACACACATGTATATATACTGTTATTTAGACACACACATGTATATATACTGTTATATAGATACACACATGTATATATACTGTTATATAGATACACACATGTATATATACTGTTATATAGATACACACATGTATATATACTGTTATATAGACACACACATGTATATATACTGTTATATAGACACACACATGTATATATACTGTTATATAGACACACACATGTATATATACTGTTATATAGCCACACACATGTATATATACTGTTATATAGACACACACATGTATATATACTGCTGACATTAGAAGCCGGGCTATCTTTGCTTAAAGTTACTAATAAAGGGCACTTTGCGCGGGGACCAGATTGAGGTCAGAGCAGAGAATTCCTGCAGAAGAATTGCTCACACGCTCTAATTCCCTCTCCCAGCCTCCGGGGAGCCGGCTAACGCAGTCACTTCAATTATGTCATCAGCGCTGGTATCCAGGCCGCTCCGGAGACCGCAGACGCATCAACAGTCCCCGCGGCCGTTCAAGCGACGCACGGAGCGACGTCCCAGCCTGACAGTATACATTAGGCTTCCGTGTCAGTAAAGCCACATTTCTTGTACGTTTGTACCCCGACGCTCAGAGGCACAGAAAGCCCTCAGTTTCATTTATTTCTTGTTCCCTTCATAAAAGAGCATTCCCGCCCCTCCTCCATGCTGGCCGGCTCTCGCTATCTGCGCCCTGGCTATTTGCTGAAAACGTGTAGAATTTTTCTGCCGTTTCCCTGAAATCAAATTCTCTTATTTCAATGGCATTTTCATCACAAACCTCCCTGAAATATGTTTTTATATGTTGGACAGATCAGAAACGCTGTTAAATCTGGGCTCATTACGGGGCATTACCTAAACCAGGAGGTGTCTCCTCACTGCTAATTATATGCAGACTCAGCGTCCGTTCTACATGTCATTAGCATGGGGTTACCGTCACGTTATTGTAGCATCATGTGGTGTTATCTCCCAGTAACGTGACTGTGAGTATGTCTTAGTGTTACTCCCATCCCGAGCCGGAAATAGGGGTTTATCTCACGGTGAGAGAGGGGAAATAACGCTATGTTAGTTATATCACCTCACTGTGGGGTTACCCCCATCCAGACCCGGAAATAGGGGTTTATCTCACGGTGAGAGAGAGGGAAATAACACTATGTTAGTTATATCACCTCACTGTGGGGTTACCCCCATCCAGACCCGGAAATAGGGGTTTATCTCATGGTGAGAGAGGGAAATAATGCTATGTTAGTTATATCACCTCACTGTGGGGTTACCCCATCCAGAGCCGGAAATAGGGGGTTATCTCACGGTGAGAGAGAGGGAAATAACGCTATGTTAGTTATATCACCTCACTGTGGGGTTACCCCCATCCAGAGCCAGAAATAGAGGTTTATCTCACGGTGAGAGAGAGAGGGAAATAACGCTGTTAGTTATATCACCTCACTGTGGGGTTACCCCCATCCAGACCCGGAAATAGGGGTTATCTCACGGTGAGAGAGAGGGAAATAACGCTATGTTAGTTATATCACCTCACTGTGGGGTTACCTCCATCCAGACCCGGAAATAGGGGTTTATCTCACGGTGAGAGAGAGGGAAATAACGCTATGTTAGTTATATCACCTCACTGTGGGGTTACCCCCATCCAGACCCGGAAATAGGGGGTTATCTCACGGTGAGAGAGAGGGAAATAACGCTATGTTAGTTTTATCACCTCACTGTGGGGTTACCCCCATCCAGACCCGGAAATAGGGAGTTATCTCACGGTGAGAGAGAGGGAAATAACGCTATGTTAGTTATATCACCTCACTGTGGGGTTACCCCCATCCAGACCCGGAAATAGGGGTTTATCTCACGGTGAGAGAGAGGGAAATAACGCTATGTTAGTTATATCACCTCACTGTGGGGTTACCCCCGCCCAGACCCGGAAATAGGGGTTTATCTCACGGTGTGAGAGAGGGAAATAACGCTATGTTAGTTATATCCAGTATTCGACAAACCTATACATTTGCACGCCACGGGCAAGTGGATTTAACATCGTGGCGAGCGCCTATTGGCCCAAGCAGCACACATTTGGTACTAGGTGGCGAGTAGATTTTTTGGTGATTTGTCGACCACTGGTTATATCACCTCACTGTGGGGTTACCCCCATCCAGACCCGGAAATAGGGGTTTATCTCACGGTGAGAGAGAGGGAAATAACGCTATGTTAGTTATATCACCTCACTGTGGGGTTACCCCCATCCAGACCCGGAAATAGGGGTTTATCTCACGATGAGAGAGAGGGAAATAATGCTATGTTAGTTATATCACCTCACTGTGGGGTTACCCCCATCCAGACCCAGAAATAGGAGTTTATCTCACGGTGAGAGAGAGGGAAATAACGCTATGTTAGTTATATCACCTCACTGTGGGGTTACCCCCATCCACAGCCGGAAATAGGGGTTTATCTCACGGTGAGAGAGAGGGAAATAACGCTATGTTAGTTATATCACCTCACGGTGGGGTTACCAATCCTTACACTGCGATGGTTTATGTCAGGAGACAGGGAGACGAGTTAGGAATACATTTCGTGTCAGGGTTGTAAATGGCTTCTGGTTATATGGTGGTTTCATTTTGAGTTGATTTTGGGGGAAGAAGGTGTTGCATTTCTAATACATTCTGACTTTGACATATAAGCTGTATAATGTACTAATCTGTGTGAGTTATTACACAGAGGGGTTATAACAGTGTTAATATTGTCCTTGATTTGGCACTAAAATCTAAAAGGAAGCTCAGTTCCGGGGTCATTTTAAACTAGAGATAAATACAATGATTTCTCTTTCTGCTCAGTGTAGTGGTATATTATTTTAATTAATTATAAAAGTGCAGTTGGACAGTGACCCGCTTCCTATTACTCTAACCACTCCTTATCCTATAACTCCTCCTCTTACCCCATATAATCGCTTCCTATAACTCCTCCTATTACCCCATATAACTCCTCCTATTGCCCCATATAACCCCTCCCTATTACCCCATATAACCCCTCCCTATAACTCCTGTTGCCCCATATAACCGCTCCCTATAATTCCTCCTATTACCTCATATAACCGCACCCTATAACTCCTCCTATTGCCCCATATAACTGCTCCCGATAACCCCTCCCTATAACTCCTCCTATTACCCCATATAACCGCTCCCTATAACTCCTATTACCCCATATAACCGCTCCCTATAACTCCTCCTATTACCCCATATAACCGCTCTCTATAACTCCTCCTATTGCCCCATATAACCGCATCCTAGAACTCCTCCTATTACCCCATATAACCGCTTCCTATAACTCCTCCTATTACCCCATACAACCGCTTCCTATAACTCCTCCTATTACCCCATATAACCCCTCCCTATAACTCCTCCTATTGCCCCATATAACTTCTCCCTATAACTCCTCCTATTGTCCCATATAACCGCTTCCTATAACTCCTCCTATTACCCCATATAACTTCTCCCTATAACTCCTCCTATTGCCCCATATACCCGCTCCCTATAACCCCTCCTATTACCCCATATAACCCCTCCCTATAACTCCTCCTATTACCCCATATAACCGCTTCCTATAACTCCTCCTATTACCCCATAAACCCCTCCCTATAACTCCTCCTATTGCCCCATATAACTTCTCCCTATAACTCCTCCTATTGTCCCATATAACCGCTTCCTATAACTCCTCCTATTACCCCATATAACTTCTCCCTATAACTCCTCCTATTACCCCATATTGCCTCTCCCTATAACTCCTCCTATTACCCCATATAACCCCTCCCTATAACTCCTCCTAATACCCCATATAACCTCTCCCTATAACTCCTCCTATCACCCCATATAACAGCAGTAAGGAGTGTTTCTTTAATGATGTGGCAAATGCTACAATTCAATTCATTATAAATGGATCGGCTGAACTTCTGAACTCAAGTCTTGTCTGAATCATTTTTCTAATAAAAATATATTTTCATTTCTTTTGCAGCAAATCCCACGTGGCCGCTCATTATACAAGTGGCAGGAATTCATATACCCGCTTCACTGCCAGAGACCTGCCATGTAGGATGTGAAGGGGTTAAATCTGCATCCTGCCGGCTTCTTCATGCACAATTATTCTTTATTATTTAACGAATTCGAAAGTAAAGACTGTGAATCGTATTGAATGCATATGTTTTTTTATGGGTTACATTTAAGATGGCTGCCTTCTTTTCAATATCATCTGAAGCCGTTTAGCTTGTCTGTGTAACCAGCCAAGCAGAAGAGATGGAAGCTGAATGGGCGCTGTCCTCTTCCACTGGTCGCTTTGATGAACATTCAACGCTGTCGGTGAGTTTGGTATTTGAAAGCAAACCATCGATCGTTGACTGTACATTATGGCCTGGCCATTTCCTGCAGCTCTGCTTCAATTCTGTCGCCGATACGTCCATCCCACCACCTGGTATCCCATCTCCATCTCACGCCCGGCTCATTACATCCAACCTGTTTCCATTACGTTGATCGTACTCGATAATAAGCCCCATCTCCTTTATCCATTACAGTATGTTGGCCATACTCTTCAACCAGCCAATCTACTGCTAAAATGACACTGACTGTACCCATGACTAGCTAATCTAGTTCCTCCATTACATTGGCCACACCAATCAGCCAATCTACTACTTCCATTTAAATTGACCAGCCAATCGCTTTCATCTTTCTCTCCATTGTGTTGACGTTACGAACCAGTTTCTGTGGGTATACTCACAGGAACGGAGTTCCAACACCAGGTTTTATTCATTGAACAAGAAACCCATTGCAGTGATTAGAACATTATATGGACTATTTTTTTTATGCCAACCCTAATGAAAGACCCCTACATCTTCTGTCTGCCACATCCCCTATATAAAGCTGAATCTTTATTCTATTTTAGATATACTGTACAGTATATATTTTTTATTTTCATTATTTTGCTTAGGATCTTTATCCTTCCCAGCTTCCATTTTGGTGAGCGTACACTAAGACAGACCAATCTGCTGCTATGCTATCTCCATGGACTACAATCTTCTACCCCTCAAACTGTCTTCGACTATAAGTCTAAATCAGCCAGTCTACAACCAGGGCTCCATTACATTGAGTATAAAATTAGGGCCAATTAATCTGTTCTTCAGGCTCCATTCTGTTGATTGTAACTGACGACTGACCAATATTTATCCTAGACAACATTCCGTTGACTAGATTACAACGGACCAATCTCCTTCTCTTCGGGTTCCATTCCATTGACCAATCTCCTTCTCTTCGGGTTCCATTCCATTGACCAATCTCCTTTCAAATGTCCATTCTATTGACAGTAAATTACCACTAGTCAATCTCCTTCTCCTCAGGTTCCCTTCTGATGGTTGTAAATGACATTCAGCTCATCTATGTCATCACCACCGTAACTCCCTTTTCCCTACACAGTTCCTGCCTCTGTTACGCCAGTCTCCTGTGCCAGGAGGCTTGACGATAAACCTCACGAAACCCAATAAAAGGTCACAATTAACATTCATTGCTGTCGGTGGGTTGAGTTAAGAGAACAAGCTCGCTGAACGATGAATGCAACTGTGTCCCCACTTTATGCAGACAGCGGAAGATTGCTGAAGAACAGATACATCAGGGGCGGCCAACTCCAGTTCTCAAGGGCAACCAACAGTTCAGGTTTTGAGGATATCCCCACTGATTGAGCCACCTGTGCTGAAGCAGGGACTGATTAAGCCACCTGTGCTGAAGCAGGGATATCCTGAAAACCTGACCTGTTAGTGGCCCTTGAGGACCGGAGTTAGGCCCTCCGCGATACATTGAGTGGTTCCCAAAAACATAGATTGTAAGCTCTTCGGGGCAGGGACTCCTTTTCCTAAATGTTACTTTTATGTCTGAATCGCTTCTCCCCATTATGTGTTATTTATATTATTTGTTATTTATATGATTGTCGCGTGAATTACTGCTGTGACGCGCTATGTACGTAAATGGCAGTATATAAATAAAGACGTACGTACATACATACATACATACACTTTGAGTCCCATTGGGTGTAAAGCACTATTTGAAATAAAGTTATTATTATTATTACATAGGGAGACCAAATGGAAAGTAAGGATAGTAATACGTGTAATAGCTTAAATGCAGCTCACTTTACATTCAATATTAAACATTTCCACGGAAAAAGCTTTGCCGGGTTTTTACTGTCTGTGTCTAATGTTTTGGGGGCAAAAGCATTGTTTGCTAAATCTGCAGGCAAATGATGTGTGTTGAGGTCTTTCACTATGCAGCTTTCATTAGTGCAACACACAAACATTAAGGGGCCTATTCAGTAATTTCCAATAAGTGACTTACCGACAGTTTTGGGCACTTCGAGCGCGTTTCGAGCTATTCAGAAAGCCCGGATAACATGCCAAACTCGCGGGAAACCTGTGTCTCCCCGATCGGTCGCGCTCCCACTCGGACAAACCGAGCGTTAGCTCAAAAAAGACCCAAACTCGCATTTTTTCCCAGACCGAGCTATTCAGGCAGCTCAGAGATGCACATTGCGGCTGCGACTCACGCGTTCTGATCTCCGCCACCTGAAGGAATCCGCGATGTGCACCTCAGGGAGAACATGTATTATTACTGCATCGGATGGAAGCCAGTGTCTCCGCAGCTTCCCCGCATTAATATCCGCTCCGGAGACCCCCGGCTTCCATCCTATGTAATAAAAATGCATTTACAGGCAGCGTCATTACCTTAGCGCTAACCGCTAAGGCAGGGGTGCGCAAACTTTCTGTACTGCGCCCCCCTGCCTGCTCTCCCCCAGTGTCGCACCCCCCTTACCTTAATCGGGCGTCAAATGATGCCGCTGGGTCATGTGACGTCACGTCATCCCGTGGCACAATTTGACGCTGTGTTTCTATGGTGATGCGTCGCCTGAAGCCAGCTAAATTTAGGTGTGTTACCGAGGCCTCGTGCTGAAGAGCGTGGGGCCTCTGCAATGCCGCGCCCCCCCCCAAACAAATCTTGCGCCCCCCAGTTTGGGCACCATTGCACTAAGGTAATGAAGGGGTAAATATCATTCCCAGGTTTGTTGGTGGTAGAGGGGTTGGGTGAAGCTTGTAGTTGCCCCAGGGTGGCTAGTTAGGCCCTTCCCGGGAGGGTTGCGGAAGGAGTTAATAGGGTTGCCAGGGGGCTGCCCAAAAATACTGGGCACAATGGTGAAAGGTGCGACGCGCACCAGAATCGTTGGTGGGGAAGAATGTTATTTATAAATGACCTGGCAAACAAACAATAATAAGCCCTCTAAAAAGCGCTGACCTACACAAAAATAAAATAGTGATAACTATGATAACAAATTAAGGTGAATAACCATAAAGTGATCAAAAATTAATTAAAAGATAAAAGCAGCCTAAGGAACAAAAAATCAACAGACTATTCCAAATCTGTATAAACCAAATAAACATACAAATAAATTGTCCCAGGCGCTGTGAATAAAGTCCAATGAACCCAAATACCGTGAACCAATTGGGCAGTCTTTAGTATAGGCTTCCTATGCCAGATAGGTGATCTTGATAGTTGTTGGACAGGCAGGGGTGTAGTCTGATATGATGTGCTGATGTCTCTGAAATCATAGAAAAAAACAGCAGGGCACGCACATAGCGTGGTATGTTTTTTCAATTACCCCCCTGCCTAGAACCCTGAAATCCTACTTACAGGATGGGGGCTCTCAGGTACAGTTGAGAGAATCTGTGCCTCACGTCTCTGTCCCTCAGAACGTCTCACGGATCCACGTGGTCTGGTCTGTAGGGGTCCCCTCACTCAGCGATAATGGTAGTAGGGATGGTTTACTCCAACGCTCCCACAGATGAATGCGTGTGGGGGGGGGGGGTTGAGACGGGGAAGATATGGAAATATACTAGTGTGATAACGTACAAGGTATTTATTGACATAAAACAACAATAAAATCACACTTACAATGTGGAAAGTTGGCGAGCTCCGCTCACAATGCCGTCCGCAGCCTGTGTAGCTCCTAATGCTGCCAAGGGGAAGGTCGCCACGCGCTGCACTCGATTCCGGAAATCAGAGTGACGTCAGCAGTGGGGCAGACCGGAACTCTCCTCACACCAGGAACTACGGGTGCCCGGGCAGCTCAATTCAAAAAGGGAGGAGGAGCCTAGTGACGGCATTGTGAGCGGAGCTCGCCATCTTTCCACATTGTAAGTGTGATTTTATTGTTGTTTTATGTCAATAAATACCTTGTACGTTATCACACTAGTATATTTCCGTATCTTCCCCGTCTCAACCCCCCCCCCCCCCCACGCATTCATCTGTGGGAGCGTTGGAGTAAACCATCCCTACTACCATTATCGCTGAGTGAGGGGACCCCTACAGACCAGACCACGTGGATCCGTGAGACGTTCTGAGGGACAGAGACGTGAGGCACAGATTCTCTCAACTGTACCTGAGAGCCCCCATCCTGTAAGTAGGATTTCAGGGTTCTAGGCAGGGGGGTAATTGAAAAAACATACCACGCTATGTGCGTGCCCTGCTGTTTTTTTCTATGATTTCAGAGACATCAGCACATCATATCAGACTACACCCCTGCCTGTCCAACAACTATCAAGATCACCTATCTGGCATAGGAAGCCTATACTAAAGACTGCCCAATTGGTTCACGGTATTTGGGTTCATTGGACTTTATTCACAGCGCCTGGGACAATTTATTGTATGTTTATAAATGACCTGACTGATATGTCATTTTTTACAAATTTCACTCTAAGTATTCACCAATTTGCACCAATTTATATTCTATTTAGTAAAAAATCTGGGGAGGCGTCTTGGGTGGGAGCGGGAGTGAGTGGGAGCGGGAGTGGGAGGGAGCGCTCTTCCGGGGATTTTTCTAGGAAACAGAATATGAAATAGTGCAAATTGGTGCACGCTTTGAGTGAAATTTAGAACAAATGACGCAATGGTCAGATCATTTATAAATAACTGACCGGCAGTCATACTGTACATGGCGAGCAAAACTGATCTTACTGCTCCTCCCACACATTCCAAGATTGTTGTACTCCACCTCATCTTCTCTCCCCTTATCCTCTCACCCTCCTACCCCCCTCTTCCTCTCATCCCCTCCCTTCATCCTCTCACCCCCCTCCCTTCCTCCTCTCACCCCCCCTCCCTTCATCCTCTCTCACCCCTCCCTTCAACCTCTCATCCCCCCTCCCTTCATCCTCTCATCCCACCTCCCTTCATACTCTCATCCCCCTCCCTTCATCCTCTCATCACCCCTCCCTTCATCCTCTCACCCCTCTCCCTTCATCCTCTCACCCCCCCTTCATCATCTCACCACCCCTCCCTTCCTCTCATCCCCCCATCCTTCATCCTCTCATCCCCCCTCCCTTCATCTTCTCACCCCCTCCCTTCATCGTTGCTCACCCCCCTCCCTTCATCCTCGCTTAACCCCCTCCCTTCATCCTCGCTCAACCCCCTCCCTTAATCCTCGCTCAACCCCCTCCCTTAATCCTTGCTTAACCCCTCCCTTCATCCTCTTAACCAACTTCATCCTCTCATCCCCTCCCTTCATCCTCTCACCCCCCTCCCTTCCTCCTCTCACCCCCCCTCCCTTCATCCTCTCTCACCCCTCCCTTCAACCTCTCATCCCCCCTCCCTTCATCCTCTCATCCCACCTCCCTTCATACTCTCATCCCCCTCCCTTCATCCTCTCATCACCCCTCCCTTCATCCTCTCACCCCTCTCCCTTCATCCTCTCACCCCCCCTTCATCATCTCACCACCCCTCCCTTCCTCCTCTCATCCCCCCATCCTTCATCCTCTCATCCCCCCTCCCTTCATCTTCTCACCCCTCCCTTCATCATTGCTCACCCCCCTCCCTTCATCCTCGCTTAACCCCCTCCCTTCATCCTCGCTCAACCCCCTACCTTCATCCTCGCTCAACCCCCTCCCTTAATCCTTGCTTACCCCCTCCCTTCATCCTCTTAACCAACTTCATCCTCTCACTCCCATCTCCCTTCATCCTCTCTCACCCCACTCCCTTCATCCTCTCACCCCCACCCTTCATCCTCTCTCACCCCCCTCCCTTCATCCTCTCTCACCCCCCACTCTTCATCCTCTCACCCCCCCACCCTTCATCCTCTCTCACCCCCTCCCTTTAACCTCTCTCACCCCCACCCTTCATCCTCTCTCACCCCACTCCCTTCATCCCCTCTCACCCCCCACCCTTCATACTCTCTCACCCCACTCCCTTCATCCTCTCTCACCCCCACCCTTCATCCTCTCTCACCTCCCTGCCCACACCAGGATGATGGCCGTCCTCATCTTCGTTCTCTGCGTCCTCCGTAGGGAGCAACAGTAAAATAAAAAACAACTAACTACTGGCCCCTCAATAGGCCTTAAATGGCTAGAGTTTTGTTTAATAATAATGTATTTTAGTGTATTGCATTGTAATTATTATTTGAATGGGCAAAAGCGCTATTAACCATCTTTGGCTATTTGCACTTTTGCCCATTCCTGTGTGGTGTTGGTGGTAGAGGGTGTGGGTGTAGGATATAGTTGCCCCAGGGAGGGTGGTAAGGCCTCATTGTCACGGTAACTTATGACAAGATATAATATACACCAAATAACTGGGTTGAACTGAACGAGGCTTAGATATAATAAAGTATGTTTATTCCTTAGATAGGTGAACACAACAAGATAGTACAATTAACAGACAAGAAGGTAACACTTACTTAGGGGTTGGAATGAAGAAGTAGTCAAATAGCAATTCTCCAGCAATCAGGTATCAATCAAGATGTAACAAGAAGACAAAGACTGTAGGGTTGACATCAGTTTATATATCTTTTCAACCCTATGCTTACTATTGAGTGCAGGCCATTGGAGAACAATTACCTGCACCCAATCTCTAACGTGGGAACATTGTTAACCCATGCCCCCCAGCTAGATGGTACATGCATACTGGGACCCTGGGGGTCTCATTTCTGTAGCCCCACACCCAAGTTAGGGGCGACGAGCAGTCTACCATATGGTGTATCTGGCAGGATATTCTTTGTTTGTAGGTTTGAGTAATGGCACCTACAAACCACTCCAGCTCTATGCTTCTCCGCCCTCATGTAAACAGTTAGAGAGGCTGAGTCTTTGATCAGGGGTCTGGTTCTTAGACATTAGGTCGCCCCCATGACCATTTGCATTCCTCAGTGTGCAGGAATCTTCACGGGCTTTTGTCCTTGCTTTGAAACACAGTATGGATTTTAACATACAGACATATTAAAATAACCGGTCCTGTTGGGTCCAGCGGGTCGAAATTACCCAGTTCTTCATGCTGGAACTGACTCACCATAGTGGCCAAGTTTCAGCCCGCTGCGACCCACATAACCGGAGATATGCAAATACAAGTTAAACTGTTTATTTCTTTAATACAAATTTTTCCGTTGTAAACTAAATCTCAGTTTTTCACTTATTTCCCATTGAAATCAACGGGCTTCTCCACCATAGATTTTCAATGGGGAAACTCCGCCATTGGCGCCTATGGGTACCGTCGCCATAGACTTACAATGGGGCATCGCTGCCGTTGAAGTCTATGGGACGTCTCCGCCATAGCCGTCAATGAGAAACGGCCGCCATTGATGTCTATGGGAAAAACTCACGGACCTTTATGGTGGTCCATACTCTGTCGGGTTGGACGGAGAGGGTCTAGAATGGACCTGCAGACATGCCGGAACAGTGACTGCAGGCACCCCAAACCCCGGACCTCTGGCCCCTCCAGAACCGGAGATATGGGTTTATACTTTTCAGGGTTTCGGACTTAGCCGTTTTCTCGCTCTGCTCCTCTCGCTGCCATTGAAGCCTAAGGCGCGACCCGCTTGGCCAGCGCGACCCTTTCTGGGGGTCTTGGATTCTTGGACCCGGTGGTGGTCAAGTGTGAGGAGGCCTAGGGACTAGGGGCAAAAAGAATTTTATTCCTGGGTGCCCTAGAACCTAAGATTCCCACGCCACTTGTCGTTGAACTTGGACAAATAGTGATCAAACTCTTTTTCAGACAAAGTATCCGCTGTTGCGGTTTTGCGGTTTGGACGGCTGCCAACCTATTCCTGGAGATTGCCATCGAGGAATCTCCATTGAAGTCAATGGGCCCATTGACTTACAATGGGAAACCGCCACTCCTCCACTCGGACGCCACCTGCTGGTCTTCAAGGGAAACAGGTCCAAAACCGCTAGATCCGCCATTGAAGTGAATGGAGCTCCAATGGCGACCTATGGGACTCTGCAAAATGGTGCCTGAAAAGGCGGGAAAATTAAACAAAGGGTTATAATCACTTCCTAACTATTAACCCTTGTCCTCCCAGATGGATCCCAGGGTGTGTGTGGTACAGACACTTACATGGTGATAATACACTAGAACAGGGGAACACACATTTTCATGTTGCAGCAAGGTAAAAACCACATTCCTGGACCGCAGTCCAGTTAACCCATTGCCTCCCTGGTGAGGTCAGGGGGTGGCCATATGGGGTGCAACCCCTTTAATACAGGGCCAATCCCCCTCTTCCTCTACACCTCCCCTTCTTAATAGGTGACCTGTGGCCCACTGGCCCTCACGGGCAGTGAGTCACTGCTGGCACCATTAATGAATTCAGTCTCAGAGGGATAGTCCTGACGTGAGAGTCCATCAGCATTTCTGTTTTCACTACCCTTCTTATGCTGGATAGTGAACTCAAATTCTTGTAGGGCCAAGCTCCACCTTAGCAGCTTGGCATTCTCCCCTGATGCCCTCTGTAGCCAACTCGGTGTTGTGGTCTGTGATGACCGTGAAAGCCCACCCATACACGTAAGGTTGGAGCTTTCTGAGTGTCCACACAATGGCCAAGCACTCCTTCTCAATGGTGGCATATGCCACCTCCCTGGGGAGCAGTTTGCGGCTGAGGAACACCACGGGGTGCTCTCTGCCATCTTCCCCCATCTGGCTCAACACAGCCCCAACGCCAAAGTCTGAGGCATCAGTCTGTATAAGAAAATGTTTGGTATAGTCCGGGGCAGCCAGTATGGGGGCCCCAGCAAGCACAGTTTTCAGTGCCTGAAACGCAGTTTCACAGGCAGGAGGCCAGGTGATAAGCACAGGCAGTTGCTTCTTAGTCAAATCAGTTAGGGGTTTGGCCACGGCGCTGTACTGTGGGACAAATTTCCTATAGTACCCTGCGGTGCCCATAAATGCCATGACCTGTTTCTTGGTTCTGGGGACAAGCCACTGAACTATGGCTTCTACCTTGGCTGGTTCTGGTTTGAGGTGCCCTCCACTCACCCTGTGCCCTAAGTACAGGACTTCTGCCATCCCTACCATACACTTTGTGGGTTTCAAGGTAAGCCCATCCTCCCTACTCCTATCCAGCACTGCAGCTACATGTCTAAAGTGGAAGTCCCAGGAGTTACTAAAGACAGCAATGTCATCTAAGTAAGCCCTAGCATAGCTCTGCATCCCTTCCAGTAGGCGGTTGACCAGGCGTTGGAAGGTAGCCTGGGCATTCTTCATCCCAAATGGCATCACTAAAAACTCATAGAGGCCAGTTGGAGTGATGAATGCTGAATTCTCCCTAGCCTCCAGGGTCAGTGGGATTTGCCAATAGCCTTTGCTCAAATCCATGGTGGTCAGATACTTTGCCCCAGCGAGTTCATCCAGTAACTCATCCATGCGGGGCATGGGATAGGCATCTGACACCGTCCCAGCGTTGAGCAAGCGGTAGTCCACACAAAACCGGGTGGTCTTGTCCTTTTTGGGGACTGGGACTACCGGACTTGCCCAAGGGCTCTGGGACGGGGTAACTACCCCTAGGGTTAGCATCTCCTCTATCTCCCTCTCCATACTTGTCTTGACCTCTGCTGACACTCTATACGCGTGCTTATGCAGAGGTCGCAGGTCCCCTGTGTCCACTGGGTGTTCTGTGAGGTGTGTTTTCCCTGGCATGTCAGTGAAGAGAGCCCTATACTTTGCTAGCATGTCCCTGGCTTCTCTCTTCTGCCTAGCACTTAACTGTGCCCCTATCTGCACCTGTTCTACAGTGTTTCCCTGCCTAGCCTCCCCTAGAAGGTCAGGCAGAGCATTGCTCGCCGGATCTTCCAGCAGTGGGCTACAAATGGCCAGCACTGCTCCCATACTCGGTGCTCTGTACTCCTTTAACATATTAATGTGATATGTCTTATGGCTCTCTGGCTCTACCTGTACAACGTAGTTGCACTCATTCATCTTTCGGAAAACCGGGTACGGTCCCGACCAGGCAGCCATCAATTTGTTCTCTCGAGTGGGTTTGAGAACAAGCACCTGCTGTCCTGGGATGAATTCCCTGCTACGGGCATTCTGGTCATACAATTGCTTCTGCTTGGTCTGAGCGGCCCTGAGGTGTTCCTGGGCCACCCCCATGAGCATCTCCAACCGGTCTCGGAGATCTACTACATACTGGATCACCAAAGCATCAGTAGCAGTAGCCTCCCCTTCCCATCCCTCACGGAATAGGTCCAGAGGTCCACGCACCCTGCGGCCATATAGCAGCTCGAAGGGGGAAAAGCCTGTAGATTCCTGCGGTACCTCTCGGTAGGCAAACAGCAAGTGCTGTAAATGAATCTCCCAGTCTTTCCCCTCCGCCTCTATAAAGGTCTGAAGCATCTGCTTCAGGGTACCGTTACACCTCTCACATAATCCGTTTGTCTGGGGATGGTAAGGGGTAGTGCGCCGGTGCTGTACACCGCATGCATCCCAGAGACACTGTAACAGTTCACTCATGAACTGCGACCCCTGATCGGTTAGCATCTCACTAGGGAAACCTACCCTAGAAAAAATGTTCAGCAAAGCTGCTGCCACTGTCTTGGCATCTATGGTGCCAAGCGCTACCGCCTCAGGGTACCGGGTGGCAAAATCCACCACCGTGAGGATGTAGCGCTTCCTGACCTGCTAGGAATCATAAGGGGTCCTACAAGATCCATCGCTACCTTCTGGAAGGGTTCCCCTATTACCGGTAGGAGTTTCAGGGGTGCCTTCACACGGTCACCCGCCTTACCTACCCGCTGGCAGGCATCACAGGAGCGGCAGAAAGTGCCCACATCTCGGGATGCCCCCGGCCAGTAGTAACGCTGTAATTACCGGGCTCGCATTCTGTTGACCCCCTGATGTCCCGCTAACGGAATAGAGTGAGCTACCCGTAACAGTTGCTGTCGGTATCCCTGGGGCACTACTAGCTGTTGCTTACCGGTCAATCCCTCCTCTTTCCCCGGGATCCCCGCTTCTCTATACAGGAGTCCCCGAAGCCATAGGCAGCGCTCAGTGCCTTCCCCCGCCTGAGACTCGGACGCCCGAAGTCTCACGCCGGCTAGGGTAGGGTCTGTCTTCACTGCCTCCCTAAACTGGGCTCCTAATTCTGGCCACCCCCCAGTCATGTCATTGTCAGGGGAATGGGTAATGGTGAGGGGAAGCAGTAAGTCAGTCGGTGCTTGCAACTGATCCTGGCTTACCTCCCCGGGCTCCTCAGTGCCCTCCGCTAACGTTGGTCCCAAAGGCAGGGGGACTGGAGCCGCCACCATTGCCGTGGTCTGGCTCCGGGTGACTGCCGCCACTGCTGCGGGTCTTGGTACCCGGTCGTAGGTGCAGGTCATCGGTCCCAGATCGTTGCCAAGAAGAACGTCGGCATCCAAACCGGGCAAAACCCCCACCTCCCGCACACCCTGTCCCTCCCCCCAATCCAAAAAGATCCTGTCAATCTGCAGGAAACATGGCTCTCCGTCTGCCACAGTGATCTGTATCCCAGGGCCTGGGAGCAATTCCTCTGGCCGGACCATATCAGGTCGGACCAGGGTTACTGCAGCACCTGAATCCATCAAGCCGACTGCTTGCCGGTCACCGACTGTGACCGGGGTGAGGTGTCTGCTCCGGCCGTCTGTCTGCTGCAGGGCTGCGCTGAGATGTCCTCCGCTCCTGGCTGTAGGACCGATGAAACCGGGACAGGCGTTGCATGGGACGTCTCGCTGGGAGTTGTTTCCATGACTGGTCTGGATTCTTTGGTGGAAGCCACCTGTACGCGCGCTACCGGCTTCGCAGCTGGGGTGCGTTGTCCCTGATGGGGTCCGCCGGAACGCAGGGGTTCCGGGCAATCTGGTCGGATGTGACCAGTGCGGTTACAGTTGTATCACCAGCGCTCGTGCCGGAGCTCTCCCGCCTTTGGTGGACTGCTGCCCGCAGGCGGCTTCTGAGTCCATTGGGGAGTACTGATAGTCTTTTTAGCTGGGACCGCCGCCGCCGCTTTGGCTGCTGCTTTGGCGGGCATCAGCGCCCGGCTGGCTACATAATCATCTGCGAGCCTCGCCGCCTCCTGGCAAGACTTGGCCTGTTTGTCGTACACCCAAGTCCTCACCGCCAGCGGACACTGCTGCATGAGCTGCTCCTGGAACATCAGATCCAGCAGGAGTTGGTAAGTCTTTGCCCCATAGACCTCCACCCATCTGAGCCCATGCAGGATCATGCGGGTCGCGTAAGTCACATAGGTCTCCAGGGGCTGCCTCTCTTCCAGCCGGAATTTGCCCCGGTAGGCTTCAGGGGTGAGACCATATTGAAATAATAACAGCTCTTTTAAGTGATCATAGTCGTCAGCATATTCCTCTGGAAGCGCCATCATCGTCTGCTTAGCCAAGCCGGACAGTAAGGGGTCCAAACGTGCGACCCGATGCTGGGGCAGCACTTTGTACCGCCGGCACTGTGTTTCAAAGTTCTTTAAGAAACTGTCGATCTGATCAGTGCCTTCCACGAACTTTGTGAGACTGTGATGGTCCAGCTTGAGAGCATCTTTGTCGTGATGGGCAGGGGGGCAATAAGCGGATCTGTTCACGGCCATAGTGATAAACTGCAGCTGCTCCTCCGTTGTCCCTCTGTCACTCCACGCAGTAATCAGGGCCAGCATTACAGGGGTGAACGGACTGGCAGCCGCAGCGACCAATACCCCTCCTGCTGCCCTGCCCCCGGGAGGTGTTCCCGCTCCCTCCCCAGGATTCTGCCGCCCCGACACTGGGTTCCTTCCCTGCTCTCCGGGCGGTTGCACAAGAGCAAGCTGAGCCGTATCCTGGGGCTCCGCAAGTCGGGCTTCGTGGTCTCTGATCGCCTCCTTCATCTACGCGACCTCTTGGCCCTCCCAGGGCAGTACATATTCTCGGCACTTGTCCCGCAGCTGAGCTCGGGTCCGGATATTGGATGAGCCTTCAGCCTCGCTCATGGTTCACGGCTGGTAGAGGTTCGGTCGTAGCAGTGAGGTGGTGTTACAACTTGTGTTAAATGTTGCACCACTGTGTGTTCAATATCTTAAGTCCCAGGAACTCACAATTCACCTCGAGTTCCCACTGTATTACAGAGTCCCGCAGTAAACTGTAATACAGGTTCAGTTCAATCCCACCACTGCTACCAGTTATTATAAGCTTGTCACAGTAACTTATGACAAGATATAATATACACCAAATAACTGGGTTGAACTGAACGAGGCTTAGATATAATAAAGTATGTTTATTCCTTAGATAGGTGAACACAACAAGATAGTACAATTAACAGACAAGAAGGTAACACTTACTTAGGGGTTGGAATGAAGAAGTAGACAAATAGCAATTCTCCAGCAATCAGGTATCAATCAAGATGTAACAAGGAGACAAAGACTGTAGGGTTGACATCAGTTTATATATCTTTTCAACCCTATGCTTACTATTGAGTGCAGGCCATTGGAGAACAGTTACCTGCACCCAATCTCTAACGTGGGAACATTGTTAACCCATGCCCCCCAGCTAGATGGTACATGCGTACTGGGACCCTGGGGGTCACATTTCTGTAGCCCCACACCCAAGTCAGGGGTGCCGGGCAGTCTACCAGATGGTGTATCTGGCAGGATATTCTTTGTTTGTAGGTTTGAGTTATGGCACCTACAAACCACTCCAGCTCTACGCTTCTCCACCCTCATATAAACAGTTAGAGAGGCTGAGCCTTTGATCAGGGGTCTGGTTCTTAGAGATTAGGTCGCCCCCCTGACCATTTGCATTCATCAGTGTGCAGGAATCTTCGCGGGCTTTTGTCCCTGCTTTGAAACACATTATGGTTTTTAATATACAGACATATTAAAATAACCAGTTTTGTTGGGTCCAGCGGGTCGAAATGACCCAGTTCTTCATGCCGGAACTGACTCACCATAGTGGCCAAGTTTCAGCCCGCTGCGACCCACAGAACCGGAGATATGCAAATACAAGTTAAACTGTTTATTTCTTTATTACAAATTTCTCCGTTGTAAACTAAATCTCAGTTTTTCACTTCTTTCCCATTGAAATCAACTGGCTTCTCCGCCATAGATTTTCAATGAGGAAACTCCGCCATTGGCGCCTATGGGTACCGTCGCCATAGACTTACAATGGGGCATCGCCGCCGTTGAAGTCTATAGGACATCTCCGCCATAGCCATCAATGGGAAACGGCCGCCATTGATGTCTATGGGGAAAAACTCACGGACCTTTAGGGTGGTCCATACTCCGTCGGGTTGGACGGAGAGGGTCGGGAATAGACCTGCAGCTATGCCGGACCAGTGACTGCAGGCACCCAAACCCCGGCCCTCTGGCCCCTCCAGAACCGGAGTTATGGGCTTATACTTTTCAGGGTTTCGGACTTAGCCGTTTTCTCGCTCTGCTCCTCTCGCTGCCATTGAAGCCTAAGGCGCGACCCGCTTGGCCAGCGCGACCCTTTCTGGGGGTCTTGGATTCTTGGACCCGGTGGTGGTCAAGTGTGAGGAGGCCTAGGGACTAGGGGCAAAAAGAATTTTATTCCTGGGTGCCCTAGAACCTAAGATTCCCACGCCACTTGTCGTTGAACTTGGACAAATAGTGATCAAACTCTTTTTCAGACAAAGTATCCGCTGTTGCGGTTTTGCGGTTTGGACGGCTGCCAACCTATTCCTGGAGATTGCCATCGAGGAATCTCCATTGAAGTCAATGGGCCCATTGACTTACAATGGGAAACCGCCACTCCTCCACTCGGACGCCACCTGCTGGTCTTCAAGGGAAACAGGTCCAAAACCGCTAGATCCGCCATTGAAGTGAATGGAGCTCCAATGGCGACCTATGGGACTCTGCAAAATGGTGCCTGAAAAGGCGGGAAAATTAAACAAAGGGTTATAATCACTTCCTAACTATTAACCCTTGTCCTCCCAGATGGATCCCAGGGTGTGTGTGGTACAGACACTTACATGGTGATAATACACTAGAACAGGGGAACACACATTTTCATGTTGCAGCAAGGTAAAAACCACATTCCTGGACCGCAGTCCAGTTAACCCATTGCCTCCCTGGTGAGGTCAGGGGGTGGCCATATGGGGTGCAACCCCTTTAATACCGGGCCAAGACCCCTCTCCCTCTACAATCATGGTGGGGGTTAAAAACGCCATTACCTTTGCAGAGGTGAGGGGGGGAGGTTAATCCCTCATGGCAGGCCTAATCCCCCTCCCTGGAGCAACTATAACTATACACTCACCCCCTCTACCACCAACAAACCGGGTAGTGGCGGTTAACCCCTTCATTACCTTAGTGGTTAGCCGCTAAGGAAGCGGTGCGCAAAGGAGGGGCATTAAATTAAATCCCGGGGGTTCGCGTGAGGCTTCTGCAACACTAAACTTACCTTGTCTCTGCCTGTGTCAGGACTCGTGTCCATGGCAACGCGGCGTCAAATGAGGTCGCGGGTCACGTGACGTGCTAAGGAGAAAGGGCGCAGCTAAAAAAAGTTTGAGCGCCCCTGCGCTAAGGTAATGAAGCTCTGTTTTTATTGAAATTTTATTAACATATTACTGAAGAAGGACGTGACCCCCATTCATTTCAGGTCCGGGGACCCCCTGCTTCCCGAGGTACACCTCCCGGTATGGGGCGCTGGAATCTTCTGCAAGTTTAAATGTCTCGCGTCACATGACCGGGACATTTAAACTTCGCACAGATACCGGCACTCCCTACGGAAGCCTGTAACTTGGGAATCAGGGAGTCCCGGGCGTGAAATTAAAGGGGGTCAGGTCCAGAAACCCTCTGCTTCTATAATATGTTAATAAAATTAAAATATGACGATCGCCTGTAAGAGCTGTGCAGGGAGATGCAGCTGTCTCTCTGTGCAGGGAGATGCAGCTGTCTCTCTGTGCAGGGAGATGCAGTGTCTCTCTGTGCAGGGAGATCGCCTGTAAGAGCTGTGCAGGGAGATGCAGCTGTCTCTCTGTGCAGGGAGATCGCCTGTAAGCACTGTGCAGAGAGATGCGGCTCTCTCTGTGCAGGGAGATCGCCTGTAACAGCTGTGCAGGGAGATGCAGTGTCTCTCTGTGCAGGGAGATCGCCTGTAAGAGCTGTGCAGGGAGATGCAGCTTCTCTCTGTGCAGGGAGATCGCCTGTACGCGCTGTGCAGAGAGATGCGGCTCTCTCTGTGCAGGGAGATGCAGCTCTCTCTGTGCAGGGAGATGCAGTGTCTCTCTGTGCAGGGAGATGCAGCGTCTCTCTGTGCAGGGAGATCGCCTGTAAGCGCTGTGCAGGGAGATGCAGCTTCTCTCTGTGCAGGGCGATCGCCTGGAACAGCTGTGCAGGGAGATGCAGCTCTCTCTGTGCAGGGAGATCGCCAGTATGAGCTGTGCAGGCAGATGCAGCGTGTCTCTGCGCAGGGAGATCGCAGCGGTAGGACTTAGAAGGCGGCGATAAGGTCACTGCTATCCCGAGTGGTATTGGCATGTTCCCACCTCACGGTTTGTGACTTGCGGTAACTCTCTCTGAATACCGTGATAACACAGACGTCAGACCGTGAGGTGCGAACATGCCAAACCCAACCACGTGGCAGCGAGCTTATCGGAGCTACTTGTATAGGCCCCTAAGTATCTGACATGCCTGAATTCAGACCTGAGGAAGAGACGAGACCAATAAATATAAGTATAGTGTCAGCTTTAGATCTGCCATTTGAAATCTTGGTTTACACAATTTTTTGTGTTACTACACACACGGACTTACTTGCTACACAAGGCGCCCTTGTATTTGGTCAAACACTAGTTCAGACCATTTAGTCCGTTCTCTGTATTGTTGCAGAATCTACTTCTTATTGCAACAACAACTATTATTTGGGCACTTAGCTGCCGCCCAAGTCGTCTGTGTGTGAGGTTGTGAAGCCGTTATTGCTCCTTACAGTGCTACTTCATTATAACTGCTGGCCCTACACGTAACGTTCCTAACTTTATTCTCTCATTCATATCCCTAGAGGATTTCATAATACACGTACCACTAGGACCAGTGAGCTCACACCACACCCTTATATAACCCGGGGTTCACATACCTCACAATAAGGGGTTACAGTGCGCTGCGTGTTAGTTTAATCCTTGTTTTAAACCCCTGTTTTTTTACCTTGTTTCAATAAAATTATGTTTTAACTCGCTGATCATCTCACAAGGTGATAGAGTGCTTACATTTGGGGTTCTTTTCTCTCTGGTTGCATAAATCTGTTGTCCCAATTAGCACCAACACCTAGCTACCATTTAGCTGAAGCGGGGGTGCTTATATAGTGTGCTCAGCGTATAGTGATATCAGGAACAAGGGAGCAGCCAGAGGGAACCAGCCCCCCCCGAGTCTCCGCTCACAGGTTTATACAGTGAAAATACCTATACTCAGTGTTGGACAAACCTATACATTTGCTCGCCCCGGGCGAGTGGAGTTAACATCGTGGCGAGCTCCTATTGGCCCAAGCAGCACACGTGTGGTACTAGGTGGCGAGTAGATTTTTTGTTCAGCGAGTAGATTTTTGGGTGATTTGTTGACCACTGCCTATACTGTAGGTGTCAATCCCCCAGATTAAACTCTGTACACATGGCAGTGCCAGGGGTTCGTTTTGGTCCTAGGAGGGACTGCGTCCCTATGTGGGTGTAAGAGCTTCACCTCCCTATGTTTCTGCTGCTGTCCCTATGGATTTCCCACTGATGTTGTTTAGGAAAAGGTTACATGTTCCCATGGCAGTTTATTGCTAACAGATTAGGCTAACGGCCCCCAAAAGCCATAAGTGCCCCCCAGCGAGGGCTGCAGAATGTCACTAAGTAACGCTGCAGATTGGGTCAGTAATCGCTCTCCTGTGTAGGATCACAGCGATGTGTTTAAATAGATATGGAGACCCGTGTTTATCTGGGAGGGATAATTATCATTATATTATATTTATGTGAACAAGATGGAACACCTGAGATGCCTGACAAATACTGTCTGCTCACTGGGGATATGCAAAGTATCCTCTCTCCCCCCCCCTCCTCCACCCCCTCTCTCTCTCACCTCCCCCACCCCCTCTCTCTCTCACCTCCCCCACCCCCTCTCTCTCTCACCTCCCCCACCCCCTCTCTCTCTCACCGCCCCCACCCCCCCTCTCTCTCACCTCCCCCACCCCCTCTCTCTCTCCCCCCTTCCCTCTCTCTTCTTCTCTCTGTCTATCCCTTTCCCTATCTCTCTCTCTCGCTCCCCACCCCTTTTCTCTCCCCGTTCCCCCCCCTCTCTCTATTTTACCATCTTCCTCTCTAGGTCGCTCAGTTACTAATTTAGATAACGTCCCGTTATGAGCCCGGATGTAATGGGGGGGACACGTGGATTGGGACCACTGTGCTAATTTGCATATCACTACCCAGAATTCTATTCTGCCCTGTAATGGCTGTATGACGAGACAGGGTTAATGAAACTCGTTTGACGATGTAAACGTCCCAGTGACAGAATTAGGACGACGGTGCCCCCAATCTCTTCCTTTCAAAGTCGACAGGAAAATGAATGTATGCAAAGTGGAAGTAAATCTCGCAAGCCGCATGGAAAAGAGATATCAGGATTTAATCTCAACAAGAACAAATGGGACGGATTATACGCTTTAGAATTGCAATCCCGCGTCCCACTTAGAAATACGGGAAAGTCACTTCAAGGCACAATTCTAGGACAGCCGAGACATGCCCAACAGGCTGAGAAGTAGGTTAAAAGTAGTCTTTTTTTTCATATAATTTTTTTTAACTTTTTATGTCATCAAAGAGCTGTTTTCACTATCTTTACCTTTGGGACTTCCTCTAAATGCGGGCGACTATACTGCGCTGGTGCGTGTAGCATTACATGCGGACATTTCTAGGAGGACATTTATGCTCCAGTCGGATGTCGGTATACGCAAGCTGAGGTTCGTGGATCCCCTTTGCTGCTGCAGGTCAGCACGGATCGAAATCTTCCTCCAGTGGACTGTGTAGTCTCCGGCCGGTAACCGGGTGTTATATCCAATGCTTGTTTTTATTGTTCATCTTGTAAGCGCAAGCACGCTGCCTAGGGGGTCACACTCGACTCCTCTCTCACATTCAAAACGTATCTAAAACCTGTCGCTTTTTCCTTCGCAATATCACAAAGATACGCCCGTTCCTCTGTTGATCGACTGCGAAAACTCTGACTCAGGCCCCCATTCTCTCCCGTCTCGATTACTGTAACCTCCTGCAGTCCGGCCTTCCTGCCTCTCACCTGTCTCCCCTACAATCTATCCTAAACGCTGCTGCCAGAATCACTCTACTCTTTCCTAAATCTGTCTCTGCGTCTCCCCTGCTGAAATCCCTCTCCTGGCTTCCGATCAAATCCCGCATCTCACACTCCATTCTCCTCCTCACTTTTAAAGCTTTACACTCTTCTGCCCCTCCTTACATCTCAGCCCTAATTTCTCGTTATGCAACATCCCGATTCTTGCGTTCTGCTCAAGGATGTCTTCTCTCTACCCCCGTTGTATCTAAAGCCCTCTCCCGCCTTAACCCTTTCTCATTGACTGCCCTGCACCTCTGGAATGCCCTTCCCCTCAGTACCCGACTAGCACCCTCTCTATCCACCTTTAAGACTCACCTGCTTAACGAAGCATGAATAGCTCTGTCTAATACTATACGCATGATACATAAAGCTTGGCCCCTTGCAGACGCACTTACCAGAATTCCCTCCTACTGTCTCTATACGTTCTTCCTACCTACCAATTAGATTGTAAGCTCTTCGTATCAGGGACTCCTCTTCATAAATGTTAATTTTTATGTCTGAAGCACTTATTCCTATGTTCTGTTATTTGTAGTATTTATTTATATGATTGTCACGTATTGCTGCTGTGAATATATTTAAATAAAGATATACATACATGTGGGCATTTGTCTCCACCTTTTTAAATAAACTGTCTATTTTTTATGATAATGCACTACTGTAGGATTGTGCGATTTTTCCATTCTGAGATCTATCTCTATCTCTATATATAATAAAATTGAAATTTGTGAGGTTGGTGCTAGATGCGGTGAATCTGATTGGTCCTCAGCCTCTTGCCAATCAGATTGGTGGCTCTATGACGTCACCCAACTGCCACTCTCTTCTCCTCACCCGCAGCTCACCTTCCCCCTCGGCCTCACCCAACTGACATACTCACACACACACTGTCTTCTTCACCCAGCTCACCTCCCCGCCCCCCCCCCATCCATCACCGCCCCAGCTCACCTCCCCGCCGGCTCCCCCCAAGGAATCCACCAGGCTCACCCGAGCCCCGGCCAGCAGCAGCATCCCCATCCGCCCCATCACACTCACCCTCGCCGCCCTGCACCGGCTCCCGGATGGAGGGGAAGCGTGGCGCGGCCCTCCTGCCCAGCCACCTACTCCACGCTCCTCCCCCCTCACTCCCAAAGAGGAACAGAGGGGAAGCACGGCCCTCCTGCCCCAGCCTGCCACTCTTGCTCCCCCGCCAACTTCCCGAGCCCACCTCCTGCCCCAGGCAGATGCCACAGAGATATCAGGGCCAGGAGGGGAACCGTCTGCCGCCAGGAACCACCACCCACCCGGTCAAGGTAAGTCTCCCACCCACCCAGTCAGTCACCCAGTCAGTCACCCACTCACTCAGTCAAAGTCACCCACTCAGTCAAAGTCACCCACTCAGTCAGTCACCAACCCACCCACTCACTCACCCACCCACTCAGTCAAAGTCACCCACCCAGTCACCCACTCACTCACTGACCCAGTCACGGTCCCACCCACCCAGTCACCGATCCACCCACCCACTCAGTCACCAACCCACCCACTCAGTCACCCACCCACTCACCCATGCAGTCACCAACCCACCCACCCACTCACCAACCCACCCACTCACCAACCAACCCACCCACTCAGTCAAGCCACTCAGTCACCGACCAACCCACCCTGCCACTCAGTCACTGACCGACCAACCCACTCAGTCAACGACTCACCCACCCAGCCACCGACTCACCCACCCAGTCACCGACTAACCCACCCAGTCACCAAACTTACCCACCCACCGACACACCCAACCAACCCACCCACTGACTCAGTCACCGACACACCCACCCACTCAGTCACCGACACACCCAACCCACCCACTCAGTCACCGACCCATCCACTCAGTCACCGACCCACCCACTCAGTCACCGACCCACCCACTCAGTCACCGACCCACCCACTCAGTCACTGACCCACCCACTCAGTCACTGACCCACCGACCCACTCACCCACCCACTCACCCAAGTCAGTCACCCAGTCAGTCACTCACCCACCCAGTCAGTCACCCACCCAGTCACTCACCCACCCAGTCAGTCAGTCACTCACCCACCCAGTCAGTCACTCACCCATCCAGTCAGTCACTCACCCACCGTCAGTCAGTCACTCACCCACCCACTCAGTCACCGACCCACCCACTCAGTCACCGACCCACCCACTCAGTCACTGACCCACCGACCCACTCACCCACCCACTCACCCAAGTCAGTCACCCAGTCAGTCACTCACCCACCCAGTCAGTCACCCACCCAGTCACTCACTCACCCACCCAGTCAGTCAGTTACTCACCCACCCAGTCAGTCACTCACCCACCCAGTCAGTCACTCACCCACCGTCAGTCAGTCACTCACCCACCCAGTCAGTCACTTACCCACCCAGTCAGTCAACCCAGCCAGTCACACACTGACCGACTGACCGACACACACACTGACCGACTGACCGACACACACACTGACCGACTGACACACACACTGACTGACCAACACACACACTGACTGACCGACACACACACTGACTGACAGACACACACACACTGACTGACCGACACACACACACTGACTGACCGACACACACACACTAACTGACCGACACACACACACTGACTGACCAACACACACACACTGACTGACGACACACACACACTGACTGACCGACACACACACACTGACTGTCCGACACACACACACTGACTGACCGACACACACACTGACTGACCGACACACACACACACTGACTGACCGACACACACACACTGACTGACCGACACACACACACTGACTTACCGACACACACACTGACCGACACACACGATGACTGACCGACACACACACACTGACTAACACACATACACACACACACACACACACTGACTGACACACACTGACTGACACACACACACACACACACACACACACACACACACACACACACACACACACACACACACACACACACACACACACACACACACACACACTGACTGACACACACACTGACACACACACACACTGACTGTCAGTGTGTGTGTGTCAGTCAGCATGTGTTGGTGCCCAAGGGCCCCTCCCAATGTACCTAGGGGCCCTTGGGCACCCAACCAACCGGGTTGGTTGGGTGCCCAAGGGCCCCTAGGTACATTGGGAGGTATGGCCATGCGAGGCCTGGAGTGTAGGCTGTACTATATTAGTGTGTATAGTAAACTGTTCCATTATACCACGTGTATATTATTTCTTATGTGTCCTGTAACGGGGTCATTCTACACTATAGAATCCCGTTACAGGTGGAGGCGCTACCGAGCATCATTCCAGGATACACCCCGGGCCCCAGCAGCGGAGGCTCAGACCTCCTGTGAGCCACCAGTATTGCACCATACACACACATCTCCTAAGGTGTGGGGGAAAGTGTGCCACATATATGTGTGTGACAAACGCCACCCTTGTGTAGCACTGACGTCTGTCTGGGCTCTTCCCAACATGTCTTGTAGGGATTATTTAAAGACAAGGATAATACGTAGCATTATAGTGCATAACTCAGGCTTCTGCCGGTTTTATTTCGTCCCCATAGGGGACTGCAGTTATAACAGATACATGTTAGAGGCACTCAGCCATTAACCTTCAGTGGTTATTCTTATATTAGTGACACAATATTTTATACAGCCTATCACTTTAAGAAAACAAAATCATAAAAATAACACCTATCCCTTTTAGGGAAACGAACTATACAGCAGCATAACCTTGTTCCCAGCTTAAACACCACACTCCTGTTTAGGGTTATTATATACTTAATATTATTCACAGTCTTTAGGCACAGACATATACATTGATTTCTTATCTGATAGAAAGGGACAGCGTCCCAATAGATTCTCTGCAATTCTTCTGGACACTAAAGCTCATGAAGGGGGCGTCCTTCCCGAACTGGATACAGAGGAGCAGCGTGCCCCAGCCCCCAGCCACCAGGAGAGAGGCTGACAGTAGTGGTGGGAACTCAGTCCCAAGTGAGCCCAGGCAAATCTTCTGGGTACTGCGATACTGGAGGGGGGTGTCCTCCCCGAACTGGATGCAGGGGAGCAGCGATGCCCCCAGCCTCCAGGAGAGAGACTGAAACAGCAAACCTGTCTGCCCTAAATACCTGTTCCTGTAATTAGGAGAGCAGGTGAGGGGGAACCAGAACCACTATAAACTATGGCCTTGACTCTCTATCCACCAGCCTCAGTAAATGTAAAGCTGGGGAATGGATCCTTTTACACTATTTCTGCACTTTCTGACCTAAATCGGGCAGAAAGCTGCCTAACATCCTGGGACTATGTCACAATATAATAATATATTATATATACACGCATACATACAGTATATACACACACACACACACATATATATATACACATTTTGGGTATTTATATATATACCCCCCCTTGCTGTATGGATAGGGTGTACTAATAATAGGAGGTACTGTAGATATTTATACAGACTGTGTACCTTTGACAGGGTTTGTACCTGTTCCAAGGTGTGTGCTAGCTCAGCGGTTACCTGTCTTCTCAGGGTATCCTTGATGGTGTCCGTGCCAAGGCTGTGGTTGAGGAGTGATCAAATAAAATAGAAAAGGCGCCAGGAACTTTTAACTGTATCTTTGTCAGTAGCAGCATTATTCAACAGGACAGGTTTTCAGCATTTCTCAATGCAGAATTCACAATCTCACACTGGTAGAAGTCCATTTCTGCTCACAACTTAAATCTGGAAATGGAACCCAGACTGGATCCACCTCAGGACCCTACACCTGAAACTGGACATGGGTCAACCCCCTCCCAGGACCCTCCTTAACCCTGGGACAGGATCGCTTCCTACAGCAATGTGGACTTCTTGCAGCATAGGCATTACAGGAATCACATATTAGGCCGAGCTCACTCTGCTTACCTCACGACGCAGGCGCGCCCTCGCGCCTCTGTCTGCTGGGTGACGTGTGCTCATCCCCAGCAGACTGAATGATGCAACTTGGAGGCGGGACTTCCATATCCAAGACTTCCAAGAGTGTGTGTAATTTCATTGGCTGGCAAAATACACGTGACGCGGCTGCAGCACGAAATTACAACTCGAGCGGTCTCCCTCAAGCGCAGCGGTGTCAGCGCTGTACTTCGCCGCCGGAGTCGTTGGTAGTTTGAAAACTCCCATACACAAGCATCCAAGAGTGACGAACGTGCGCGCGCACGTCGCGTAGCGAGCAGAGTGAGCGGGGCCTTAGGCGTCATCATCATGCAGGCTGTATATAGAGAGGTTCCCCTCTCTCACCCTTCTGTGCCAGAATACCCCTCTTCCTGTTACTCTAGGGCCCTATTAAGTATTATTGAGAAATACTTTCGCTGCCTGCTCCTTCCACCGCAGGCCAGGCGGACCTGGAGACCTCCCTTGATGGGTATGAAGTTGGGGTGTGGATGATGATAGGATCCTTGGAGGCTGATCCTTGATGGTAAAATCCTCCTGAGGGTCTGAATTATATTTAGGGAGTTGCATTTATTTTGCCCCCTGTAATTCTGCCCCCATGTTGAATTGGCCGCGCAGACGCAGTCTACAGGGAAAGCCCATAGTTAGGGACCTTTCCCCAGTAGCTGCTTATAGTCAAGTACAGCACCGGTGAGACGCCACGTGGTGACTGCGGCCTGTGGTCTGGGCCAGACCATCTCCGTTGTAAGAGACTCTGGTGATATTATCCACGCCGGAATTCACCACGTGGACGTGGACCCCATCGCTGGATCAGACGAATCCCCTTCTTCATCGCATTTCCCGGGTGCTGGAGCCCGGGCAGGTACCCAACTAAGTGCACCAACACTTCACGGGATAGCGCTATCTCCAACGGTTTGGGTGGGCCTTGACATTGAGAAAGGGACATCAGGGTATTGGTGCCTGGCACCCAATGTACTTTGGGACACTCACTGGTGGTACTGGGCGGAGTGTTCAATATACTGTGTGGTGGTGTTATGTATATGTGCGTTCAGTAAAGGTTGTTACTGTGTGTGTTTACTATTACTATTGGTTCCTGTGAGGGGCTCCTCCCACTACGCTGGGATCCCTCGCAGGTGGAGCCGCTGCACCGAGACAAAAATTATACCACCCCAGGCTCCCAGTGGTGGAGGCTTAGGTCCTCTGTGAGCCAACAGGTAACGGCAGTACCGGTAGTCTCTTTAGTCAGGGGGAAAGAGGATTACATACATACATACATACATACATACATCAAATAAAGAGTTCACTTGTGAGCACATTCACATGTCTTAGACAGGTCTGCACCCCCGCCTTTCACCATTATTACCTAGCATACAGTGCTTCCACAGTAGCAAGGTATTCTGAGAAATGACAGGCATATGAGCACACCGTGTCACCTTTTGCCTGAAATCCATTTTTACATGGAAACCTTAGAGGATAATGCCCGCTGTTCACACAGCTTTTAAGCACTGCATGGGAATCAGAGGCAAAGCCAGAGAAACCATTCACAGACATGTTTCAACCTTAATGGGTCTCAGTGTGGGGCTGGTTGTACTGCTGGCTTTGCAGTTTTCAGGGCTCTAGGATTTACCATCCACATTTGAAGTTATGGTGGGTGAAAAAGGCGACAAGAAATCTCCACAGTTTCTATATCTATATATATAAAACTGAAAATCTTGGTTGTGAGTGTCTATAGACACCCTCCCACGCCCTCCGCCCGCCCCCCACAGCTCTCATTGGCAGGTGCGCTTTAACCCAGGTGTCCCCAACCCCCGGCCACACTGCTGCTGCTGCCTGAGGGAGGAAATGCTCCCTGGTGGTGGCGCCGGCTGTTGCTGTTGCTGCTGCTGCTGTGGGGGCTTAACTGAGACGTGTGAGTATTTGCCCCTCCCCCCAAGCTCCGTTTTTGCCCCCCCAGCTCCGTTTATGACCCCCCCCACTGTGACACACACAGTGACAGACACACTGACACACACACGGACCAATCAAATGGTCTACAGACACTCATAACCAAGATTTTCAGTTTTATATATATAGATATGCAATACGGTCAAGGTTTCTTGTCGCCTTTGTGTGTGTGTGTGTATATAATATTTATTACACATACACACATATTTATTTATTAAATGTGTTACCAGGAAGTAATACATTGAGAGTTACCTCTCGGTTTCAAGTATGTCCTGGGCACAGAGTTACTGTAAGATTACAAATAATACATATATATATATATATACACACTCACATATAAACATATATACATCCACACAAACACTCAGATATACACATACATATAACCATATATACATACGCATAAACACACACATACATACATACATACATACACAAAAGAAAGTCCAGAGCACTCAGTAGAGAAAGTGTGTGTGTATATATATATATACACACACACGGTATATATATATATATATGAACATGCTATTATTATTATATTATATATAGATTCTGTAGATATCTGATGTATACTGTGCATTCAAAAAAGATTGTGTATATATACACATGTATGTTGTGTGTATATCTGTCACTGTGTATATATCTGGTTTATACATTCAATATAGACATCCAGGCATCATCATAATGTATACTGACAGTGGAGCTCTGCTCTCACATGCGGTTCTAATTAGCTGCAATTAGTCACCTGGTGTTAATTAGAGGCAGAACATGGTGATGCAGTGTATCCCAACTCCACACGCAGTGTCTGTTCTATGGAAGCCTGTGACTGCCCCCTGCTGCTCAGAGATCGCAACGACACCTCCTATATACATAACAGTAACATACAGTATCTGTGGATTAAGAGAAGCCAGGCCGCCAGAAACACATTGCAGAGCGATATAACATGCAAAGTGATATAATAACACGCAGAGAGATATAATAATACGCAGAGATATAATAACACGCAGAGAGAGATAATAACACGCAGTGAGATATAATAACACAGAGAGAGATAATAACACACTGAGATATAATAACACGCAGAGAGAGATATAATAACACCCACAGAGATATAATAACACGCAGAGATATAATAACACACAGAGAGAGATAATAACACACAGAGAGATATAATAACACACAGAGAGATATAATAACACCCAGAGAGATATAATAACACGCAGAGAGAGATAATAACACGCAGAGATATAATAACACGCAGAGCGATATAACATGCAAAGTGATATAATAACACACAGAGAGGTATAATAACACCTAGCGATATATAGTAACACACAGAGAGATATAATAACACACAGTGAGATATAACACGCAGAGAGATATAACAACATGCAGAGAGATATAATAACATGCAGAGATATATAATAACACACAGCGAGATATAATAACACGCAGATAGATATAATAACACGTAGAGAGATATAATAACACGCAGAGAGATATAATAACACCCAGAGAGATATAATAACACGCAGAGAGATATAATAACACGCAGAGAGATATAATAACACGCAGAGAGATATAATAACACGCAGAGAGATATAACATGCAAAGTGATATAATAACACACAGAGAGATATAATAACACACAGTGAGATATAACACGCAGAGAGATATAATAACACGCAGAGAGATATAATAACACGCATAGAGATATAATAACACGCAGAGATATAATAACACGCAGAAAGCTATAATAACATGAAAAGTGATATTATAACATGTAGAGAGATATAATAACATGCAGAGAGATATAATAACATGCAGAGAGATATAATAACACACAGAGAGAGATAATACAATGCAGAGAGATATAATAACACGCAGAGAGATATAATAACATGAAAAGTGATATTATAACACGCAGAGAGATATAATAACACGCAGAGAGATATAATAACAAGCAGAGAGATATAATAACACGCAGAGAGAGATATAATAACATGCAGAGAGATATAATAACACGCAGAGAGATATAATAACACACAGAGATATAATAACATGCAAAGTGATATTACAACATGCAGAGAGATATTACAACACGCAGAGAGATATAATAACACACAGAGAGATGTAATAACACGCAGAGAGATATAATAACACGCAGAGAGATATAATAACACGCATAGAGATATAATAACACGCAGAGATATAATAACACGCAGAGAGCTATAATAACATGAAAAGTGATATTATAACATGCAGAGAGATATAATAACACGCAGAGAGATATAATAACATGCAGAGAGATATAATAACATGCAAAGAGATATAATAACACGCAGAGAGATATAATAACACACAGAGATATAATAACATGCAAAGTGATATTACAACATGCAGAGAGATATTACAACACGCAGAGAGATATAATAACACACAGAGAGATGTAATAACACGCAGGGCGATATAATAACACGCAGAGAGATATAATAACACGCAGAGAGATATAATAACACGCAGAGAGATATAATAACATGCAGAGAGATATAATAACACACAGAGCGATATAACATGCAAAGTGATATAATAACACACAGAGAGATATAATAACACCTAGCGATATATAGTAACACACAGAGAGATATAATAACACACTGTGAGATATAACACGCAGAGAGATAGAATAACACGCAGAGAGATATAATAACACGCAGAGAGATATAATAACACGCAGAGCGATATAACATGCAAAGTGATATAATAACACACAGAGAGATATAATAACACCCAGAGATATACAATAACACACAGAGAGATATAATAACACACAGTGAGATATAACACGCAGAGAGATATAATAACATGCAGAGAGATATAATAACTCGCAGAGAGATATAATAACACGCAGAGAGAGATAATACAATGCAAAGAGATTTAATAACACGCAGAGAGATATAATAACATGAAAAGTGATATTATAACACGCAGAGAGATATAATAACACGCAGAGAGATATAATAACAAGCAGAGAGATATAATAACACGCAGAGAGAGATATAATAACATGCAGCGAGATATAATAACACGCAGAGAGATATAATAACACACAGAGATATAATAACATGCAAAGTGATATTACAACATGCAGAGAGATATTACAACACGCAGAGAGATATAATAACACACAGAGAGATGTAAAAACACGCAGGGCGATATAATAACACGCAGAGAGATATAATAACACGCATAGAGATATAATAACACGCAGAGATATAATAACACGCAGAGAGCTATAATAACATGAAAAGTGATATTATAACATGCAGAGAGATATAATAACACGCAGAGAGATATAATAACATGCAGAGAGATATAATAACATGCAAAGAGATATAATAACACGCAGAGAGATATAATAACACACAGAGATATAATAACATGCAAAGTGATATTACAACATGCAGAGAGATATTACAACACGCAGAGAGATATAATAACACACAGAGAGATGTAATAACACGCAGGGCGATATAATAACACGCAGAGAGATATAATAACACGCAGAGAGATATAATAACACGCAGAGAGATATAATAACATGCAGAGAGATATAATAACACACAGAGCGATATAACATGCAAAGTGATATAATAACACACAGAGAGATATAATAACACCTAGCGATATATAGTAACACACAGAGAGATATAATAACACACTGTGAGATATAACACGCAGAGAGATAGAATAACACGCAGAGAGATATAATAACACGCAGAGAGATATAATAACACGCAGAGCGATATAACATGCAAAGTGATATAATAACACACAGAGAGATATAATAACACCCAGAGATATACAATAACACACAGAGAGATATAATAACACACAGTGAGATATAACACGCAGAGAGATATAATAACATGCAGAGAGATATAATAACTCGCAGAGAGATATAATAACACGCAGAGAGAGATAATACAATGCAAAGAGATTTAATAACACGCAGAGAGATATAATAACATGAAAAGTGATATTATAACACGCAGAGAGATATAATAACACGCAGAGAGATATAATAACAAGCAGAGAGATATAATAACACGCAGAGAGAGATATAATAACATGCAGCGAGATATAATAACACGCAGAGAGATATAATAACACACAGAGATATAATAACATGCAAAGTGATATTACAACATGCAGAGAGATATTACAACACGCAGAGAGATATAATAACACACAGAGAGATGTAAAAACACGCAGGGCGATATAATAACACGCAGAGAGATATAATAACACGCAGAGCGATATAACATGCAAAGTGATATTATAACACGCAGAGAGATACACTGGCGACACACTTTATTCGAGCTCGGCTAGTCCCACGAATTCGGGTATACCCGGGTGTATTGAGGTTTGTGACTGTTTTCTGCCCGAGTGCATTGAGGTATTTTCCAAGCAGGGATTGAAGCATTTTATTCCAGCTGGCTGCAATACTGCACAGTATATATATATATACTGCATTACAATTCATGAATTTATGCCATCTGGTAGACACGCGAAGCATTGCAGCCTATTAAATCCTAATCATTATCATTTAACAGATCAGCCGCCCATCAGCCAGGCATGAACCCAGGCTGGGAAGGCAAATGCAACGGGGCTTGTCAGAGGTGAGGAGCGGCGCATTCCAGGTATCTGCCAGGTACATACCGGGTATTTGCTCGGATAAAGTGTGTCGGTGCAGTATAATAACACGCAGAGCGATATAATAACACGCAGAGAAATATACGGTAACATGCAAAGTGATATTATAATACGCAGAGAGATATAATAACATGCAGAGAGATATAATAACACGCAGAGAGAGATATAATAACATGCAGAGAGATATAACATGCAAAGTGATATTATAACATGCAGAGATATATAATTTGCGCTGACCATCACCACACTCCAATTGCCGTTATAAGAAGATCTTGGGATTTGTCTTCTTCAAGGTCAAGCTGTAGCAAAACCAACAAGGGCCAGTATACAATTTTAATATTTTTCATTATTTTTTGGCACAGTCATTTATGTCCATAGGCGTCCAACAACTATAAGCCATATATAACAGGGAGCGCCCCAGTTCCACACTCTGAGAGATATATAATAACACGCAGAGAGATATAATAACACGCAGAGAGATATAATAACACGCAGAGAGATATAATAACACGCAGAGAGATATAATAACACGCAGAGAGATATAATAACACGCAGAGAGATATAATAACACACTGAGATACAATGATATGCAGAGAGATATAATAACACGCAGAGAGATATAACATGCAAAGTGATATTATAACACGCAGAGAGATATAATAACACGCAGAGCGATATAATAACACGCAGAGAGATATACGGTAACATGCAAAGTGATACTATAACACGCAGAGAGATATAATAACACGCTGAGATACAATGATATGCAGAGAGATATAATAACACGCAGAGATATAACACGCAGCGATATAATAACACAGTGAGATACAATGATATACAGAGAGATATAATAACACTCAGAGATATAATAACACACTGAGATACAATGATATACAGAGAGATATAATAACACTCAGAGATATAACACGCATAGATATAATAACACGCAGCGATACAATGATATGCAGAGAGATATAACAACGCACAGAGAGATATAATAACACGCACAGGGATATAATAGCACACAGAGAGATATAATAACATGCAGAGAGATATAATAACATGCAGATTGATATAACACACAAAACTATATGTACTGTAACATGGATAGTCCACCCTGCCTCTCTTTCCCCCCTGTCATATAAGTCCTTGGGAGTCTAGGCTGTGACAGGCAGTCCTGTGGGCAATTGACCCCCCTAATGCTCCTCCTTGAGTGAGCCCTCCCCTTCTGGTTCCTCAGGGAGGCAGTGCCAAAGTTAGTGAGTGCTCTCCCACCCTTCCAAGAGAGTGGAGGTGTGTGGCCTGTCTCCTCCCTGTGGGAGAGAGAGGTGCTGGTTCAGAAACATCTAAGGCTCCACATTAGAAGAGCCAGCACCATCCAGAGACCTTGGCTTCTCTGAGCACCCTGCATCCGCTGTATGGATAAGAACTGCAGTGACTGCTAAATACACCCCCTTCTGTTCTACATAACCCTGCCTGAGTTTCCAGTCTGTTGGGCAGGGGAGCATACGATTGCTTCGGTGGGGACTGCCTCCAGAAACCCAGGAGTCCACTGAAGCTGGAGGCGCTGAACACCAGAGAAAGAACATCAGAGGTCACCAAAAGCCTGTCCTGGTCTCCATCCCATCGCAGACATCTCAGCTCTCCTGGACTCTTTCAGGTACACCGCACCACAACACCTTGTAGCTGAAGCAGTATCTCCTAAAGGGTGGGGGTACATGTGTTACATATATAATAACACGCAAAGAGAAACATTATAACACGCAGAGATGCATATGGGACAAGTGTTAATACGGACGCTCGCAAGCGCTCACACTTTTCACCTGCGCAAAGGTCCGTCAAATGGACAATATCTCCTCTACAGGATCAAGGATCAATACACAACCCGCAAGCTGCCCCACCCTTCACCTACGCAAAGGTCCCTCAAATGAGTTCTCTCTCTCCTCAATCTGTCCCAATATACCACCTGTCACTAACAGCACGCACGTGAGCACGTGACTTAGACATGCAACCAGGGTTAATACACACGGCTACTCTAGCCACCCCCCTTTCTCCTGCACAAGGAACCAGCGAGTTAATATTCTCTCAGAGAAAACTTTGTGGCAGCCTCTTCAAACAAGTAGGAGGTGTTCCGAGCACCGGTGCTCTGTGAGGGACTGCCCATCCAGCATTAACCCCTTGCATCTGGTGATCTGCTGTGGACGTCCGCCACAAAGTTTTCCCTGAGAGAAAAGGAGTTTTGGACTTCCCCTCGCTGTCTGGCCCAGGGGGGTCCCACTGCTCTAAACCCATCTATGTTTGTGAGGGCTACTGGTGATTTTTAATATTTTATTATTATAAAGCAATCTGCACTATATTTTGTGTCCTCTCTTTCTGTAAGGAACCGGGTAACGCGTTCCCTGCGGCGTGTTCCCTCCTTACCTGCTGCTTCACACACCTCCGCGCCGCTTACAGAGCACGCGTGCACATGGAGGTCTTTGTACCCTGCTATGGAGCTTGACACACGTGACGTAATTCGCCGCTCCCCAGCTGCGAGGCAAGTCTCTCCCACCTGTCCCCAGCACCTTGCAGCCAATCTCTGCCTCCAGAAGCTGTGCCTCCACTCCTCCCCTCTGTCTCATTCACCCAGCTGTCCTACAAATACCCAGCAGTCTAATATTGCTGAGCAGAGTTCATGGTAGCCTTGTGCTTTCCTCGATCTGTTCCTAGCTTCTGCCTTGCCTTGTTCTCTTGCTGCTTGATCTCACGTGTACCGACCCGGCTTGACTTTGGACCCCTCTCTGGATAACGACCCCGGCTTGCTCCTGACTACCCGCTCTTCTCTATCCCTAACCTCGGATTTTGGACACTCTACTATTCTGCTGGCTCCAACCCTTGACCTTGCCATTACGGACACTGACTATTCTACTGGCTCCTCCTCAAGACCTCTGAAAGTATCGCAACTAACCCGCTCTCTCCAACCCAGACCCGGCTACACTGACTATCCACCCTCCAGGCGCGCCTCCGCTGCTGTGGGTGCGCTGTTCTATACTTTCCCACCTCAGTACCGGGGTCCCGACTTGTTCGTGGTGAGCGCAAGCGTTACACTTTCATACCTTGAAAATCTCCTTACCATCCTCCTGACGATCTGCGACCTGAGCTGGTTACTCTTAAACAACCACAAGGCTTTTACCACTCACAATAAACGTGAGTAGGATTACTTCTGTGCTTTATTTGGAATGTTCCTCCTTGTTGTACTTCATTGCACTATTGTGTCCTGTTTTACATGTAGCCTAGCCTCCGGCCGCTACCTGCTTCCCTGGGCCCTACCAATGAAAGTCCTGTTAGATACAGGCAGTGTATGGATTAATTCCTCCAGAAGGCCTAGTGTGCTATTGCAGTCTTGGATGCAGTAAGTGTAGAGCGGCAGCTCGCGGGGAGGTGCGGGGGCGTGTGCGCGCACAGCGCGCCTCTTTTTATGTGTGGGGGGTTGCCGGGGACGCGTGCGGCCGATTGCTAGGGCCGCGGTCGCGTTGCGAGGACTCCTGGCGGTTCCCGGTGCAGGGCACCGCCATGTTCTGCTGCCTTGCGCATTCGCAGTGAGGATAGTGAGACGGAAGGCCCCTGAAGCTCACGCATGCGCAGTGATAGCGCACGAACACACCACCAATGAGAGAAGGGCTCTAAGCATGGACTACAGATCCCATGAGCCTTAGGGGACCCCACATGATGCCAGGGAGCCAATAGGGCTGTAGCATCTCCCTGCAGAGGAGATTAGATAAATTCTGCGGGGTTTTGGAGCAAGTAAGTCGGCACCACGAGAGGCTAGGGGTAGGAGGTGAGGGTGCAGGAGTCAGTGACTCCCTGCACTAGGCCAGCAGCCCCCCAGGGCCCCAGTTAGCCCTGAGCCATCTAGTAGCTTGTGTTGCTTCAGGGACATGCCCCAGGTTAGGGACCCTGCCCCTTACTATCAAGAGCCAGTTAGGGACACAGCGGACACTGCGATTCCCATCCAGAGGCTTGGGATCAAGCCTGCTCTGCAGAGAGAGCGGAACTGTACCAAGGGTGGACCGCCCTGATCGATCATCTCCCCGGAGGAACCGGACATCGCCAGAAAGCACGTCTGATCCTTTGCGATGACCCATTAATGCCCAGGTGCCGTCGCACTGGGCAGGTAACGTTACACACGTGCACACACGAGTACTCGCACATAGTGGCAGCGCTGACCACGGGGCAAGGGGGTTATACTGTGGACACGGTGTGGCAGTAGACCGTGGTGGGTGTGGGGATTACGTCATATCCTAATGCAGTGCTAACCTTGAATGTGATTGGTATAAGTTATGCGCATATATGCAGTAAAGCCTGTCGTGTTTTACAACTGTGTGATTACCGTGATTGTTTCCTGTGAGGGCCTCCTCCCACTCCATTGGGATCCCTTCCAGGTGGAGGCGTTGCACCATGAGATTGTTATATGTATGTACCCCAGGCTCCCCGAGCGGAGGCTTAGGCTCCTGAGAGCCATACAGGTATACACATCAGTAGTAGCGTTTGTATTCACAGGGAATACCCGTTACATTTGGAGGCGCTGCTGAGATAGCCCTGGGGTGCCCTACTCAGTAGTTCATGTAGTATTGTATCAGCCAGCATGCTCGCGTTCACACCACAACAAGTGGGCGCCTGGGCCGAAAGACTAGGAGAGGCCCTGCGACACGTAGTCGCCGTAGAAGGGGTACCTGCCGATGTACCCATGTTTACTGTCTGCAGTAAGGACATTACCTGGTCTGGTGGGAGCCCGCCTCATCAGTAAGCACTACAATATTGACCGGCAAGAGAACACCCTACTGCTGGCCACAGAACAAACTCAACCCCCTAATGGAGGCCCACAAGTAGTGTATCTACCAGAGACTTTACGCAAGGATGCCCTCTCATTTACCCTGGAACCGTTTCCAGTTACGTAACTTCCCCTACCAGAAATGCGGGTTGGGAAGGCAAAGACATATCCGCCAGTACTCCCATCAGATCAGACGTGTCCCTACCCCGAGTGACTTTCTCTTCTGATGCTAGGCAAGGGGCCACCAGCTGGGCCGGTTGCCCACCAACATCACCGGTCCCTAACAGATTAATGAGCAGCTTCACACCAACCCCTAACAGTCAGGGAGCGGGGATCGCAAGTTCCTCAGACAGTGGTGGCTCCATGCTAGGAGTGACATTCCTGCAGCTTGTGGAAGCTATAACTACGTCAGCCCAAGCTCAGAATTACAGGAAGTTGAAGGCGTTTTCAGGAATGGTTCCCGTCCCCGCAGATGAGGAAGGCATTGAGTCTTGGAAGGAACACACCCTCAAGGTGATCGATGAATGGCCCTGCTCAGAAGCGGTAAGACGGCAGATAATCCTGGAAAGCCTCAGACCCCTGGCATCCACCATGGTCAGTGCGCAGCGCGACCAAGACCCTGATCTCTCTGCTCATCAGATGGTAGTCTTGTTAGTCCAGATCTATGGCAAAGATGAAGAGAAAAGTGAGCTGTGGTTCAAATATTACGGTCTCAGACAGAAAGAGAAAGAAGACCTGTCAGATTTCCTTCAACGAATTCAGCTGGTACTGTGGAAATTGCGAACTTGCTGCCTCATTCCAGCCTCAGATATGGACAAATACCGGCGCAAGCAGTTCCTCCAAGGGGCCATTCCCACGCATCACATAGTGATCATGATTAGGTGCTCACTAATGGAGGGGCCTCCCCCTACATTCATGGACATTTTGGGGCTCGTCAAGGGGCATGAATACTATACCAAGCTACATACGTCCACCAAGGTCAAAGAACAGCTTACGAGTGACATCCCGGGAGCCTCCGCTCGCCGGTTCAAGAAACCTGTGTAAGAGGAAGAGGAGCCACCCAAGTCGCCTTCAATGAAAGGGCGAACTTCAGGGAGATCTTCCCCCACTTACCCAAGACGACTTGATCCAAAAGATATCGCCTGCTATGGTTGTGGACAGAAAGGCCATTTCTCCAGAGAGTGCCCTGAAGGAGTCAACAAAGAAAAGAAAACTCCCAGTAAAGGAAGCTCAGCTAGGTCCATGATCTTCCGGATACAAACCACAGAAGACAAGACATCCAAGGCCACCCCTGCGCCTCCCGAAGCTCCTACTGACCTAAGCCCCGACGATGGAACTCCGCCCGGAGATGCTTACAGTCAGGTATGCCCATCTGCCATCATGCATGTGTTAGTAAAAGGTGTCTATGCCTCTGCTCTACTGGACACTGGATCCCAAGTGACCATAATATAACGACAATTCTATGACCAACACCTCAAACACTGTCCCCTGCGGTCGGCGGAACATATGAAGGTGAGGGGATTTAGTAACGAAGATTACCCCATCGATGGGATTGTGAGAGTTCAACTGGACACCTGCAAGAAACATCCCATGCATGTGGAGGCAATGGTATGTCCGAAGCCTCAAGGACAGTGTCAGTACCCGGTCATCTTGGAAACGAATACGGATATAGTGCGAGCCGTAATCAGAGCCTACCTGAAAGAGACCAACGAATTACCCATGCCCAATCC
Organism: Ascaphus truei; assembly: GCF_040206685.1. NCBI lineage: Eukaryota > Metazoa > Chordata > Amphibia > Anura > Ascaphidae > Ascaphus > Ascaphus truei. The sequence continues at coordinate 60,824,181 of NC_134492.1, read as the reverse complement.
GCTCCTGGACCCTGTACTGCGGGAGGAGGGCAACAGAGTATATGCTTTAGAGCGTCACGGGGACCTATACAATCGTCAACGCAGACTGACGACAATTTTACCAGGGGGAGTGCAAGGCATAGCTGTCTGGTGCTGTTATCCCGATCGAGATGAGACCGATCACCTTTTCTCTCTGGAGACTACCCCGGAGGAAGAGGTTCAGAGAGGGTATAGGGTAATACCCGAAGTAAGAGAGTGGACGACCAAAATTCCTCTACGAACCATTCCCGATGGATATTGATGCAGGACGCAGTTTGGGTAACATAAATACGGTCAGCCCCGTGGAAATAGTGCCACAGGTGAACACCGCTGCAGTGGGTGAGCAGTTAGTCGATCTGGATTTTAACTTCGGAGATTCGACGCTGCCAACTGAGTGGAAGGGTCGACTGATGGCCAAGCTGAATAAACGAAGGATGGTGTTTTCCACAAGTGAGATGGATGTGGGCCGCAGACGCATCTCCCAACACACCATTAGGTTGAGTGACGCCACTCCATTCCGTGAACGCTCCCGCCGCATCGCCCCCAGGGATGTGGACGATGTAAGGAACGTCCTGAAAGAAATGGAGACCGCTGGGATACTGATGGAGTCTCGGAGTCCTTACGCATCACCCATAGTGGTGAGGAAGAAGAACGGATCTGTAAGACTGTGTGTCGATTATCGAACCCTGAATAATCGTACGGTGCCCGATGTGACGATAGCTTTGAGACAGGCTATTAATAATACACACCAAATATAACTGGGTTGAACTGGACGAGGCTTAGATATGATCAAATATAATTTATTCCTTGAAAAAGGTGAACACACGAGATTATACAAATAACAGACAAAATAGGCACTTACTTAGGATGGAAATGATGAAATAGTCAGAAATCTTGACTAGCAGTTCATGCAGCAATCTTGAGAATCACAAAAGACACAAAAGACATGAAGGACAATAGCCCTAGGCTGAGCCTGGTTCTTATACAATTATTTCCCATTGAACACAACCTAAACCCAGCCCCTCTCATAAATCAGTGGTGAGGTTGACAGTTTTCCTCAGAGTAAAACTCCTCCCACCCAAGGACGTTTAAAAACTGCTTTTCCTATCTAAATAACTTCATAACTTCCGTTCAGTGATACTTACTGGCACGCGAGTCATATTAATACATTCCAGCACGCATGACGCTCCCAATAAGACTAAATATTACCGTGTAATATTAAAATTAAGAGAGATATTAATATCTGTCTCTTAGTACCTGCTAGACATCATGTATCTGTAATCCTTATGTGCGAATCAGTCCCACGAATACACATATGTAGCTTTTAGCACGTTCAGCCGAGGACATCTCATAGTATTCTTATATTTAATAAGGTCACTCATTCTGATATCTCCTTGGGTAACTGCACCCCTGGCCCCCATAACCCCTGGTCAATAAATCCTTTAAAGCAGGGACTCGTGTGTAGAGAACATTTATCACAGGTGCTAGATTTCACACCCAATGCCCCAGACAAGGGCCTAGCTGTCTCTACCAGCAATATGTTTTAACATACACCAAACCCCCTCTGTACTTTTCACACCCAACTTCAATCAAGCCTGTTGAAGCCCAGATATTTCTGAAAAGACCCCACACATTTGTATTTTCCTAAACTGTAGCTTATTAACCCCTTAAGCCTCCCGCATCAATCCCAGTGTATGTGTTGGTGCAACACTGTAACAGAAACAATACATTTTTACAGGGGAATATACATTAGGATGCTGAAGCAAGGTAAAAACACATTACTGGACCCCAGTCCAGTTAACCCCTTGCTTCCCAGGTGAGAGTAGAGGGTGGCCAAATGGGGTGTAACCCCTTTAATCCCGGGCCAAATCCCCTCTCTCTTGACACCCGACCAATACAACCTTCCCATCATTGAAGAGATTCTGAATGCTCTAACCGGGAGCCAATGGTTCAGCTTGACTTACGGTCCGGGTATTACCAGGTACCTATGAATGCAGAGGACCAGGAAAAGACAGCCTTCGTCTGCCCCCTGCCTTTCTACCAATTTACACGTATGACCCAAGGTATATGTGGGGCCCTTGCTACCTTCCAGCGACTGATGGAGAAGACTATCGGAGACATGAACCCTCAGGAGTGTCTAGTCTACCTGGACGACATCATTGTCTTCGGAAAGACTCTGGAGGAGCACGAAGAGAGGCTGCTTAAGGTGATAGACCGTCTTGGAAAAGAAGGATTGAAGTTGTCCCTCGACAAGTGTCGGTTCTGTCACACCTCGGTGATTTACGTGGGACACATAGTGTCTGCTCAAGGAATTGCTACCGTTCCAGCCAAAGTAGAAGCGGTAGTGAATTGGCCTCGTCCCGAGAATGTCACGGAACTGCGATCATTCCTGGGTTTCTGTGGGTATTACCGTCGCTTCGTGGAAGGGTACTCTAGTCGAGCTAAACCCCTGAACAATCTTTTGAAGATATACCCCGAAGATACCGGAAGGAAGGCCACGTCGGCCCGTCAACCGTTTGGTGATAAGTGGACGTCCGAGTGTGAACAGGCCTTCCTGAACTTGAAGAAAAGCCTGACAGTGCTTGCGAATGCTGATCCAGAACAACCATACGTTCTGCATGTGGACGCCAGTCTCAATGGACTGGGCGCTGTCTTACACTACCGACACACTTAATCCGAGCAGGGCTAGTTCCGCAAGCCGGGGGATGCCCCGGCTTGCTAGCCCCACTCCCTCGGCGTGCCGCGCGTCACCGATGCGCGGTCACGCGTCATCGGGTGCCAGCGCCCCCTGCACGCGCGTCCAGGGCTCCCCGAGGGAGCCCTGGTGTCCCGCGATGTGGGGGACGGCGGCAGGGGGTTCCGGGGGACCCGGCGGACCCGGCAGCGGGAGGGAGAGCGCCCCGATCGGAGGGCGCTCTTCCGCTGCTTCGGCGCGCGCCCGGCACCCTCCGGCGCGCGCCAGGTTACTGCTGCAGCCGAGAACGGGCAAATGCTCGAATAAACTCGGCCGCAGCAGTACATCAGAAGCACCATGATGGTCTTCGGCCTGTAGCCTACATCAGCCGCAGTCTGAAACCCAGTGAACAGAAATACCCTGTACACAAGCTAGAGTTCCTGGCTCTCAAATGGGCAATCACAGAGAAACTCCATGATTACCTGTATGGTGTTATGTTTGAGGTAAGGATGGATAACAATCCCCTCACGTACATCAATACCTCTGCCAAGTTGGATGCAGCAGGGCACCGATGGCTGGCAACCCTATGTAATTACAGATTCTCTCTGAAGTATAAGCCGGGGCCTTTGAACATTGGAGCTGACGCTCTATCCCGACGACCAGGACTAAGTATAGCGGCGGTCATCAATGATCAGGTGGCCTCAGAACTACGAGTTGCAGATTCATTAGGATGCCAGTCGCAGGCTATCCCAGGCGCCTACTGCGATCCAAAAGGAATGAACATAACTCACGACAAGGTCATAAGATGGAAAGACCTAGTGGACTACCAAATGAGAGATCCGGTAATCAGCATCATTCGGCAAGCTGTTCAAAGAAAGAATCCAGCTCTACTGAAAAGTGCTCCCAGAGACCTGATCGCGTTGCTCATGCGTGAGGTGGACAAGTTCGAGATTGACAATTGCTTGCTCTATAGGGTAGTTCAATATCACAACCACCCTGATAGGCGACAACTGGTTCTACCCCAAAACTTGAGATATATGGTGTTGAAGTCTCTACATGATGAACATGGGCATCTCGGTGTAGAGAAGACTTTTGGGTTAGTCCGAGACCGCTTCTTTTGGCCCAAGATGTGGGAAGCGGTGGAACAACACTGCCGCCGTTGTTCCAGGTGTATACAACGCAAGACCTTGCCTACCAGAGCAGCGCCCATGGCCCACCTCAAGAGTTCTGGCCCAATGGACCTAGTGTGTATGGACTTTCTGTGTATTGAACCTGATACCCGAGGAATCTGTAATGTGCTGGTCATCACGGACCATTACACCCGCTATGCTCAGGCCTTCCCCACGAAAGACCAGAAGGCCATCACAGTAGCAAAAATACTATGGGAGAAGTACTTCGTTCACTACGGTTGTAACAGGGGAGTTATCCCTGTTCAGGTAATGTGCCTCTAATCCAGCAGTGTGGTAGTTAACTGCTGGTAGTCAATTAACAAACACAACCTGCCTGATTAGATTGCTTTGAAAAGCCTGTCTTTTGAGAAAGGAAGAGAGACTCCTTAGCTCACACCTGAGCTGAACTTGGAGACAAAGCAGAGATTGTCCCTTACTCTCACAACTTGTGAGACTGACATGGGGACAGACATCTTGAGTCTACTGTACCAGAAGAGGCTGATTGCAAGACACAGAGGAAACTTCTAAACCTGAATGCTGACAAATCCTGAAGACAAGGTAGCAACCAGGAACAGATAAGATTTTCCCTCCAAACCACAAGAAACAGATAAGACTTTCATTTATAAGACTTTTTTTTATATCTGTTCATTTCATGCTATATGTTTGGGGCTGGGAGACATGCTTATCTAAAGGGAGTGGTGGATTGCATAGTATTTCACTAGAAATACTCCCAAGTGAATAGAAGCTTTGTTTACCCCTTGTTTGGATGGTTTCCTGATGCTAAGGAAACAGGCACAATAAAAGCCTTATTTAACTTCACTATAACCAGACTCCCTTGCATACCTCTGTGAGCGTCCGCCTACATATGGTGTTCGAAGTGGGACGAGAGGTGGTTCTTAAAGTTAAGGAACCCGGAGTTTGGCTGTGAATTGTTTTTTATGCTTTTTGCCTACAAACAGTCTGAGCAACGTAAAAAAAATTAAAAAAAATCTCATGCAGCAGAGACCAGAATTAAAGTGATACACACCCATGCAGGAAACTTACACTGCGCTGAAACTTACAAAACCACAGATGGACTCTTTTCCCCAATCCCAAGAAGAGAGAGAGAGAGAGACTGCTGAAGCAGGTAAACCTTATTTGCCTATCACAATAATAAAGTGTAATATGGTCATTGAAATAGGGGGTTTGCCTTCCAGCCATAGTCAGGGTTCAAGAAGTGAGTTAGCCCTTGAAAGGGATAGGCGTTTGTTGTTTTCAAATGTTTAGCTGAAGCAGTGAATACAGATGGTGACCCATGAACGGTACTGATTCTGCAAGTAAAGGCTGCCACACCGCATAGGACTACCAGTTATGAATGGAGTATATGCAGAAAAATGTGAAAATTGCTGCAAAACTGTGCTGAAGCAGGGGAATTTTCAGTAAACAAGTGCTGAGGGTAAAATTGCCTACTAGAAAAAAAAGGAATTGCTGAACTGTGTAAAAGGTATCCCAAAGTGTGAAGAGTGAATGTCATAATACCCAAAGTTGAGACTGAACTCAAGCAGAAAATCACATTATTTGGCTGAAGCAGAGAGATTGCACCTAGCAAGTAAATGGTGTAAAGCAAACAGAAGTTTTTACCTAGCAACTACACAACCAGCATACCTAATGAGAGATTAAACCTAGCAAGTAAATGGAGAAAAGCAAATAGACATTTTACCTAGCAACTGCACATCCTGTATACCTGATGAGAGAAAATGCATTCACAGTACTGCTGATATTGTAAAACTTATCCAAGAAAGAAAAAGTCTACAGAGATGCCTGTGAGAGCTACGACCTCTACAAGCAAAATATGCCCACGTGTAGGACTACTACAGTTGAGGGGTCTAGCAAATACAGTGGCAACAGCTGCAATAGCACCTCCTGAGGTCAGGAAGAAAACTACACCTGAGAGCCCCAAAATGGAGGACAAGATGCAGCGTTCCTGTAATGAACCCTACCCCATGGAAGAGTGGCCCTTCCAGTCCAATAAGGAGGAAGACATCTCTTACGGGGAACCCGAACCGAGTCACACCCACAAAACACCCCAAGAATGGTGGGGGTGCCTGAACTCGGCACGAACAGAAAAGACCACTATCTATGATGACGAATATGGTCGACAAGAGAAAGAGCGGGAGCAGCAGATCACCCAATATTTCTGTCAGCTAAAGCAATTGCAAGAAAAGCCTGGCGTATATAATGAAGCTGTTGAAGTGTCAAATAAAGAAGGAGACCCCAGTATTCCTGATGGGACGGAGTCATCCAAAACAAAAAGGCGGAAAAAGAAAAAGAAAAGCGGTTCTTCCCTTACCGTGGAAGGAACAGACACGTCCACAGATCCAGTGGAGGAAAAGGGGGACCGAGTTGCCCTGCAGCCTAGAGAAAATGGAGAACTCGTCCCGCGGATAACCGAATATCCAGAGGGCCCAAGGCAGAAGTCGTGTACCCCAAAGAAGTGTCTGTCCGGTGCCAACAGTGAGGAACCCTCAACCAACCATCCCAGGGAAGCAGAGCCGGAACCAGTGAGTGTCGATCCCTTGACCAGCCCTGAGGATGCCCTGAAAAATGCCAGGCGTGACTGTGATATACTCCGTGAACAATTGAAACAAAGGAAAGATGATTACGCGGAGCTACTGCACCGACACACTTTATTCGAGCAAATACCCGGTATGTACCTGGCAGATACCTGGAATGCGCCACTCCTAACCTCTGACAAGCCCCGTTGCATTTGCCTTCTCAGCCTGGGTTCATGCCTGGCTGATGGGCGGCTGATCTGTTAAATGATAATGATTAGGATTTAATAGGCTGCAATGCTTCGCGTGTCTACCAGATGGCATAAATTCATGAATTGTAATGCAGTATATATATATAAACTGTGCAGTATTGCAGCCAGCGGGAATAAAATGCTTCAATCCCTGCTTGGAAAATAACTCAATGTACTCGGGCAGAAAACAGTCACAAACCTCAATACACCCGGGTATACCCGAATTCGTGGAACTAGCCAAGCTCGAATAAAGTGTGTCGCCAGTGTACTGAAAGATAATGCTGAGTAACAGAAGACGGTGCTCGCAATGTACTCTGCAGCCAGGACAGAATTGGACGATCTCAAGATGCCAGGAGACTGTCATTCTCAAAGCAGATGTGCGTAAATGGAAGGAGGACTGCAAGGAGGGCCTGAATAGTACAGAGACTGAAAAAGGAGAACATTTTAGATTAAAAAGAGATAACTTAAAACGGGAAGAAGACATTTTTCATTTGACAGACGAAGTCAAGGAAAAGAATGAAAAGCTACACGAGCTTAAGGAAATAAATAGACTTTTGGAAGGTGAGAAGTTTGAAGCAGAGCACCGGCTGCAGAACCAACTGCAAGGTCTGCGTACGCACCTCGAGAAGGCCGAGGAGAAGCAGCGAACTCTGCAGGAAGAAAATCGTCAGGCTGTTAAAGAAATTCAAGTGCTGCAGGAACGTCTGATGACCCAGTATGTCCCCGCAAAGCAGCATGAGAAACTGAAGGCTACCCTGAGCATCACCAAAGCATCGCTAGAGGCCAAGCTTAGAACCCAGGTGACCCCGCACAAAAGGGAGCACAGGAAGGTCCAGAAACTAAAACAAGTAACTGTGGCCCGAGCAAAGAAATTCATAGTGCTTCACAATGCAATAAAAATGTGGAAGCAAGCTCAGAGAAAGCAAAACGTGCAGATAAATTCCCTGAGAAGAGACTTGCAAGACGCACTCAAAAAACAGGGATCTCTCGCGGATGAGATTACAGTCCTACAAGGACAAGTATTGACCCTGACTAAGCATCAGTATCCCACAGCCACAAAAACCCTTGAAGACAAGGGTACAGTGAGAGCTGGGAATACCGCTCATCTGAAAGACAAGGTTGCAAAATTTGAACCACCTAAACAAGCCCTAGCAAAACTTTCAGCCACCCAACAGGCAACAAAAGAAGGTACACGTGCTGAATCAAAACCAGAAGAATCCTTAGCTGATAAAGCTGAAAAGATGGGACATTCTCTGGAAGTGGGCGTGGAATTGCAACTTAATCCCAAAGAGGCTGAAATAGCAACCCCATTGAGTGGGAAAAGAGCAGAGAGACAGCTTCAAGAGCAGAAAACTCAAAGGGCTGTTTTTAAACGCTCTGCAACTGTTGCCATACAGTCTGCCTACAATAAGACAAGCACCCGACGCGAGGGAAGTCTCATGACCGCGCACGTAGCAAAAAGACTGTACTTAGAAAAAGTCCTCCTCGAGCGACTGAGGAGTGCTGATCTCAAGCACCTTCGGGAGGAGACACGAATGAACTGGAAAAAGGGCGCAGATCCCAACGGGACTGAGGGTTCTCTTCCTCCATCCACTCTCATTCAAGTCACAGAGATATCTAGAATGAGAGTGGAAGGATGGGCTTTGGCCGTGGCAAGCCCGAGCTTCCCACAAACAGGGGAGGTATGTAACAGGGGAGTTATCCCTGTTCAGGTAATGTGCCTCTAATCCAAAAGTGTGGTGGTTAACTGCTGGTAGTCAATTAACAAACACCACCTGCCTGATTAGATTGCTTTGAAAAGCCTGTCTTTTGAGAAAGGAAGAGAGACTCCTTAGCTCACACCTGAGCTGAACTTGGAGACAAAGCAGAGATTGTCCCTTACTCTCACAACTTGTGAGACTGACATGGGGACAGACGTCTTGAGTCTACTGTACCAGAACAGGCTGATTGCAAGACACAGAGGAAACTTCTAAACCTGAATGCTGACTGTCACGAGAGCTTGCGACAGGCTGTAATTGACACCAAAACTATATATAAATATATATATACCTGGGTTTGAACTGGGACGAGAATTAGATATGATAAATAGAATTTATTCCTTGATAAAGGTGAACACAACAGATTATACAATAACAGGCAAAATATAGACACTTACGTAAAGATTATGGCAAGACAGCCAGCAGGATTACAGACTGGCCACTTCTTCCATATTGCAGTGGACATCACAGCAAAACAGGCAGGTCACATGCATGCATGAAGATCATTTGCATGAAGAACAATGAACAGCATGAACAACATGAACATGAACAACTTGGGTAGAGGGTGGCTTTGACTTATATATCATTTTAACTTCCTCCTTCCCAGTTTACGGCTCCGTGCCGTCTAGTAAATCCTCTTTGAAGCTTTTGAAGCTAGGGTTGGAATTCCATGGTCAGTGTGAAAAGTTACACTTACCCTGGTTAATTCCTTTTGTCCGTTGGGCCAAGCATAAGCAATTAGCCACTTAGTCTTTGATGATCAGGTTTGTAAATTCTCCTTTCCTGCTCATCACAATAGGGGTTCTTCAGGACTCAACCAAAATTTCATATTTACTGCAAATCATTGCATAACTTGAGTTCAGTAAAACATACAGTCAGATGAGATATATTACTGCATTCTGTGACACCTGACGTTCGTAGGGAGACCCAACATTACATTGTACTATGAACATTAATAGAGATATTAATATCTGGCATTTAGCAGCAGGTACATATACTGTACAGTGTTTAGACTCTCAAAGATCGTCTGACTCCCGCCAATACACTTATGTAATTCTTAGCTGGTTCAGCCAAGGACATCTCATAATATTCTTATATTTATTAAAGTTACTCACTTTTGATATCCTGTTGGGGGTAGCCCCCCCCCCCCCCTGGCCCCATCAATAAAACCTTTTGAAGCAGGCTGGTAGCTCCTCGCATAAACAATTCCCCTGTGAAGCCAGGCTCAAATCTAGCAGGATGTCCTATTTAGCATACAGAGGTAACCCAGCTTTAAGGTGTCAAGACCATTTGGTTCCTGGTACGCATTACAAAGGCAGGCAGAGGTTATTAGCATTTGGGATGCGCATTGTAAAATTGCCCCAGTGAGCCACAAATATCAAAAATATATGTCCCCCATCTGCATCTATCATGTGGGGTTCTAAAACCTTCTCTTCTCTAAGACACCAGCTCAGAATACCTCGCTGGCAGGCAAAACAGGTTAAAATATCCCCCCTTTCCCCTCATGCTCCAGACATCCCTGCCCTGCAGCTATTTCTCATAAGAGGCCACCCATACAAGGCAATCCACTTACACGCTGACACAGGCAGTTGCAGGCCCATGAGGCAAAGGGAATACACAGATAACGCATTAGTTAGCCCACTGGGCTTACACAGTTAACCCCTGATGACCCAGTGTGTGTGTTATGCAGGTACTGATTAACCCAGACATTATAATGGGACAGGGGAACAGGGGAGAATACATTTACACAGGGGAATAAGCATTTTCATGTTATTTAACAAGGGTTAAGTCACAGTTCTGGGCCTCAGCCCAGTTAACCCCATGTCTCCCTGGCGAGGTTAGAGGGGGGCCCTTGGGGGGTAACCCCGTTAATCCCGGGCCAAACCCTCCCTACCGTCACACCTCCCCTGCTCAAGGGCCCCTGGTACCCCAGCGGCCTCCACATGGCCCTGGGATACCACTGGCGCTCTTGACGCACTCAATACGTCCTGAGGGATTGGCCTGGCAAAATTGTCCTCCGACATTGACCAGTACATTGTCCTGGCCACAGTGGATTGTAAAGTCCAGATCTTGGGGAGCAGGGCTCCACCGTGGCCGCCGGGCATTCTCCTTTGCCTCCCTCTGCCCCCCACCCAGTGCCTTGGGAACCAAGTCCATGGTAAAGGGGCCCCGGTGCAGTCCAGGCTGCACACTGCCCAGAGACTGGCATGTCTCTGCATCTGCAGGAGACCAGCTATCCAGCACAGACCGTCGCTTTCCTGTCAACCAAGTCTGGGAAAGGGCTATGTCACTATTCTGTAGGGACCCTACCTGCCCTGGCTCTGTGCCACCCTGTAGCTGCTCTGCTATACTCCTGACTATCCTCCCTGGCTGCCTATCTACCCACAGCCTCTCCTTTGGGAACCCAGGGGGTTCTGTCAGAGGGGTCACTCCTGGCCAGTCAGAACAAGGGACCTTCTGCCTACCTAGCCCATCCCTAGCTTCTGCCAGCTGCCTAACACCCCACTGACCTCCTATCTCCCCCTGCTCCACGGTGCCTCCCTGCCTAGCCTCCCCTAGGCCCAGCACCTCAGCCTGCTGCTTACCTCCCTGCAGCCCACCTGCACTCCTCTCCTCCCTGGGCAATCCTACCCCAGACCCTGGAACTACCTGAGTGCACCTACCTCCCTGACCTTGTCTCCCCTTTACCAGGGATGAGCTAAGGGGCACCTCTCCAGATGCAACCGCCTTAGCGCTTGGCTGGCAGGTATCCCTGGGGTGGCACAAGCCTGCCACTGCCCCGTATACCCCCAGCCCATAGCAAGGCTGCAACAGGGGGCTGCCGATCTGAGACACCCCCTGAGGCTCTGCCAGGGTAACGGGAAACTCTAGCTGCAATACCTGCTGCTTTCCCTCTCTGGCTACCACTAGCCCTCCGTCTCTCCCTGAGATCTGCTGCTGGCTACCTACCTGCAGCCTCCCCTCACTCCGCTTCTCCCTAGCTAATCCTAACCTGGGTCCTAGGGACAGCTGAGTGAGGCCATCTCCCTGACACTGTCTCCCCGTTACCGGGGATGAGCCCAGGGGCATCTCTCCAGATGCAACCGCCTTAGCTCTTGGCTGGCAGGTAATCTGGGGGTGGTTTAACTGTGCCACAACCCCTGGTACCTCCAGCCCATAGCAAGGTTGCAACAGGGGGTTGCTGATCTGAGACACCCCCTGAGGCTTTGCCAGGGCAACGGGGAAAACTGGCTGGCTCACTTGCTGCCTTCCCTCCCCGGTTCCCACTGGCCCACCCAACCCTCTCCCAGGCAATCCTACCCTAGAGCTGGGTGCTAATGGGGCTAGCCCCTCTCCCTGAAGCTGTGCCCCCATTACCGGAGGTGAGCTCAGGGTTGCTGGTGCAGATGCACCCACCTTAGCTCCTGGCTGGCAGGTAATCTGGGGGTGGTCTAACTGTGCCACAACCCCTGGTACCTCCAGCCCATAGCAAGGCTGCAACAGTGGGGCTCTTAACTAAGAGTCCCCTTGCTGCTCTGCCCAGGTAATGGGGAAGCCTGGCGGCCCTACAAGCTGCCCTTCCTTCCCCTCTCCTGGTAACTGATGCGGGCTACCTACCTGCAGCCTCCCCTCACTCCGTTTCTCCCTAACTAATCCTAACCTGGATCCTAGGGACACCTGAGTGAGGCCATCTCCCTGACACTGTCTCCCCATTACCAGGGATGAGTTCAGGGTTGCTGGTGCAGATGCACCCACCTTAGCTCTTGGCTGGCAGATAATCTGGGGGTGGTCTAACTTTGCCACAACCCCTGATACCTCCAGCCCAGAGCAAGGCTGCAACAGTGGGGCTCTTAACTGAGAGTCCCCTTGCTGCCCCGCCAGGGTAATGGGGAATCCTGACTGCCCTACCAGCTGTCCTTCCTTCCCCTCCCCTGGTGCCCCTATCTCCTGCCACCCCCCAGTCACCCCTAGAGTGAAACAACAGGGTACAGTCATAGGGAAACATAAGTCAGAGTCAGTCTGCGACTTGGTCTGGCTTACCTTGCTGGTCCCCGCAGAGACCGCCGCCTTCGTTGGTCCCAATTGCAGGGGGACTGGAGCGGCCGCCGCCGGCCCCATCTGGGCTGGGCAGCGCCGGACCGCTGCCGCAACAGCGCCCGGGTTGGGTACAGGTAAAACGGTGCAGGACAAGGGTCCCAGGTCTTTGTGGAGGAACACAGCTCCATGCAAACTTGGTAAAATAACCCCCTCCCGCAAACCCTGTCCCTCCCCCCAAATAAAACTGCCGCCGGCAGGATGCCGGAGTGGCGGCGTCTTCTCTGCCGCCGCCGCTGGTTCTCCGCTGGGATCAGGTGGATGGCCGCTGCTCTCCGCCGCTGTTGCTGATGCAGCCTGTCCAGGTTCTCCAGGAGACGTCCCGCGGAGGGTTGTCGCCCCGGCTGGGCGGGAGCCATCAGAGGATGCCGCTAACTGGGTCATCTTTTCCGCAGCTCGTGAGCGTTGGCCCTGAGGGGCTTCTTCGCCTGACCGCGCACGGTCAGGGCACTGGGCATTATTGTGGCCCATTTGTTGGCAGTGCCGCAGCAACTGCCGGTGCTTCTCCGCCACCGGTGGACTTCCCCCAGCAAGGGGCAACGGAGTCCAGAGCGGAGTTGCGGGAGCGCCGGGCTCATTCCAGAGCTTCTCCGCCGCCGGTGGACTAACCTCAGCAAGGGGCAACGGAGTCCAGAGCGGAGTTGCGTGAGCGCCGGGCTCTGGGAGGGGATAAGCGGGTCGGATCATTGCCAGCTTCAGCTGCTCGAGCCGCTCTGCTGGTGACATCTCTCCGTGTGCAAACATCAGGGCCAGCAATTCTGGGTAAAATGGACTGGCCGCCGCAACGGCCAATACCTCTCCTGGTGCAAGACCACCCGCTCCCTCCACAAGTCTCTGCCGTCCCGGAGCTTGGTCCCTTCCCTGCTCTCCGGGCGGTGTGATGGTTACAGCAGCTGCAGCTGTGGATCTTTGCTCAGCCTGCCGGGTTTCATGCTCACCCATTGCTGTCTCTCTCTCAGCCTTGCTGGCTGCTGCTCCCCGCGCCGACTTGATGCACTCCTCTGGTCTCAGTGCCCGGCTCCAGTCAGACGGATGGCCGGCACTTTGGTTCTGGAGGAAATGCTTCTCACAAGTAGGGGAACAGTGAGGAGGTGCCATATCTTGTGTTATATGTTGTACACTGTGTGTTCAATATCTTTAGTCCCAGGAACTTGCAATTACCATCAAGTTCCCACTGGATCACAGTACCCCGCAGAATACTGTAATCCAGGTCCAGTTCGGTCCCGCCAGCTGCCACCAGTTAATTACAAGCCTGTCACGAGAGCTTGCGACAGGCTGTAATTGACACCAAAACTATATATAAATATATATATACCTGGGTTTGAACTGGGACGAGACTTAGATATGATAAATATAATTTATTCCTTGATAAAGGTGAACACAACAGATTATACAATAACAGGCAAAATATAGACATTTACGTAAAGATTATGGCAAGACAGCCAGCAGGATTACAGACTGGCCACTTCTTCCATATTGCAGTGGACATCACAGCAAAACAGGCAGGTCACATGCATGCATGAAGATCATTTGCATGAAGAACAATGAACAGCATGAACAACATGAACATGAACAACTTGGGTAGAGGGTGGCTTTGACTTATATATCATTTTAACTTCCTCCTTCCCAGTTTACGGCTCCGTGCCGTCTAGTAAATCCTCTTTGAAGCTTTTGAAGCTAGGGTTGGAATTCCATGGTCAGTGTGAAAAGTTACACTTACCCTGGTTAATTCCTTTTGTCCGTTGGGCCAAGCATAAGCAATTAGCCACTTAGTCTTTGATGATCAGGTTTGTAAATTCTCCTTTCCTGCTCATCACAACAGGGGTTCTTCAGGACTCAACCAAAATTTCATATTTACTGCAAATCATTGCATAACTTGAGTTCAGTAAAACATACAGTCAGGTGAGATATATTACTGCATTCTGTGACACCTGACGTTCGTAGGGAGACCCTTGTAGGGAGATTACATTGTAATATGAACATTAATAGAGATATTAATATCTGGCATTTAGCAGCAGGTACATATACAGTGTTTAGACTCTCAAAGATCGGCTGACTCCCGCCAATACACTTATGTAATTCTTAGCTGGTTCAGCCAAGGACATCTCATAATATTCTTATATTTATTAAAGTTACTCACTTTTGATATCCTGTTGGGGGTAGCCCCCCCCCCCCCCCTGGCCCCATCAATAAAACCTTTTGAAGCAGGCTGGTAGCTCCTCGCATAAACAATTCCCCTGTGAAGCCAGGCTCAAATCTAGCAGGATGTCCTATTTAGCATACAGAGGTAACCCAGCTTTAAGGTGTCAAGACCATTTGGTTCCTGGTACGCATTACAAAGGCAGGCAGAGGTTATTAGCATTTGGGATGCGCATTGTAAAATTGCCCCAGTGAGCCACAAAATCAAAAATATATGTCCCCCATCTGCATCTATCATGTGGGGTTCTAAAACCTTCTCTTCTCTAAGACACCAGCTCAGAATACCTCGCTGGCAGGCAAAACAGGTTAAAATATCCCCCCTTTCCCCTCATGCTCCAGACATCCCTGCCCTGCAGCTATTTCTCATAAGAGGCCACCCATACAAGGCAATCCACTTACACGCTGACACAGGCAGTTGCAGGCCCATGAGGCAAAGGGAATACACAGATAACGCATTAGTTAGCCCACTGGGCTTACACAGTTAACCCCTGATGACCCAGTGTGTGTGTTATGCAGGTACTGATTAACCCAGACATTACAATGGGACAGGGGAACAGGGGAGAATACATTTACACAGGGGAATAAGCATTTTCATGTTATTTA
Source organism: Ascaphus truei (assembly GCF_040206685.1). Taxonomy (NCBI): domain Eukaryota; kingdom Metazoa; phylum Chordata; class Amphibia; order Anura; family Ascaphidae; genus Ascaphus; species Ascaphus truei. The sequence goes on along the minus strand of NC_134492.1, from coordinate 60,808,905 downwards.
ACAAGGGTTAAGTCACAGTTCTGGGCCTCAGCCCAGTTAACCCCTTGTCTCCCTGGCGAGATTAGAGGGGGGCCCTTGGGGGGTAACCCCGTTAATCCCGGGCCAAACCCTCCCTACCGTCACACTGAGAAATCCTGAAGAAAAGGTAGCAACCAGGAACAGAGAAGATTTTCCCTCCAAACCACAAGGAACAGATAAGACTTTCATTTATAAGACTTTTTTTTATATCTGTTCATTTCATGCTATATGTTTGGGGCTGGGAGACATGCTTATCTAAAGGGAGTGGTGGATTGCATAGTAATTCCTTAGAAATACTCCCAAGTGAATAGAAGCTTTGTTTGCCCCTTGTTTGGATGGTTTCCTGATGCTAAGGAAACAGGCGCAATAAAAGCCTTATTTAATTTCACAATAACCAGACTCCCTTGCATACCTCTGTGAGCGTCCGCATACAACGGTCTTCCAAACCGACTTCACTCAGACCAAGGTCGAGATTTTGAGAGCACTCTGATCCGAGAATTACTCAAAATGCTAAACATTGACAAATCGCGGATGACTACGTACCACCCCGAAGGAGACGCTTTGCCAGAACGATTTAATAGGACCTTGTTGGACATGCTTGGAACCCTGAAGGATGTGCAGAAAACGGAATGGGGCCGACACGTGGAAGCTTTGGTACACGCGTACAACTGTACCCGCCATGAGTCCACTGGATTCTCCCCATACTTCCTCATGTTTGGACGAGAGTCAAGACTGCCAGTATATGTGCGTCTTCGAGTATCAACAGATGGGATACACAATGCTACCCACTTCAAATATGTGCAAAGACTCAAGGACAGTTTGCAGCAATCTTACCAACAGGCTGAGAAGTCTACAGCTAAACAGAATGCTGGCAACAAGAGACGATATGACCATAAAGTCAAGTATCGGGAGCTACGTCCTGGGGACGCTGTGTTGCTTCGTAATCTGGGAGTCCCCAGAAAACATAAATTGGCGGAACGATGGAGAGATGGGGTATATGAGGTAGAGTCACAGATGCCTGGCCTCCCGGTCTATCGCATCAAAGACACTGAAGGCCGGGTAAAGGTTTGGCATCGTAATCACCTTCTCCCCATCCCACAAGTGGGAGACAAAGAAGCAGAAATACTGGCCACACCACTCAACGGTGAGTCCGATTTCTCAGAGATTGGTCAAGAGACTGTAACTAATTACTCCAACTCTGAAACTCCTGAAGACCCTATGGAAGGATCCTATCAAAGGGACTATTCCACTAAAGGGGCATCTACCAGAGGAGCTACGGGTAAAGGGCCCCGTAGGCCAACGCCTACTAAGGTGGCACCAACAGGCCAGCCTTTGGATCCACAGAGCCCGTGCTTTGTGCCAAACAGAGACTGTTCAGAGACATTTCTCCCCTCAAGGGAAGAGGCTGAGCCTCAGGACTGTACTTATTACTCCCCAGAGGGAGTTGCTGAAGAACAGCTCCGTAGGAGCCAAAGAGTAAGGTACCCTCCAAACCGGGTAACCTATGACCAAATTGGGGCACCCCATTATGAGGCTCAGCAGTGGGCTTGCAGCAAAGTGCAGTCCGTCATTGTGATGTTCAATGAAATGTACAAGCTGATATAGAGCTGATAAGTGTAAGATCGCATTTGATTGTTGCATTTTTAATTATATAATGATGTTGTGCCATTTTCATTATATAACTGCTGTATATAGTTATCTAAGTTATGTGTCCCAAGCGAGGTCGTTGGGGTTTTTACAAGGGGGAGGATGTAGCCAGGTCCCCCTCTGCCTTGTGGGCCCTCCCTCTGGGTACTCACCGTGGCGGTAGAGCGGCAGCTCACGGGGAGGTGTGGGGGCTTGTGCACGCACAGCGCGCCCTTTTTCATGTGTGGGGGGTTGCCGGGGACGCGTGCACGTTGCGAGTACCCCCGGCAGTTCCCGGTGCAGGGCGCCGCCATGTTCTGCTGCCATGCGCATGCGCAGTGAGGATAGTGAGTCGGGAGGCCCCTGAAGCTCGCGCATGCGCAGTGATAGTGCGCGAACACACCACCAATGAGAGAAGGGCTCTAAGCAGGGACTACAGGTCCCATGAGACAAAGGGGACCCCACATGACGCCAGGGAGCCAATAGGGCTGTAGCATCTCCCTGCAGAGGAGATTAGATACATTTCGTGGGGTTTTGGAGCAAGCCAGTTGGCGCCAGGAGAGGCTAGGGGAAGGAGGTGAGGGTGCAGGAGTCAGTGACTCCCTGCACTAGGCCAGCAGCCCCCTAGGCCCCAGTTAGCCATGAGTCATCTATTGGCTTGTGTTGCTTCAGGGACAGGCCCCAGGTTAGGGACCCTACCCCTTACTATCAAGAGCCAGTTAGGGACACAGCTCCGCAGAGAGAGCGGAACTGTACCAAGGGTGGACCGCCCTGACTGATCATCTCCCCGGAGGAACCGGACATCACGAGAAAGTACTTCTGATCCTTTGCGAAGACCCTTTAACGCCCAGGTGCCGTCGCACTTGGCAGGTAACGTTATGCACGTGCACACACAAGTACTCGCACATATTGGCAGCGCTGACCACGGGACAAGGGGGGTTATACTGTGGACACGGTGTGGGGGTACACGGTGGTGGGTGTGGGGATTATGTCATATCCTAATGCAGTGCTAACTGTAACGACCTTGGAGTCACGCCGCCCTCTGCGTGCTCCCCACTCACCCACAGTTCCGCCGGGTCCTCCCGTGCCTCGCAGAGATCCTCCCTCCAGGACGCCGACCGCCGTCTCGCCTGGGCGTACGCACGCCGGCGTCCCTCTTCTGGTGCCGAGTCTGGGCGCGTGCCCGGTCACGCGCCCGCAGGCGCGGCCATACGGAGGCACACCAGCCTCTTAAAGGCACACTACCACTATCCAATGCTGCAATCAAATGCAGCCTTACTACTTGGCTCTATAGCCCCTCCTCCGGGAGCCCTTCTGTACATATCCCTGTCGCAGCCTTGCCCATCCACACACCCCCACCTCGCTACTCTGCCATTGGACCCTCTCACCTAAATATACCCTGCAGCGTCATTGACTCGTCGGCTGAGCATAGAACCAGTTGTTCTCATCACTCTCTGCCTCCCTAGTCCTGTCTTGTCTTGTTTTGCAGTCTTCCTCGTGTACCGAACCGGCTTCCTCTTCGACTCTCCGTACCTCTGGCATCCCGAACTTGGCATACGGCAATACGACTCTCCGCACCTCTGGCACCCCGAACTCGGCAAACGTTAAAACGATTACGTCTCTCTCTCTAACCCCGGACTTGGCTAACAGCATCCACTACCATCCGTACCTCTCCTGCACCGACTCGGACACCCAGACCATTCTACTCTCAAGACGTGCCCTTGTGGCTTTGGGTGGCGTTATATCTTTTCCCACCTCTGCACCGCGGTCCCGCCTCGTTTGTGGTGAGCTCGACCTGACATTATGCTCAGCCCAACAAACATGGACCCCGCTGAGGTGGAGCGTACTTTAACTTCCCACACTAATCTCTTCGCCAGGCTAGAGACTTATCTGGAACAAAATGATAGGCGGATGGATTTGCTTCAGCAGAGCCTTCATTCCCTTACCGTTCAAGCCCGAGCTTCCAGTCTGGGACCTTCACCAACGGCCTCAACTTCCTCCGCAACTGTCTTTACATCTCCTCCGTCTGCTATGGAACCCCGAATTCCGACCGCTACGCTGGGGACCCCCAAGGATGTAGGGGCTTCCTTAATCAATGTTTTATTCAATTTCAACTCTCACCCTCTCGTTTTGTCTCCTCAAGCTCTAAGGTCGCCTATATCGTGGCTCTTCTCTCTGACGAGGCGCTGGCCTGGGCCTCCCCCATTTGGGAACAACAGTCTCCCATCACATAGGACATCGACCTCTTGCGGCGCGGGAACGTCCTACTGACCTAGAGGATTTGATCGCTCTTTGCATTCGGGTGGACCACCGTCTGCAGGAGCGGAAGACTGAACTTTCTCATCATCGTCAACGGGTTTCAATGTCTCCCGTCCCATCGTTCGTTTCCCCAGCACCTCCGTCTTTGGACGTCCCGGAACCAATGCAATTGGGAGGGAATAAGCTGTCCTCTGCCAAAAAAACAATGCCAGCGCAGTGCAGGTCCCTGTATGTACTGTGGCAATTCCGGTCACTTGGTGCTCGAGTGTCCCCACAAGCCGGGAAACACCAAATCCCAATGAGATCCCGGGGAGTCTCGTTGGGAACACTGTCTATCTCCCCCATCATCAAGGATGTCCGTCCCACCAGGATCCTGCTGCCAGTGACGCTGTCTGGAGAGGGGTTTCATACTCAAACACTGGCATTTGTGGACTCCGGCTCCGCAGGCAATTTCATTGATCAAGCCTTTGCAGAACGGAACAATATTCCACTTACCAGCAAGAGGATTCCAGTGGGCCTGGAGGCCATTGATGGTCGACCACTACAACCGGCCTTCATCACGCTGCAGACGGTGCCTCTTCAACTGCAGTTTGTCGGGGTTCATACGGAGACCATTACCCTCGATGTCATTCTGTAAGGAATCCGCTCCTCGGTTTACTGTTTGCCTTACCTTGCAGTCTTGTGCAGTCCTGGAACACTTCCCCTGATAGTTACTGCAGCCTGGATTCACTCACCAAAGTAATGCTGCCACACGCCCCTTCTGCCATTGGTTCACTGACCTTTAAGTACTGCCTTCCCACAATGCTCCCTGCCGAGCATAGTCCTTTCCGGATGTCACTAACTGTTCTGCCACAAGCCCTCGCTTGTTCCTGTTCCTGTCTCTCGTGCTGAAGCTGAGTTCTCTCCTTGTTGTCTGCAGCTCCAGGTTTCCTAAGGCCGGCTGCTATTGTCATGCAGCGGTCTGCTCCTGTCTCCTGTGTTGTAGCTGAGTACTCTTCTGGTTGACTTCAGCTTCTGGTTTTCCTGTGACCGGCTGCTTTATTTCGCAGCGGTCTGTTCCTGTCATCTGTGCTGAAGCGGAGGTTTCCCTGTGTTTCTTCAGCTTCCTGGTTCCTGGGGCCTGCTGCTCTTTCCCTAATCCAGAGGCCGTGTCCTGGTTCCTGCGCTGAAACGGAGGATTCCCCAGCCCGCTCAGGACTCTTGCGCTGAAGCACTGGTTTACCCGTGCAGCTAGGTGGTGTGCTACTCTGGTACCTACCACCTCCTGAGACCAGTAAAATGGTCCATGGTTGCCGCACGCACAGAGGCCACCCCCGCGCTCCTAAGCTGAAGCGGGGCTCTCCTGACTACCTGTTGCCGAACTCCTGCTTGTACAACGTTTACCCTGATGTCTCCTGTCCTGACCCTGGCTTGTCCAACGACGATGCTGTCTTCTCCTATCCTGATCCTGCTACGTACGACTACGAACTGCGCAATCCGGATCAGCCTGCGCGGTCTAAGGTCGGTGCTTTTACAACCCCACCTCAGCCACGCGGTCCGACCCAGGTTTGTGGCGAGCACAACCGTGACAGTATGCTCGGCCCCACAAACTCGGACCGCCCTGTGGTGAGGGTTGTTAAGTTTCTGTCTGAAATCCTGTCCCGGCCTGTAGACCAGTCCCAGTTTGAAAACCAGTATCTGTGCGAAGTACTACCCCTGATTGAAGATCAGATTGTGTTTAAAGGTTTAACCCCTTTGCAAAATAAATGCCGTAGCCATCTCATGATGAAGGCGTACTACCTCCAGGACTTAAAGCAGTCTCTGGCCGCTTGTGTTCGCTTCCCTGATTACCCTTTAACCTGGGATAACTTGTACCCTTTGGAACTGGCCGACGCCCAAAAGGCACTCTCTACCCTGGCCTTGTCTTTGGACATTTACATAGCACGAGAGGACCCTCTCTTCATGTTGGCTCACACCCAAGACACGCTCCATGTTCTTTCCATAACATTGGACATTTGCATAAAGGAACAGGACCCTCTCCTCGCCAGCTACGCTGCCGCTTGGCTGTCTCCCTGTGCTGCCATTCCTGTCGGTAAACCTGGGGACGTATCTCCCTCTCAGGAATTGACCAGTCTGATTCACTATCACCGTTCCCCAACGTAGTAACTGCCACGGTCCCTAGCCCTGATTGTATGCCCGGGTTCCCTGACACAAATGATATGTCTACGTTAACCCCTGACGATCAGGCCTGTGAGGCTCCCCTGGAGTATACGTATGTTTCTCTAACCAACACTAAGGTTCCAGTATCAAAGAATAAGTCCCTTAGTTCTCCTATTTCTAACTCTAAATCCCTCACTCCAGCCCTGAGGGTTTTCCAGCTTTAACTCCTGCCAGGCAGTCCTGTGCGCTTTCCCCGTCTGAGAAGGAATCCCTAAGTTCTGTTCCCAGTGTCATTTCTGTATTAACCCCTGTGGGGCAGCTCTCTGAGTCTCCCTTGATAATTCCCTGTTCTCTGCCAGCCATGGTCACGCCCCTAGCTCCAGAGGAGAGATTCCTTGTCTCCCCCAATTCAGAGAGAAGACTCCCTAGGTTCTACTCTCAGGCACTGTCTGCATTAACCCCTGTAAATTCTGGCTGCCTCCAAGTTAATGCCTTCGTTCTAGCCTCAGAGAATGAGTCCCCAAGTCAGACAGCAGAGGTTGCATTGAAGGATTCCCCTAACCTTACGGATTCCTTAGAAATTCTTTGCTATAAATCCCCTGCTTCAGCTCAAGTTTCCGCAGTCTCGCCTCCGGAGACTTCGGCTAAAGTTCTGGTTCCTGTAAAATGTTTTCAGGAATCAAGTTTTTCCCTAAGCTTGGTCGCAGAGTTCCTTCTCCTGGGTATTACACTGAACCAGCCTGTCGCCCAGAGAGCGGTGATCCCTGCTTCAGCGCATAGTCCCCACATTGTGGAATCTGCAGTCATTTCTGGTTTCCCAGACATTCCTTACCAAATACCTACTTCAGAGACCAGTACAGTTATGTTTAACCCCCGTGTACTGTCTGTGTCCTCCTCTTCTCTAAGCTTAGGGTTAAAAGCATACAGTGGTCTGTATGTCCCTCCTGTGGTTCATATTGTGTTCCCAGGAATGTTTACTGACACATGGTTTTCTCTCAAAAGTGACACTTTTTCATATATACTAGTAAGAAGCCTGCACACAGTTTTCCCTCTCGCTGTATTGTGCCTTACCGGTTCTGAAACTCTGAGAGGTAATAACCCCCCTTCAGATTCTGAATCTCTTCCTACAATGGTTATCCTGGCTGGGGGTTCCCCTGATTTCTCTGCCCAGGCTAATTCTCCAGGGATCAGCATATCTGTGGTTACTCCCTTAGTACTGTCTGAGACCATCCTGACTATATTACAAGTCCTGGGGTTTAAATCTGAGCTATTTAGTTTTCCTGCCCTTGCTAAAACTCAGTCCCTCAGTACTGCGTCTAAATATGCCCCAGCAACCATTGGGTTACTCTGGGAAGAAATTAAAGCTCCTGTCTTAAAGGGTATTTTTTCACACATGTCCAGCAAATCTAGAACCTCAGTAATTGATTCTAAGTCACTTATCAATACATCTGATTTTTTCACTAGTCAAACACAAACACCCTCACTACTGGCTAGGAGTCATGCTATCAGTATTTTTGCACTAGGAAACACACCTATTCATGTTTTTGTCAGGTTAAGTACCCCTGTGGTTAGGGTCCTTGCAGTTTCGGAAAAGACTCCTTGTGCTCCTTAGGTGTCTGTCATTAAGAGTTTTCATAGTTCCTACTTGCTGCTTGTTGTCTCTCAGGTCCCTGTCACTGAGGTACAGACTTCAGCTTCTGATGTTAGCTTCCCTCCCACCACTACCCTGGCTCTGCCTTTTCCTCAAGCTCCTGATATGAAAATCTCAAAGCCTATTCCTGTTTCCCAGACAATACTATCTCCCACTGAGGAATTCCCAGTATTTGAGAACTCCGCTGTTGATTGCTTCTCTGCCCCTGCTAAACCATGGTTCTCTCCCTCAGAACCTTCTGTTGCCCCTGTTATTTCCTCTCAGTTGGAGATACTCTGTATGTATCCCAAGATTTCGGTCTCTATGCCTGGTTTACTGCTTGCCTTGTCACCTTCCATACCAATACCGGGAGATGCTTCCACCCACTCTATACCCTCACTAACCATTACCTGGGAGACTTCTGGAGGAAAAGTCTCTCGCAAATTCCAACATGCAGTGGCCAGCCAATTAGCGTGTGAAACTTTTGTTCTAGGGCGACCAGAAATAAAATTATTTTTGCCCCTAGCCCGTAGGAACCCCCTCACTCGACCCCAACCAGTTCCGACAGTGTGAAAAGTGTAAACCCAGATCTCCGGTTCTGTGGGAACTAGAAGGCTGGAATTTGGCCAGCATGTAGTCACTGCTCCGGCATGACTGCATTGCAATTTCCAGCCCTCTCCCCACAACCAAACGGAGTAGGGTTAACTGTAAAAAGTGTGGGTTGCCCATTGACTCCAATAGTAGCGGAGGTCCCATTGAATCCTATGGCGGCGCCGGCCCGTGCATTTCCAACTCGACCCCAACCGGGTCTGACAGTCAATGGCGGCGAGAAAGGGTCGCGCCGGCCATGAGGGTCCCACCATTGACCGCAATGGAGGAGAAAAGTCGCGTGGCTTTTAAAACACACAGGGGGCTATGTACTAAGCAGTGATAAGTCGTTTTAAGAGCGCAAAGTGCTCTTAGAACGTGATGTTCCGCCGAGCATAATTCACAGAGCCGCGCTAATATGCACTTTGCGCTCTAAAACTGACTTTTTTAAGGAAATTTTTCAAAGTCCAACTTTGCTCGTACGATCAGCTGTTTGCGCTGAATCCTGCCCTTCTGCGGGATTCACTAAGCTACGCAAACTTATCGTACTTGAAAGTTGCGCTGAACAAAGCTCACCAGCTAAAGGCAGGTGATAAAATTTTTTTTGCAGGCCAACACCCATACAACAGGCTGGCGAGTGTCCCCGGCTGCCCCCTTGGGGGCCCCCGGGTGACCCCGCAGGGGGCCGGGGGTCCCGTGGGTGTCCCGGCTGATCAAGTGGGGGTCCGGGGGTCGCGCAGGTGTCCCCGGCTAACCAAGCGGAAGTCCCCACGGGAGTCCGGAGGTCCCCGCGGGCCTGCGGTACCAATGTTGCGCCTCCAAAAAAATAAACAATATTTCTAACTAAATACACCCCCCCTCCCACATACAATACAGTAATGGGCAAAATTACTATTATCCACATATGGATAATAATGCATTTGCCCATTTTAAATACATTGATCACAATAAATACAGTAAATACTGTACATATTACACTTACCTTTTCCAGGCACCCATGATGAAGGCCGTCTTCATCCTCATCTTCATCCTGCCCATGTCCCTCCAGTGCTGTAAAACATAGAAAACAATAAAAATAGCCAATGTAATGTCCCCTAAACCCTTAATCACCTTAGCGGTCACGCTATAGTCATTAAGGGGTTAACCCACCCTCACCCACCACTCGGGAGGCCTATACACCCTCCCCCACTACCCACACCGTGAGGCCTAACCACCGACTACCCACAAGGAGGCCTACCCAACCTGGCTTGGGGACAATACCCACTTCCCCCACCCCCGTTAACCACAATAAACATCACTATATTAAATAAACACTACATAACCCACCCCCTGTGGCCCCCCCCCATAAATACCTGATTTATTCTTTTACATACAGGGTTAATACCTCAGGCAGACGGGAGTCCCCGGTGGCCCTGACGGGTGTCCGTAATCCTCACAGTGGCCCAGCAAAAGGTTTCAAACAGGGTCTGGAGGCCTATGAGTGGTCCCCGACAGGTGCCGTAATCCACCAGGTGGTCTCCGCGGGTCACCGTGGGCCACAATGGGGTCTCCACGGGTAGGCCCGCGGGTGTCTGGAGGGCCCCGGGTCAGACCCACAGGTGTCTGAGGGGCCTCGGGTGGCTCCCACCGGGGTCTGGTGGCCCTCGGGTGGTCCCAACGGGTCCGCGGTGCCCCCACAGATGTGGGGCCACCGTTTCTTCCCCGCAGGTGTCCCCCATGAGTTCACCAGCCTGGTACCCGTGGGCGCCCGAGGTGACCTCATGTGGTCCACAGAGGTCCCCGCAGACCTAAGGAACCAACCCTGTATGTAAAATCACACACACACACACACACACACACACACACACACACACACACACACATACAGTACAGTAATGTGCAAAATAACTATTATCCATATAGGGATAATAGATTATTTGCCCATTATGAAACACATAAAACAGCATAAATAAAGAAAATAAATAGAGTTCTACTTACCCCCTGGCAATGAGATGGGCAGTCCGGTCATCAAAGGTCCCCCGTTGGCAAAAAAAACATTGCAAATATTTTCAAAGGCCACTTAACCCCTTAATCACCTTAGCGGTTAATAACCGCTATAGTAATTAAGGGGTTAACCCACCCTGCACAGATACCAACCCTTCACCCATTCATTTGTACAGTGGGTATTATATATATATATATATATATATATATATATATATATATATATATATATATATATATATATATATGTATATATATATGTATGTATATATATATATATATATATATATATATATATATATATATATATATATATATATATATATATATATATATAAAAACCAATATACAAATAAATGTAAAAGGATAAAAGGATTACATAAACATGCATAAATAAAAACATGAAATCTGAATCTTAAAATCAGCACATTGCATTTGAAATTAAACCAGAAGCACTTGAAAAAATAAATGATATCTCCTCTCCCAACAAACCAGCACCTAGGCAAATATATATCAAATGTCAAACAAATGCATTTTAGTGTGTACATGATGCAATTAATCTGTGCATCACGTAACACTATGCAAAATCAATGTTCAAAATAACAACCTATTTAACAACATACAATGCCATCCACAAAATCAAATACAATCTAAGCAAGTAAACATAAATACATTTACCATCAATCAATGAATCAATTTCTAAAACCAATTACAATACAATTCAAATCACTTATACCATTCAATTCCTAAATCAAAACCATTGAGAAAAAGATTAAACTTCAAAGTAACCACATCATACAAATCTAACTACCAACATTAAGCCAGTATTAAAAAGCAAGCCCCTGAAATAAACTATACTGTAGCAAAATCATGATATACTAGAAGTAAATAAATATCAATTACATGACACACAACAACTCCTAACCAAAGCTTCCAAATACATGTTGAAAACATAATTAAACATTTGCAATACAATCATTTATTTTCCCTGTATGTTTACCAAAAATAGCTAAACATTACATACAGGGGCAATAAATGAGCATAAAAAACAATGACATTACTGTACATCCCAAAATCCAATACAATACAGCCATTCAGTGTCCCTGTATGTATGTATATCCATAGGGACATACATAAATTCAGGGGCATTAAATGGACATTAAAAAAAACACATGAAAATAAAATAAAAAAAACCTGTAAAAGTAAAATAATATACTTTTCTTTTGTTTACTTATCATTAGATGGCCGACACAGCGAAATCCAGGGGAACCGGAAGCACTGGAACCAATCCAAAGGTAACCATAAAATAATAAAACCTTACAATCCACAACAGTGTCTTCTTTCTTCTATTTGTAATCCTTCCCGTCAACGGGGGTCTTCATCTGGATTCTTCTTTCTTCTGTTTTCTCTTCCGGGTCTTCTTCTCTTCTATCGCCACGCCCTGGTCATCTTCTATCTGTGTGGGAACGAAATCCCAACTCTGATTGGCTCTGATAGACCATGTGACAGAGGCTTTGCTTCAGCCAATCAGAGTTGGGATTTCGTTCCCACGCTCTGATTGGCTACCGTACCATGTGTCGCCAGCCATCTTTGTTTTGATGACGTCATCTTAAAGGCAATTGAAGCTCAGCCATTCTGATTGGCTGGCTTCATTCCCTTTAAATGGCGTCATCAATTTTTACTATTTTTTTACCAATTCACATGGTTTTCACGGCCCAATCAGGGCTGTGGGAACCATTTGCCGAAAATGTGATGTCATAGGCCTATAAAAGCCTATGTCGTCTCATTTTGAAGCCAGATGCCGAGGAGGACGGACCTCCTACAGATAGAAGAGAACCAGGGCGTGGCGATAGAAGAGAAGAAGACCCGGAAGAAGACAGAAGAAAGAAGAATACAGATGAAGACCCCCTTTGACGAAATGGATTACAAGTAGAAGAAAGAAGACACCGTTGGATTGTAAAGGTTTATTTTTTTTATGGTTACCTTTGGATTGTTTGTTCGAGTGCTTCCGGTTCCCCTGGATTTAGGTGAGTGGGCCATCTAATGGTAAGTAAACAAAAGAAAAGTATATTATTTTAACTTTTACAGGTTTTTTGATTTTTTTTAATGTGTATTTTTTATTTTTTTTCCATTTAATGCCCCTGAATTGATCTATGTCCCTATGGATATACATACATTCAGGGACACTGAATGGGTGTATTCTATGTGATTTATTGATGTAAATGCATTGTTTTTTATGCTCTTTTATTGCCCTGTATGTTATGTATTTCTATATGGATAGACATACAGGGATAATAAATGATTGTTTTGCTAATGTTTATGTTCTTTTCATGTATTTAAAATGTATTTATCTGCTTTATTTATACATTGGTGTGTGTAATTTAATTTTTATTTAGTTACATGTAATTTTTAATGGTCTTTGCAGTAGTATATTTCATGGGCTTACTTTTTACTAATGGCTTATTTCTGGTAGTTAGATTTGTACGATGATGGTTACTTTGAAGTAGAATTTTTTTCTCAATGGTTTGGATTTAGGAATTGAATAGTGAATTGTATAATTGATTTGGATTGTATTGTAATTGATTTAGGAAATTGATTAATTGATTGGTCAATTTATTTATGTTTACTTGCTTAGTTTGTATTTGATTTTGTGGATGGCATTGTATGTTGTTCATAGTTTGTTATTTTGAACATTGATTTTGCATAGTGTTACGTGATGCACAGATTAATTTCATCATGTACACACTAAAATGCAATTGTTTGACATTTGATATATATTTGTCTAGGTGCTGGTTTGTTGGGAGAGGAGCTATCATTTATTTGTAAAAGTGCTGCTGGTTTAATTTTATTATGTGATCATTATGAGATTCAGATTTCATGTTTTTATTTATACATGTTTATGTAATCCTTTACCATTTATTTGTATATTGGTGTTATATATGTATATATGTAAGATCCACAGCTTCAGCGGCCGTACATCAACCGCCCGGAGAGCAGGGAATGGACCCAGCTCTGGGACAGCAGAGACTTGCGGAAGGAGCGGATGAATCCCGAAGCCACGGGAGTTTTGCAGCCAGAGGGGCATTGGCCGTTGCGGCGACCAGTCCGTTTACCCCTGAAATGGTGGCCATGCTTACCCTGTGGAGCGATCGGGGAACCGCCTAATCCCAACATGAGCACAGAAGAGCTGCAGACACTATACGCCCTGGTGCGCAAGCTTAACTCGTTGGCTCAGGGATCCGCAGCCGATGCCACCAAGCATTACCTAGCAATGGTATATGAACTGTTTTATCCTGACCTGCAAATGGTAGCGGATTACCCAGAGACAGACTTTACCATGGAGTTACATTCGGTGCACCACGTGGGGCAGAAAGGTTCCCTTCTGGGCCCTACAGCCTGGGTGAGTGCCTCCCGGAACATGTCCGCTGCCACCCCACCATCGGAGATGTGCCCTACCGTGTCCGCTGTGATGCCAGTGCCAAGCAGTTAACCATCAGAGGCCCGCTGAGAAGTACCACCCGCGTACAGTGAGGTGCATTCTGCTGCCGCCCGGTATGCTGCTCCAAGAGGGAGAACCCTGCGGAGGCGCATTGACTGTGGGTCGCTCTGAACCCTTGTGCATTGACTGTGGGTCGCTCTGAACCCTTGTGCATTGACTGTGGGTCGCTCTGAACCCTTGTGCAGTAGAGTGAAGCCCAATTGGTCTGGCTGTGCTATAAATCAGCCCACTGTATCATACGTACAGTTAATTATTTAGTATTATTTATCCGCGCTCTCCTTGTCTCTGTTTTCCTGTTTTTTGTTTGGGGGATAAGGATTAATCCCCCATAGGGTTCGAGCAGCGGACAGGGTTCCTCTAAGGCGGCCACGGAAATAGTGATTCACGTGGGGTCCTCTGCATGGTAACATCTTTTATTACATTATTACTACGTTTACTGAGAGAGAGCGCCCAGGTATCTTTTGTTTGCATACAACCCAAGTCTTAGCAATAAACCCCTGACCCCTCGGCCCTTGTCCCAGTGAGTCCCAGGGCCCCAAGTAGTAATGTGAAATATAATAACATGCCTGTTATGGCTGTACTATCTGTGGGGAAGGCTGTGCCGTGAGGGGGGATCAAGTGGAACAAGGTGGTGTGTCTTAGTTAGGTGCAATAGAAGAATAGCATGTCAGGGTCAGTGCTCAGTACATCTCTAGTTAAGGAAGAGAGTATAGAAACACCTTTATGGGTAGGGTCAATATTTTGGGTATTGCCCGGCACAGCCAGAGAGAAGGGTCTTACTGTATGAAATTCAGCAGGGCAGAGAGAGTTCTGGTACAAAAGGTTCTGCAAGATGGGATATGAATATCCATATCTCCCAGAGAACCTCATGAGGAGTGCGAAAGAACACAGGGTGGAATGGGTGAAGGAAGCTATACCAGAGCAAAGCTATACTATAGCACTTAGTTAACACTACCCGAGGCTCCAAGTCTTGTGACTTTGATAGGGCACAACACCTAATCAAGCTGTGGGTCGTAGGCCGCAACATCCACCCAGACAGAGTAGAATATATCTCTGAGTCTCGGAGAAGGCGGTGCTAGTCTATAAGGGTACCTGATAGTCAGGGCAATATGATCAAGAAGCCAGATCTAGCCCACTACTACTGAAGTAGCCAAAGTACCACTCACATTAGATCCAGACTCCAGCTGGGGATGGATAACTGTATGGTACTATTGTGTTGAAATGTATTACAATATAGACACGTACTGTAATGCATATTGTGTTAAGGTAATTACCAGGTTGTTGGTACAGTATGCTGATGTTGTGCATACTGTATTCCTAAGTGTAATGAGTGCTCACCACAAACAAGGCGGGACTGCGAGGCTTGGGATGTCAGTAGCCACCGACCTACAACCGAGCAGCCACGTCCGGAGTGCAGAGTGGTAGTCGTGTAGCTGGGTCAGGGTAGGAGAATAAAAAGAAAAAAAGGGCGCAAAACCCATAGTGTAATATGCAAAGTTTAATGCTAAGAAATACAGTTAAAAACACTTACAAGATGTAAGTAGATAAGAGGCACATCAATAGTGGTTGATCCGTAACTTCAGCATAAGCCGGGATAGCCTCAGTATCCATGTCTCTAGCATGGAGAGAGCCTGAGAGAGCCTCGGTCATAAACACCCTCCTCCTGGGTTCGGCGTTATTCCGCTTCCGCTTCCGTGTCACGTGCGCTCATTTAGGCCCTTGGGCGACATTGTTACTCAGACAAAGGGAGACATACTGGATACATGAGCTGGGTACAATGTCGCCTAAGGGCCTAAATGAAGATATAGATCTGGCAGCCTTTTTATAAATATGTTTCTAAATATGTTTCAAATCTCTTGATAGGGTTATTTTTAATATGTTTTCTGATGATGTTCACTTCTGCCCAATGTGTGTTTTAATTATGAATGTAAACTTTATAGCTGTTAGATCCAAGAGTACTAGTAATTATAATTATTATTATCAATTTATAATAATTTTCTAGTTTGGATCAATTTAAAACTCATTATTCTTAATAGATTGCTACATTTCTTATTGATTTTAAAGGAGATTTATTAATTACTCAAATTGCAAAACTATTTCAATATCAATTTACAAAGAAAAGAAGGGGTAACCCCCTTCTGTGATGCTCACTGGGAGAAGACTTTGTCTTTAAATCTTTAAATCTTTAACCTCTTCACAGCCATAGACAGTTTGTTAGACACAGGATTCCTTAAGTCCAAAAAAATATAAGCAGTTCCCATACACACACCACTAGCCTGTTATAGGTAAATCTTATGTGGTGATGAGGGGTGGACTGATCACATAAATGAAGTAACAAGTTTAAAGTTACTCACTGCTGACCTTGTGGGATTTCCTGGTCCTGTCGGCGTGCTCCTGCCTTGAGGTATCTGCAAACAAAGTGGGAAGAAATGGTGGTGCATCTGCTGCTGCTGAAGATCACATCTGACAAAAAATTTTGCAAAGAACTAGGTGCAAAAAAGGTTTATTAAAGGCACATTAAAAACAGCAAAAAAATACCTCTGACGCGTTTCACGTGGAAACCCACGCTTTGATAAAGGATAGAAAGGATAGAAAGGATTCCGGGTGCAAGCTGAGGTCAAATATACAAAGAAGTAAACAAGACAAAAGGCAGGTCCGCAGGGAGCTGGAGGTGAGCACAGGTCACTGGAACAGAGTTTGTGCTCAGCCAGTTTGGATTGGCTGAGCCTATAAGGAACCAGCAGCCAATGGAGAATCAGCAGGAGACTGTGAGCAATAAGTAGTCACAGGTATACTGTGTACTGATAGGCAGGGGCGGAGTGAGTAGCAGCGGTGGAATAGTTGAGTGAATTAACCCCTTGCTTGCCAGTGTCCGCACGGCATCTGTGCGTAGCTAGCGTGCGCTGTGCGTTGCCCATGTCATCACGGGAATGGAGCCTGGAGATGGTCCCTTCAGTGTTTCCCTTCCTAGTAGCGCGGCGTAAGTCACGGGACGGGGCCTAAACCCGATCTTGACACCAAGCGGGGTGTTGGAATTTCACCAGGGGGAGATTATAGCCTAGCCTCCGGCCGCTACCTATTTCCCTGGGCCCCACCAGTGAAAGTCCTGTTAGGTACAGGCAGTGGATGGGTTAATTCCTCCAGAAGGCCTAGTGTGCTAATGCAGTCTTGGATGCAGTGAGTGTATCAAAGGGCAGGCCTAGCAACAACTAGAGTGTCAGTCTGGGGGAGGTACTGGCTGGGTGACATGTGTAGTTGTGACACCTGTCAGTATCAGACCTGCCCTGTTATGGGGCAGGGTTACAAACCCAACCCCAGGGTATATAAACTGTCTCTCTCCCAAAAGTGGGTGTGTCTCTTTCCTCCCCCTGTGGAGTGAGAAACAGATACCCTGTGTCCCATAAGGGGATGCAGGAGGAGTACCATACAGAACAAAGCTTAGATGGGCCTCAAGCCTTAAAGTAACCTTCTAGGGGAAGCAAGAAAGGAACGTACAGTACTGCTGTAACTAACTAATTAAATAAATACCATGGAACCATATGCAAGTGTGATTCACTGTCTTGGGATATGGAAAGGTGTCAGCATGATCCATCCTACTACTGTACCACAGGATCCTCGCTGACTGGAGGCGCTGCCAACGAATAAGGTACCCTGTAAACCTGTCCTGATAATCCCCACATCATCGCGGAAGTACTCAGCCCTCCTGTTACCTCACAGGTATGCACAGCATTGCATGAAAGACATTAGAAGCAGCAAATCTCACAGAGGGTGGAGGTACAGGGGCTACATACATGAAGCCCTTGTACCCCCCCCCCCCCTTAAGTGAGGTTTGAGGATACTCCGTAGCTACCGGTACTGCTTCTTTACATGTTGGCAACCAGGAGGCCTGAACCTCCACCACTGGCAGCCTGGGGTGTGTAGATGATGCAACAGTGCCTCCACCCAGAAGGGATCCGCACAGTTCGTGGGATAGCCCCTCCCGGGAATGCACCATAAAGAAACACGCACACCAAGTATATGCAACAGTATTTACTAAGGGTAATAGTTAGTGTCTATAACACTCATCCATAGAATGGGCAGGTCGCCCAATACATCACAGTAACACAATACAGAGTACTAACAGCTCTATACATAACATAACACACATTGAGTCCAGACACAGGCCGCGATCACCGTGTGCAACTGGCACCGGTGATATCACATAACACTGTGGGTACTATAGGAAGCAACCCCCCCCCCCGCTTTGCCTTGAAGGGGCTTCTCTTGAAACAGCAAAGCTAACTACTCTAGCTGCACTGCAAGCAACACTGTTGCGCCACTTTCCTGCGCATGCGCAACATCTAGGGGGCCTTCCTGCCTTTCTACAGTCCCCTGCGCTCTGTCTGCCAGCTCTTAGATGGCCTCCGCAACTCCCGGCACTCTGCTGCGCATGCGCGGCAATTTCGCCACACACAAGATGGCCGCCGCACTTGTCCGCGCATGCGCGAGTGTTCGCGCACATGCAATTAATTCCAATATGGAGGCGCCCATCTGGATGGCGGCGCCAACCAGTGGAGAGCCGCCGGAGCCTCCCTGCGCCTACTGCTGCAGGCTATCTCGCCGCACCGCCTTCGCTGACCGCGCGGCTCTTAACCAGGGGAAAGGGGGTTTGCGGGGAAGAGTACCATAGCCGGAGACCCGCGCCGGTAAGGGGACCAGGGCTATATACATATAGATCCCTTCCTGGATGAGAGAGCGCACCCGACCTTTTGCACTCACTGTCTCTATGGATTTGGATTGAATCCATCTCAGGAGCAGCACCCATCACAGGAGCAGCGCCCATCTCAGGAGCAGCGCCCATCTCAGGAGCAGCACCCATCACAGGAGAAGCACCCATCTCAGGAGCAGCACCCATCTCAGGAGCAGCACCCATCTCAGGAGCAGCACCCATCACAGGAGCAGCACCCATATCAGGAGCAGCACCCATCACAGGAGAAGCACCCATCTCAGGAGCAGCACCCATCTCAGGAGCAGCACCCATCTCAGGAGCAGCACCCATCAAAGGAGCAGCACCCATCTCAGGAGCAGCACCCATCACAGGAGAAGCACCCATCTCAGGAGCAGCACCCATCTCAGGAGCAGCACCCATCTCAGGAGCAGCACCCATCAAAGGAGAAGCACCCATCTCAGGAGCAGCACCCATCTCAGGAGCAGCACCCATCTCAGGAGCAGCACCCATCTCAGGAGCAGCACCCATCACAGGAGCAGCACCCATCACAGGACAGTATTTATACCTCGTCTTTTCATTTATTCTATAGTATCTATACGGTATCTGCGCTCGATCTTTGTTCACAGTTAATATTAACCCCTACACAATTGCAAATCATATCTATCCACTTCCGCCACCTGAGGGTATGCAAATCTATGTATGTATGTCTTTATATAGCGTCATTAATGTACATAGCGCTTCACAGCAGTAATATACGTGACAATCATATAAATAATATAAATAACACATAATGGGAATAAGTGCTTCAGACATAAAAGTCACATTTAGGAAGAGGAGTCCCTGCTCTAAGGAGCTTACAATCTAATTGGTAGGTAGGGTGAACGTACAGAGACAGTAGGGAGGCGTTCTGGTAAGTGCGTCTGCAGGGGGCCAAGGTTAATGTATAAGGTGTTAATTATCAGCAACGGAGCCACTCATATGCTTCCTTAATCGTGTTTTATTATGGTGGGCCTTAAAGGTGGATAGAGAGGGTGCTAGTCGGGTACTAAGGGGAAGGGCATTCCAGAGGTGTGGGGCAGTCAGTGAAAAAGGTTTAAGGCGGGAGAGGGCTTTAGATACAAAGGGGGTAGAGAGAAGACATCCTTGAGCAGAACGCAAGAGTCTGGATGGTGCATATCAAGAAATTAGGGCTGAGATGTAAGGAGGGGCAGAAGAGTGTAAAGCTTTAGAAGTGAGGAGAAGAATGGAGTGTGAGATGCGGGATTTGATTGGAAGCCAGGAGAGGGATTTCATGAGGGGAGATGCTGAGACAGATCTAGGAAAGAGTAGAGTGATTCTGGCAGCAGCGTTTAGGATAGATTGTAGGGGAGACAGGTGAGAGGCAGGAAGGCCGAACAGCAGGAGGTTACAGTAATTGAGACGGGAGAGAATGAGGGTCTGTGTCAGAGTTTCAGCAGTCGAGCAACAGAGGAAAGGGCGTATCTTGGTAATATTGCGGAGGAAAAAACGATAGTTTTTTTGCTACAGTACCTTTTGAATGTGAGAAGAGAATGTGAGAGAGGAGTGTGACCAGTAGGCAGCGTGCTTGGGCTCCTGGGTGAATGATATTACTTTCAACAGTAATGTGGAAGGAGGTAGTAGGGCCAGGTTTGGGAGTAAGTATGAGGAGCTCTGTTTTTGCCATGTTAAGTTTAAGACGACGGAGGGCCATCCAGGATGATATCTCAGAAAGACATTCAAAAAGTTTGGTCTGTACAGCAGGTGTAAGGTCAGGGGTAGAAAAGTAAATTTGTGTGTTGTCAGCATAGAGGTGATATTTGAACTCAAGAGATGTGATTAGGTCACCTAGAGAGAGTGTGTACAGAGAAAAGAGATGAGGTCCCAGGACAGAGCCCTGGGATACCCCCACAGAGAGATCAATAGAGGAGGAGGAGGTATTAGCAGAAGACACACTGAAAGTACGATGGGAGGGGTAAGAGGAGATCCAGGATAGAGCTTTGTTCCGAATACCAAGAGTATGAAGAGAGAAGAGGGTGGTCCACATGATGAGAGATGTCAGATTAATATTTGCCAGGGCCTCAGGCCCCTGTTTATTTTAGGAAAACTATGCACTTCATCGCACCAAAATCAGTTGTAGCCAAATGTGTCCAAACACTTTAATACTCTCCCAGACCGGGCAATCAGTTCATTCAGAGCCCAAAGCATTACTTATTAAATGTTTTAAATATTTATGTATAAAAATACAGTGCTTAGGTTACAGAAAAGGTATTACAAAAAACATACAGTTACAATAAAATGCAGAACAGCGTCTTAAAATAAAAGGGTAAAACAGACAGAAAAGCCTATACTTTACCAAATGCTATGAATTTTCTAGAGAGGTTGCTGGTTCAGAAAATGAGGTCCCACGTGCTTTGTCCAAAGCACTCCTCTGGTGAGATTTGATTTTCAAAATCTTTGCCCAGACTTATGTAGCCCTCTTTCCTACGCTCTTGAGAGACTACGGGTCCTGCACACACCTGTGGCTCCAGGAGATCTGAGCCTCCGCTAGCTGGGAGCCTGGGGTAACACTTATCTAGCGCAGCGCCTCCACTTACCCAGGATCCCCATCATGTAAGATTCCCCTGGGCAAGAACCACAGCAACACACATGTGCTTTGAACTGTTTTACTGTAACACACTAATAACCCTTATCACTTTATCAGGACAATAACACATTCATAACCTATACTGTACTTATAACGCTAGTGGCTCGGCCACTCTCATAAGGAGTAATGTCTCTGTCCCGTCACCGCGTGCCCCACACCGTGTCCATGTACTGTATATAGGCTCAGTCCTTTGGACACTCCACTTAGTGTTCCCAGAGAGTGTTCCCTAAGGTGGGATCAGCGCCTGTTGACCGGTGTTGGTGCACTTTAGTAAATACCTTCCGGTCACTGCGGTGACCAGTGACAACTTCAAAAAGGATCCGCCGATCCAGCGCAGTTGGTCTGATGTCACGATGCTCAGCAACCTGGTCCCAGATGACTGCAGCAATCGCAACTCTGCACACTTGTCCCTAGCTGTTTATTCAGTAAGGGGATGCTGTGCCTATCACTATAGGGCTTCCCTGCAGTCCGCAACCTACGGTGACTCAGGGAATCTATTTGGGCCCTCAGAGAAGATCTAACCTATGCAGGGGGTCACGGACTCCCTGCACTCACACTACCTCCTTCCCAGCTCATCCGGTGCCCTCACGCTAGCGTGGTCTCTCCCCCACGCTTCCCTTTCCTGCCTCCCGAGAATCCAGCCCTCTCATTGGCTCCCTGACGTCAGGTGACCCTGCTAAGGCTCCTGGGAGTTGTAGTACTGACAGCCTATACCTTATTGGCCAGCCGTTCGCGCGCTTCCACTGTGCATGCGCGACCTCTCTCCGCTCTGACCTCGCTCCCCACTATTGCGCAACAACATGGCAGCGCCCTATACTGTCGGGCCGCCGCGAAAACCTCCACCACTACATTTGGGAACTTGCTGCAGCAAAGGGAACATAACACATCCCTACATTCTCCCCCTCGCAGAATCTAACTTCCCCGCTTGGGAACGTAACATAACATATTTACACATTTCTGCATACCTTATTCTGTGTACTCTACATGAGGTTATACATTTTGCTGAACATGCCAATTACAGATCTCACTTTATGGCGAGCCCACTGCTGAGCCTCATAATGGGGTGCCCCAAATTGATCGTAAGCCATCCTCATTGGAGGTTGACCAGCTCTTTGGCTTCTTCGAAGCTGTTCTTCAGTTACTTCCTCAGGAGAGTAACAAGTCTCAGTTGGCACTTCAGGTTCTGCCCTTGAGGGGCTCAATATGTCTACACAGTCTTTTTGGGGCACAAAGCACGAGCTCTGCGGATCTAGGGGCTGGCTCCCTGGAGTCAGCGTATCTGTCGTTGGACCAAGGGGCTCTTTACCTGTAGCTGCTTCGGGAGATGCCCCCGCGGTCGGAAGGCCCCTTTGAGAGGTTCCTTCCATATGATTCTCAGAGGTGGCATTTATTACAGTCTCTGGGCCAACCTCCGTATTTTTAGCTTCTCCATCAATTGAAACAGTGGGCACTTCCAATTCGTTGTCCCCTACTTGTGGTATAGGAAGAAGATGGTTTCTGTGCCATACCTTTACCCGGCCTTCGGAGTCCTTGATGCGGTACACCGGGAGGCCAGGCATCTGTGATTCCACCTCATACACCCCATCCCTCCATCTGTCTGCCAGTTTGTGCTTTCCAGGAATACCCAAATTACAGAGGAGAACAGCATCCCCCGGGCGGATCTCTTTATGCCTCACCTTGTGGTCATAGCGCTTTTTATTACTCGCATTCAATTGCGCCGCTGCCTTCTCGGCCAATTTATAGGCCTGCTGCAGACTATCTTGTAACCTTTGCACATATCGAAAGTGCGTCCTGTTGGATACCCCATCGGTAGATATCCGCAGTCGCACATCCACGGGCAGCCTACAGTAGCTTCTCTTCCAAACATCAAGAAGTACGGAGTATATACCCTGTAGACTCATGTCGAGTACAGTTATAAGGGTGCACCAACGTCTCTACATGCTTACTCCACTCAGTCTTCTGAGCACCTTTCAGTGTGCCCAACATGTCGAGCAGCGTTCGGTTGAATCGTTCGGGCATGGCATCCCTTTCCGGGTGACTTTGTGATATTCAACAACCTCAGCAGTTCCCGAATGAGAGTACTCTCGAAGTCTCTGCCCTGATCAGAGTGCAATCGATTCGGCAGTCCATAGTGAATATAGTATCTCTCCCACAGTACTTTGGCCACTGTCACCGCCCATTGATCTTTGGTAGGAAAGGCTTGAGCGTACCTTGTATAATGGTCTGTGATTACCAACAAATTTCCGATACCCCGCGTGTCGGGCTCGATACACAAGACATCCATGCACACCAGATCCAAGGGGCCGGAGCTTTTCAGGTGGGCCATGGGGGCTGCCCGGGTGGGGAGTGTCTTCCTCTGTACACAGCGAGTGCACTGTCGGCAATGCATTTCCACCGATTCTCTCATTTTTAGCCAATAGAATCGGTCACGAAGTAACCCGAACGTTTTGCCAATGCCAAGATGGCCATGATCATCATGTAGCGCCCGGAAGACCATGTTTCTTAGGATTTGAGTCAAGAACCACTGTCGCCGGTCCGGATGATTTTGGTACGGTATGACTCGATACAGTAGCCAGTTGTCCAGTTCAAATTTTGCGAACTCCTTCATTAATAGTTTCACCAATTCTCTGGGGGCTTGCTTAAGTATGGACGGATTCTCTTGTTGCAAGGCTTGACGAGCTAGCTTCACCACTGGGTCTTGAATCTGATATCGCACTAAGTCCTTCCATGAAATGATCTTATCCTCCGTGATATCCATTCTTTCCGGACGGTGGTACGCTCTAGGGACTGCCCGGGATTGGCACCCTAGCGAATCAGCTAGTCTTAGTTCTGAAAATGCCACTTGATCGTTGACCACACCAGCTATAGAACATAGTGCATGTATGCCAGGCCGCGGAATCTCTTCCCACACTTCCTCATCAGTAGTAGGAGTGAGCCCCGGTCTTCGCGACAGAGCATCGGCCCTTACGTTGGTGGGCCTGGGTTTGTACTTAAGGTTGAACTGATAATTAGCCAGCGCTGCTAACCACCGGTGACCCGTTGCATCCAATTTGGCGGACGTATGGATGTAGGTCATTGGGTTGTTGTCAGTCCTGACTTCGAACTGTACCCCATACAAATAATCGTGTAGCTTGTCCAACACAGCCCACTTGAGGGCTAGAAACTCCAACTTGTGGACTGGATAGTTCTGTTCGCTTGGGGTCAAGCTTCGACTAGCATATGCCACCAGTCAGAATCCAGTATCATGTTTCTGATGTAACACTGCCCCCAAGCCGTTGATGCTGGCATCCACGTGCAGAACGTATTCTCGATCTGGATCGGCATAGGCCAACACCGGGGCTTGGGTTAGATTGGTTTTCAGCCCCAAGAATGCTTTTTCACAGGCAGGGGTCCATTTCTCCCCAAAGGGTGTTTGTGCAGTGGTAACTTTCCTGGCTGGGTCTTCAGGATAAATCTTTAATAGGTTATTCAGAATTTTAGCTTTGCTCGAGTAACCTTCCACAAATCGACGGTAGTAACCTCAAAACCCCAGGAAGGACCGTAGTTCCTGGACATTGTTGGGTCTGGGCCAATTCACTACCGCCTCTATCGTCCCTGGATCAGTTGATATCCCTTCTGCTGATACTATATGGCCCACATATGTCAAGGACGTGCGGCAGAACTTGCATTTGTCCATAGACAGCTTAAGCCCCTCCTGTCGGAGTCGATCCAGCACCTTTAACAATCGCGCCTCGTGTTCTTCCAGGGTTTTCCCGAACACTATAATGTCGTTCAGGTACACCAGGCATTCTTGCGGGTTCATATCCCCCAGTGTCTTTTCCATCAACCGCTGAAAAGTGGCGGGGGCTCCACATATTCCCTGCGGCATGCACGTGAACTGGTAGAACCCTATCGGGCAGATGAAAGCTGTTCTCTCTTGATCTTCCAAGTCCATGGGTACCTGATAGTACCCAGACATCAAATCCAACACGCTGAACTACTTGCTCCCAGACAAGGCGTTCAGGAGATCTTCGATTCGTGGGAGGGTGTACTGGTCGGGTACAGTACGATTGTTCAACGTCCGATAGTCCACACATAGACGTGCGGTCCCATTCTTTTTGCGTACTACCACGATAGGCGAGGCATAGGGACTTCGTGATCCCTGAACAATCCCAGCTTCCTCCATTTCAGCTAATAGCCTTCTCACCTCTTCCACATCTCGGGGTGCTATGCGGCGAGACCATTCACGGAACGGCGTCGTGTCATTTAGACAAATGGTATGGCGGGCGCTGCGACTGCACCCCACATCCATATCACTTATGGAAAACACCTCCCGCCGAGTTTCCAGCATGGTCTGCAATCTACCCTTCCATTCTTCGGACAACGGCGAGTCTCCGAAGTCAAACGCCAATTTTGGAGCTACTGCATGAACGGTGGCCACGGGCGTCTACCTTCTGCCTTCCTTTCAGGGGTCACCGGGTAGATTTGACATAGCTGCTGCCGATGATCAATGCGCTTGGGGTAAAGAGAGAGGTTTCTCACATATACTTGAGTTCTGGACGGGATTCTTCCCGCCCACGTCTTCACCGAGGCCAACACCTCGTAGCCAAGTCGCTGGTCGTCAAGTGCCGTGCTTTCCAACGAGAATAGTCGATCCGCTGGACGTCTGGTGGGATAATGACACGTTGCAACCATCATTTTTCCTTCTCCGGGAGGAATCTCAGTCACCCTGCACTCTTGATTATACAACATCCCATGTTCTTCTTCGGTCGCGATTCTACCACAAGCCTCTTGTAGCACCGGGCAAGCAGCGAGAGCCAGCAACGGTAGTTCACCTGCTTTCTGCAAATACATGCGGATCATCGCTTGGACGATGTCTGTATTGGTCCCCATGATTACAGGAGCGCTGGGATGGTCCTGGGGCTCGGGGCACACTAAAGCTTCCACTTCCATGGGATGATGCTTTCCGGTGTTCAACTGAGGAATATCAAGGTGTACTTTCACCACTCCATCAATGGGGTAGTCTTCATGGCTCAGCCCTCTCAACCTCAGGGAGTCGGCGGATAGTAGTGGCAGCCGATTCAGATGTTGATCGTAGAAGGGTCAATACACTATGGTCACGTGGGATCCAGTATCCATCAGTGCCGAGGCATAGATACCTTCAATCACCACCTTGACGATGGCTGCCGGTCCAATTCGGCTATTCATCGGGGACGGGCCCGCCGCTTCACTGGTTTGAGGAATGCACAGCATGGATTTGGCCTGTCGGGATGCCGTTCTTCGTTGAGAAGGGCAGTACGCTCGAATATGCCCCATCTTTCCGCAGGCGTAACACTGGAGGTGGCTGCGGGAGGGCTATCTCGGAAGGTCAATGACGTTCGCCCTGAGGCGGGGCGCTCCCGGGCAGCCGTAGGTTCTTCAAGGTCCTCCTTTTCCGGGTTCGCCTCCCCAACCGCCTCAAATTTAGCTTCTGACTTCTTAGCTTCTTTAGCAATCACACCCATCTTCTTTCCCGGGGTCAAGTCACGTCCCAACAGTACAGTCTCATGGGACTGCACGCGGTCCATCAGGTCATCAAACATCAGCGCTTGTCCCGGCACTAAGCAGCCACTGATGCGCACGGACACCGGATGCAGGGGAAGGAGTCCTCTCAGTAATTGGGTGGTGGGCAGTCCGTCGGCATCCACCTTCTGCACCACCTTCCTTCTTACCAGGGTTCACAGATCCAAATGCAGACGCCTAAGGAAGTCAGACACCATTTCTCCCTCCTTTTGAGCCATGGCATGAAACTTGGCCATCAGCGCAAACGCATCCACTGGGATCCCATAAGCTTTGGTAAGGGCGTAAATGATGCCAGCCGTATCGGCATCCGGATAATCGTCCCTGTAACAGTGCACCATATGTGAAGCTGGGGGTCACAGGCATTCGATTATGCGCTGCCTTCACACGGCATCCGTGCAGGACCACTCAGGAAGTACCTGTTCCGTATGATCCAACCACTCTTCAAAACCGACTTCTCCCAGGGGAGTTGGTTTGTCGCCGGAGAACGCCTTCAGCTTCCAGTATTGATGGGATTGTGTGGAGTGGTGTATGGCTTCTGCTAGCACAAGGAGAGACACGTTATCAGGCAGACTATTCCCAGCGGGGGAGCAGGCGTCCAGTCTAGACATGCTGGCTCTACTTAGTGCTGGCCTAATGGCGGAGGGGGTGAACGATGCGCCTAGACCCATTGCAGCGGGCCATCGGGGATTCAAACTGCTCTCAGGGGTATGGAAAGGGTTGGCCGTGACTGTGCTTGACGGGCCAGGGTAACCCCTCTGTGGTGTGGACGCAGCCAGGGGTTCGGCACGATCCACCTGTACTAGCGGGCAATGAATGCCGGGAGCATTGGGCAGGATTAATACTGAGGGAATGGCTTCAGGGCATATATCCCGGTCTGTAACGAATAATATTTTACGCCAGTTATACTCCCGGTCATAGTGATGGTATTGCACTCGGGCAGTGTCCAAGACCGGAAGCTTCCGTACTTGATCAGTCACCGTGCCCAGGGAGATGGCGGCGGGGACGTGTCCAATGGCAAGGGCACGTGTCCAATGGCAAGGGCACGTGTCAGGGGGATTTCGTGCTGTTGGGCCCACTTACGCACCTCGGGCTGTGAGGGCACAAACATGGCGGAACAAAAATAGAGCACAGTTGGGAGAAAAATATTACAGGGCACCCCAGGTCTGAGCTCTCAGCAGCGCCTCCAAATGTAGCCCTCTTTCCTACGCTCTTGAGAGACTACGGGTCCTGCACATACCTGTGGCTCCAGGAGATCTGAGCCTCCGCTTACTGGGAGCCTGGGGTAACACTTATCTTAGCGGCAGTGCCTCCACTTACCCAGGATCCTCATCATGTAAGATTCCCCTGGGCAAGAACCATAACCACACACACATATGCTTTGAACTGTTTTACTGTAACACACTAATAACCCTTATCACTTTATCAGGGCAATAACACATTCATAACCTATACTGTACTTATAACGCTAGTGGCTTGGCCACTCTCATAAGGAGTAATGTCTCTGTCCCGTCACCGCGTGCCCCACACCGTGTCCATGTACTGTATATAGGCTCAGTCCTTTGGCCACTCCACTTAGTGTCCCCAAAGAGTGTTCCCTAAGGCGGGATCAGCGCCTGTTGACCGGTATTGGTGCACTTTATTTAAATACCTTCCGGTCACTGCAGTGACAACTTCAAAAAGGATCCGCCGATCCAGCGCAGTTGGTCTGATGTCACGATGCTCAGCAACCTGGTCCCAGATGACTGCAGCAACCGCAACTCTGCACACTTGTCCCTAGCTGTTTATTCAGTAAGGGGATGCTGTGCCTATCACTATAGGGCTTCCCTGCAGCACCCCAACCTACGGTGACTCTGGGAATCTATTTGGGCCCTCATGGAAGATCTAACCTATGCAGGTGGGTCACGGACCCCCTGCACTCACACTACCTCCTTCCCAGCTCCTCCGGTGCCCTCACGCTAGCGTGGTCTCTTCCCCACACTTCCCTTTCCTGCCTCCCGAGAATCCAGCCCTCCCATTGGCTCCCTGGCGTCAGGTGACCCTGCTAAGGCTTCTGGGAGTTGTAGTACTGACTGAGCCTATACCTTATTGGCCAGCCGTTTGCGCGCTTCCACTGCACATGCGCGACCTCTCTCCGCTCTGACCTCGCTCCCCACTATTGCGCAACAACATGGTGGCGCCCTATACTGTCGGGCCGCCGCGGAACCTCCACCACTACATTTACATGCAGATCGATATAATAGCAGACAGAGATATAATAACATGCAGAGCCATATATTTAACATCTCCCTGATTTGAGCTGAATAGGCAGACTCCCTCCCTTAATTGTTAGACAAGTGACTGTGTTTTAGAGTATTTAAGGCAGTCTTTCTTGGCTGTGAGCCATATGGCTGTGTAACATAAAATTATCACATTTAAAGTGTCTGAAGAGTTAATTGTGGAGTTACAATTGGAGGTGAAGATTAGAGGAAGATCGGGACTCTGCACAACAACAACAACAACTTTGCCACTGTGAGAACTTGACTTGCTAAATGCTGTGATAATTTGTTCTTTTCCTATCCCCCAGTACCTGGGAAGTCTCTGCTCCTGCATCTCACTATGCCCTCCCTACTGCTTTTTCTGTTTACTCACTCCTTTGTGAACGCCTCTGTTGTCTCCAACATCCCCACTCCCCACTGCACCATTATTTATACACCTCTCTCCCAACAACTTCTTTACCCCTCAATAAAAAAAAAAACACCCACACAAATCCTCTATTCACACCATCTATCTACTCCTTCCTGCTGCTGGGGATCTCCCCTAAGCCTGAAGCCAGACATACACACCTGCTCTCACCCACGCCTCCCTGCCACCTCTTCCTCTGCTAATTGCGTTAATACGGACTAACCTTAAAACTCGCCCCACAAATCAAGCATCCCAATACCCTGCACTCATGGCTATTGTCCCACAGTCACTCCTACCACCCATTGTGACCAAGCACACCCATCTACAGCACTTACTCCCTCACCTGCTGTCTCTGTAACTCTCCCACCATACCACATAGATTGTAAGCTCTTCGGGGCAGGGATTTCCTTTCCTATTGTTTGATTTTGCTGCGCTTATTGTATTATTATAATTTCCTGTACTGTATTCTTTGTGAAGCGCTGAGCACACTTTTGGCGCTATATAAATAAAGACATACAGTACAATACAATATAACATGCAGAGAGATATAACACACAAAGCGATATAATATCTTTCTGAGTGATATAATAACACGCAGGGAGATATTATAACACGCAGAGTTATAATAACATGCAGAGAGATATTATAACACGCAGAGATATAATAACATGCAGAGAGATATAATAACACACAAAGATATAATAACACGCAGGGATATATAATAACACACAAAGATATAATAACACGCAGAGAGATATAATAACACACAAAGATATAATAACATGCAGAGATATATAATAACACACAAAGATATAATAACACGCAGAGAGATATAATAACACACAAAGATATAAAAACACGCATATTGATATAATAACACGCAGAGAGATATAATACAAAGATATAATAACATGCAGAGATATATAATAACACGCAGAGAGATATAATAACACACAGACAGATATAATAACACGCAGAGAGAGATAATAACACGCAGAGATATATAATAACACGCAGAGATATAATGACACGCAAAGTGATATAATAAAACTCAGAGAGATATAATAACACACAAAGATATAATAACACGCAGAGAGATATAATAACACACAAAGATATAATAACACGCAGAGAGATATAATAACACGCAGAGAGATATAATAACACACAAAGATATAATAACACGCAGAGAGATATAATAACACGCAGAGAGATATAATAACACGCAGAGAGATATAATAACACACAAAGATATAATAACATGCAGAGATATAATAACACGCAGAGAGATATAATAACACGCAGAGATATAATAACACGCAGAGATATAATAACACACAGACAGATATAATAACACGCAGAGATATAATAACACACAGAGAGATATAATAACACGCAGAGAGAGATAATAACACGCAGAGATATATAATAACACGCAGAGATATAATAACACGCAGAGATATATAATAACACGCAGAGATATATAATAACATGCAGAGAGATATAATAACACGCAGAGATATATAATAACACGCAGAGATATATAATAACACGCAGAGATATAATGACACGCAAAGTGATATAATAACACGAAGAGATATAATAACACGCAGAGATATAATAACACGCAGAGATATAATAACATGCAGAGAGATATAATGACACGCAAAGTGATATAATAACACGCAGAGCGATATAATAACACGCAGAGCGATATAATAACACGCAGAGATATAATATCATGCATACAATACAGATACAGAGTGAGAAATGACCTTGCAGGAGGTCACAGCCGGACGGCAGAGAGATGCAGAACACAGAACATGGCGGCACACAGAGGGAACGCACCTCCGACACTTTCTCTAATGGATTATGTTCTTATTCTTTAGCCTCTCTTTAATATATAAGCCACGTACACTCATCACCCTATGCAAGGACATTCAGATTAAAGTTTCTGAACCGGGGGCGTAGCGGCCTCTGAAGAAACCCTTTTGATCATTGCAGCCATCTTTATGCTGGCCCGTGTCCAGCCCAGCACATGGGCTTGGGAAGCCTCAGCGGAGACCCTACCAAGCAGCGGAAACTCTGGCGGAATAAAGGGGAAGGGCGCGTGAGCTCGTTACAGAAACGAAACCCCGCCGCATTAACAATTCAACCCCTGATCTCTATTTAAACGTATGGTTCTTGGCCGGGACCGCGCGAGGGATCCGGACACTTTCATTCCCCAAAATAAAGGCTTTTGCCAACTGAGCGTCTCCAGAGAAGCATCGCTCACGCAGAACAAATTGGAGATGACTGCTCCTCAAACTACGATATTTCCAGAGACGCTGGAACAATGCCGGCCCAGTCTCTGCGTTTCCCAAAACAATTATGGCCCCAGACAGCAGTGAATAATTATCCCGCATCTCCGCCAATAATAATTCTGTGCAAGTGAGATTAACCCATTCACTGCAAGAAGAGTCAGCAATGCACCTACAATTACTCCATAAAACTCCTCCCATTACCCCATATAACCGCTCACTATAACTCCTCCCATTACCCCATATAACCGCTCCCTATAACTCCACCTATTACCCCATATAACCACTCCATATAACTCCCCCTATTACCCCATATAACCTCTCCCTATAACTCCTCCCATTACCCCATATAACCGCTCCCTATAAATCCTCCTATTAACCCATATAACTTCTCCCTATAACTCCTCCTATTACCCCATATAACCGCTCCTTATAACTCCTCCTATTACCCCATATAACCGCTCCATATAACTCCTCCTATTACCCCATATAACCCATCCCTATAACTACTCCTATTACCCCATATAACCTCTCCCTATAACTCCTCCCATTACCCCATATAACCCATCCCTATAACTCCTCCCATTACCCCATATAAGTGCTCACTATAACTCCTCCTATTACTCCATATAACCTCTCCCTATAACTCCTCCTATTACCCCATATAACCGCTCCCTATAACTCCTCCCATTACCCCATATAACAGCTCACTATAACTCCTCCTATTACCCCATATAACCTCTCCCTATAACTCCTCCTATTACCCCATATAACAGCTCACTATAACTCCTTCCATTACCCCATATAAGTGCTCACTATAACTCCTCCCATTACCCCATATAACCTCTCCCTATAACTCCTCCTATTACCCATATAACCACTCCCTATAACTCCTCCTATTACCCCATATAAGTGCTCACTATAACTGCTCCTATTACCCCATATAACCGCTCCCTATAACTCCTCCTATTACCCCATATAACCCCTCCCTATAACTCCTCCTATTACCCATATAACCGCTCCCTATAACTCCTCCTATTACCCATATAACCACTCCCTATAACTCCTCCTATTACCCCATATAAGTGCTCACTATAACTCCTCCTATTACCCCATATAACCGCTCCCTATAACGCCTCCCATTACCCCATATAACCTCTCCCTATAACTCCTCCTATTACCCATATAACCACTCCCTATAACTCCTCCTATTACCCATATAACCTCTCCCTATAACTCCTCCTATTACCCATATAACCTCTCCCTATAACTCCTCCTATTACCCATATAACCGCTCACTATAACTCCTCCTATTACTCCATATAACCGATCTCTATAACTCCTCCTATTACCCCATATAAGTGCTCACTATAACTCCTCCTATTACTCCATATAACTTCCACCTATCACAGTTAGGGGAGGCGTTATAGGAGCAGTTATAGAAGAAGTTATAGGGAGCAGTCAGGGGAGGAGTTATAGGGAGCGGGTATAGCAGCAGTTAGTGGAGGAGTTATAAGAAGCGGTTATAGGAGGAGTTACAGGAGCAGTTAGGGGAACAGTTAGAAGGGGAGGTGGAGTATGTTTATATGTTAAACCGGCTCTAAAAACTATTATAAGGGATGATGTCTATGAAGGGAATGATGAGAATGTAGAGACATTGTGGATAGAAATTAGCAGTGGAGGTAAAAGTATAAAGAAAATGTTTGTGGGAATATGCTATAAACCACCAAATATCTGTGAGATTGTGGAAGCTAAAATACTTTTGCAAATGGAGAAGGCATCAAAACTGGGTCATGTTTGCATAATGGGGGGTTTTAATTATCCAGACATAGACTGGGGCAATGAGATTAGCATTACAACAAAAGGAAACAGTTTTTTGGGGGTGCTTAAAGACAATTACAGTATATGACTCAAATTATTGAGGAACCAACCAGGAGAGGGGCAGTTCTGGATTTGGTCATATCAAACAATGTAGAAGTAATAACAAATATTCAAGTCCTGGAACATTTGGGTAACAGTGATCATAACATGGTCTCATTTGAAATAGATTATCAAAAAACAGATTACTTGGGTTCAACAAAGACCTTAAACTTTAGAAAGGCAGATTTTAATAAACTGAGGTCTAATCTAGTAGTAATACAATGGGATGATGTTTTTGCAGGGAAAATGTAGAAGATAAATGGGCAGTCTTTAAAACATTATTAGAAAAGCACACTTATCAGTGTATACCCTTGGGTAATAAGTATAAAAGAAATATGTCAAAACCAATGTGGCTAAATAAATAGGTAGGGGAGGAAGTGGACAAGAAGAGGAAGGCGTTTAGATTCTTTAAGTCAGAAGGGACGGAGACATCGTATCAGAATTATAAGGAATGTAACAAAAATTGCAAAAGGGCAATCAAATTAGCAAAAATGGATAATGAAAAAAGGATTGCAATAGAAAGTAAGGTCAACCCTAAAAAGTTCTTTAAGTACCTTAATAACAAAAAAATGAGAAAAAAAAATATAGGACCCTTTCAGTGTGAGATGGGTAGGCAGATTATTGGAGATAAGAAAAAAGCTGAGGTATTAAACAAATTCTTTGCCTCTGTGTTTACCAGGGAAGAATCAAGTTCAATAGTAGTGCCGCAGGAGGAAGCCACAACCTCCATATTAATGAACAATTGGTTAACTGAGGAAGAAGTTCATAAGCGACTTGAAAAAAGTAAAGTTAATAAGGCACCTGGCCCCGATGGCATACATCCAAGAGTTCTCAAGGAGTTAAGCTCAGTAATAGCAAAACCATTATATTTAATATTCAAGGACTCCATTTCCACAGGCTCAGTACCACAAGATTGGCGTAAAGCAGATGTGGTGCCTATATTTAAAAAGGGAGCTAGATCACAACCGGGAAATTACAGACCTGTAAGCCTGACTTCAATAGTGGGGAAACTACTTGAGGGTTTAATACGGGATAATATTCAGGAATACCTAATGGAAAACAAAATTATTAGTAATAGTCAGCATGGATTTATGATGGATAGATCTTGCCAAACTAACCTTATTTGTTTCTTTGAGGAGGTAAGTAGGAATTTAGACCAGGGTAATGCAGTTGATGTGGTCTACTTAGATTTTGCAAAGGCTTTTGATACGGTTTCACACAAGAGGTTGGTGTATAAAATAAAGAAAATTGGACTCAGTAATAATATATGCACCTGGATTGAAAACTGGTTAAAGGACAGACAACAGAGGGTTGTCATAAATGGAACTTTTTCAGGTTGGGCTAAAGTCGTGAGTGGAGTACCACAGGGATCGGTACTGGAACCCCTGCTTTTTAACTTGTTTATTAATGACCTAGAGGTTGGGATCGAGAGCAAAGTCTCCATCTTTGCTGATGATACTAAATTGTGTAAGGTAATAGAATCAGAGCAGGATGTAATTTCTCTCCAGAAGGACTTGGAGAGACTGGAAACGTGGGCAGGTAAATGGCAGATGAGGTTTAATACAGATAAATGCAAGAAAAAAAAGGCGACTTACAAATTAAATGGAGATATATTGGGGGAATCCTTGATGGAGAAGGATTTAGGAGTGCTTGTAGACTGCAGGCTTAGCAATAGTGCCCAATGTCATGCAGTAGCTGCAAAGGCAAACAAGATCTTATCTTGCATCAAACCGGCAATGGATGGAAGGGAAGTAAACATAATTATGCTCCTTTACAATGCATTAGTAAGACCACACCTTGAATATGGAGTACAATTTTGGGCACCAATCCTAAAAAAAGACATTATGGAACTAGAGAGAGTGCAGAGAAAAGCCACCAAATTAATAAAGGGGATTGTGACAAAATAATATTGCTAAAATGAAGATACTGTTGAAGATATTATTGAAATGGACTGATGGGGGTCTCTGGAGAAGGATTGAAAGTGATGTTCAGTTTCCATTTTGTAAAGTCTAGTATACATTTTGTGAGTAAGAATGTGTCTTGTGTAAATGAGAGATTTCGCTTCTAAGTTGATTTACGACTGTGCCTAAAGTAACGCCCACATTCCTAGTGAGAGTTGGTACCAGGTACTTATTCATAGCTGTTTTGAGGCCAGTTCTAACCAGGTTTAATGAGCTGTAATATGATTGGTTTAAGAATTAAGGAGTGGTTAGTATAATCTGCCTCATAACAGTTTTAAACAAAGGAACCAAAAATGTATAAAGGTTGCTGCCTGGACACTCCCTAGCAGAGAGTCTATTTGACTTTGGTGTATGATCATACTATGTATTAAATAAACTTCTCATTATCCAACGAACCCTTGTTTGTGAGTTTACAAACAATTACAATGGACAATCTAACTTATGAGGAGAGGCTAGCTAAATTAGATTTATTTACATTAGAAAAGAGGCGTCTAAGAGGGGATATGATAACTATATACAAATATATTCGAAGACAATACAAGGAGCTTTCAAAATAACTATCCATCCCACGGGCAGTACAAAGGACTCTGGGCCATCCCTTAAGGTTGGAGGAAAGGAGATTTCACCAGCAACAAAGGAAAGGGTTCTTTACAGTAAGGGCAGTGTGACATAGTCCAAAGATGTTAGGCAGCTTTCTGCCCCATTTTAGAGCAGAAAGTGCAGGAATAGTTAATGATCCGTTCCACAGCTTCCCATTAACTCAGGCAGCTGGATGGAAAATCCAGACCACAGATTACAATGGCTCTAGTTCTCCCTCACCTGCTCTTCTAATCACATGCACAGGTATTTAGAGCAGAGAGGTTTTGCATTTCTCTCTCTCTCCTTGGAGCCTGGGGGCTGGGGGTGTCGCTACTCTCCTGCATCCAGTATCGAGGTTGACGGCCTCTCCACGTATCACAGTACCAGAGGATTTGCCTGGACACCCCAAACAGATAAGACAAACAAATGGTTACTGCTGTTGCTAAAAGACTGTGCTGTATCTTGTGACCCTAAATGAGAGAGCATTGTTTTAAGCTGGGGAACCAGTTTAGTTGGCCAGCAGCTGTTAGAGAGACTGATTTTGATGTGTAGTTAGATCCCTGAAAGGGATAGGATTTTGTTTATATAATTTGGTTTCTTTTTACTTGAAATAACAGTGTGGGAAATACTGTAACAATGAAATGAGTGAACTGCTGAATGAAAGTATCTGAGTACCTCTAACCTACACATGTTAAAGCTGCAGTACCTTACTTGGATGAAAATAAAGCAGGCAGAAGCCTGAGTTAAGCAGCTTAATACTTTGCATGATCCTGTTTTTGTATTAAATAACCCTAGAAGACTGTGTCGGGAAGAACCCAGACAGACGTCAGCACTACAATAGAGGGGCGTTTGTCACATATGGTGGAGAATGCGGGCAGACACTAAAAGTCTGTGGGTTTGCAAATAAATGCGGGGGTTTAAAATGGCCGCCCAGCTGAACTAAAGTACAGATGCTATGAGTGAAGTCTGTCCCACTGTGTATATCAGTTGTGCTTCTAGCATACACAGAGAATGTGTGAAGTGTGGATGCAATAGCACCCTGAACCCAAACAGAAAACCAAAATGTTTTGCTGAAGAGAAAAAAAAATTGCATCTAGCAAGTGCTGTTTGTAAAGCTAATGCCTTTTGCTGAAGTGAGTGAATTTGCAGCTAGCAAGTGCTGTATGCAAGTTGCTGAAGTGAGTGAAATTGCAGCTAGCAAATTGTCCCTGCCGGGCTTCTAAAATGGCCGACGTGAAATGTTTGTTTTGTAATGTACATAATCATGAAAAACAGTGTCCCTTCAGGCCATACGATGATGATGATGATGATGACTCGTATGTGGCCCCTGGAGGAGAGCCGTACCCACAGATGAATTTAGTATGCTGGGCCTGTCATAAAGTAGGTCACATGGAAGATATGTGCCCCAAAATTTTCAAAGACAAACAGCTGCAAAAGCAAGCAACGCCCTGTGAGTGCAAGCAAGATGTGGAAGCTGATACCAGTGAGCGTGTGCCCAGTACCACTGATATCTCTGGAGCTAATAAAGCAAAAAGAAAGAAGAAAAAGAAAACTGTTCCTCAAGTCACAGGGGAAGTGACCGAGCCACTTGAACCTGCGCTGTCAGGACATGCGTCAGAAAGGCGCCGAGATGTGCTGCAGACCGGAGTGACCGGCAGAATTGTCACGGGAACAGTGGCAAAGGAAAAGGAGGAGCAAAGGGAAGCTGAATCCTTGAACCAGGATAAAGAGGCTTTGGTTTCTGCACTCCAAGCTGCCCGCCATGATTATGAAGTCCTGCGGCAGGGATTGATGAAGGAGCGAGAATGTTGGAAGAAGGAGCAAGAATCTAACAATAAGGTGCGAGAAGCGAACGCCGAGTTACAGAGGTGTATACTTCCAGCTTTACAGGAGTACGAGGCTTTGAAGAAAACAGAGTCTCTCTTACGGAGTGAGCTGGAAGAGGTGACGACTAGGCTGGAAAAGGCCAACACCGTAATTGCCACCATGGATGAAAAACAGATTAAGTCTGACAAATTGATTGCTATCCTAAAACAGAAATACGGGAAGGCTCTACAAGAGGTGCACACGCTCAGCACAGAGGTGCAAAACTCACGCCTGGAGGGCCACGGTCTGAACACAGAGCTGGGAATGTTGAAGCAAACCTATGAGATTGCCCTAAGTGAGTTAGAGACTGTAAAGCAAGAAAATGAGACTCTGAAATTGGAAAATTCAGATTTGACTGACCAAGCAGAAAAAGTAAAGAAACAGTTGACTCAGGAAAAATTAGAAGTGCAGGAAGCACTACAGAATGCATTGATGCACACCCAGAGCAAGCACCAGAAAGAGGTGAAGACCCTGAGGGAGGTCTGGCACGATCAGGTTGAAGAGCTGCAGAAGCAGATGGCTGAGCGCGAGATACAGTGCGCCAAGAGAGAGGAGGTGTCCGTCCGTCAGGTGGTTTGCCTGACACTGCGCTATAAAAGCGAGATGGCCGATATCTACAAGCAGCTGGACCACACGGCAAATGAGGGGGCCCGGCTGCAGCTGGAGCTGGATAAGACCCGGAAGGAGCACCTGCAGCTGCAGGTCAAGAATAGAGAAAATGAAACAGAGTTAAACCTCGCTCTGAAACAGATGACGGACATGGGAGAAGCGGCTAAAGTGGTTCAGTCGGGCTATCAATCCTACCTCCTAACCAAGCAAGCTGTACGTTCCTATACGTGTATCTTCAATGCTGTTGCAATATTACGATTTGCTATAAAGATGAAGTTGGAGAAAGAGATTCCAAGGCTAAAAGAGACACGGTCACAAAAGGAGACCAGGGAAAGTAAACTCAATGCCCTCACTGATGACAAAGAGGAAGGAGAAAGAATTGACTTTGATTGTGCTGCTGTTATTCCAGAAACAGATAGGCACCCTCCTGAGAATATACTCCCTGATCTGGAATTCAAAAATCCAGATCCTCAATTTCATTTACGTTGTCCAG
Source organism: Ascaphus truei (assembly GCF_040206685.1). Taxonomy (NCBI): domain Eukaryota; kingdom Metazoa; phylum Chordata; class Amphibia; order Anura; family Ascaphidae; genus Ascaphus; species Ascaphus truei. The sequence continues at coordinate 60,769,881 of NC_134492.1, read as the reverse complement.
AAGATTATCAAACTAGTGGACACACCCAGGACACCACAGAAGATGTTTTAGCCAAGTGGGTGGCAGTTCCTGAAAACACAAACTTGTTGACAGATCCTGATGACGTGGTTAATATGGACTACGTTTGTACAGAGGCAACTAGGTCTCCAAAACCCAAAGGCCTGGTAATGGCCACAAAAGGGAAATCAAAGATTGAAAAGAAAAAACAACGAAGGTTAACACGGCGCCTGAATAGTTCCATATCTCACCAATCTGGACCACACTGTGGAGCCAAGGAGAATCTGGTCCAAGGGTCTCATCAGAAGCTAAAGAAACAGTCCAGTCATTTGCAGGTTGCAGCGGGCTATGAAATAAAGTCAAAGGATGCAATAGACTGGAAGTAAAAAAAAAAAAAAAAAAAAAAAAAAAAAAGTTTGGGGAATTGACCGATATTTTTTTTGTTATTACACGTGTGGACTATGTCACGGACACTTAACTATGCAAATAAGCATTTTGTCAATATTACAATGTTATATTGGTTCTCTGTGTTGAAAATGTAGCTAAACTACAAATTAATATACAGGGTTGATGGCCCTTTCAGTTGGTAAATTATATAATGAGGTTCATATTCTAGAGTAGAACAACCCAGGGAGGTAATAGAAATTGTCTGGTTTTCTGAATATATTTAGCATATCCTGGGTTGTAAGAATGTGTGCTAGACACTTATTTTTCAAAATAGTTCCCTAATAGAGAGCAACAAAATATGTTTGCCAAATATAGTCTCTTATGACGAAACCTATTGTCCATAATTGCCGTGGGAAAAGTTCATATTAGTGTCATGTAAATACTTAATGTTGTACTGAGGAGTTAGCTCATGTATTTCAGGTAGGACGCTCACCCCAGTGAGGTCCATGGCCGCTCACCCCAGTAGGTGTGAGCTGGGGAGGGGGATATGTGACATAGTCCAAAGATGTTAGGCAGCTTTCTGCCCCATTTTAGAGCAGAAAGTGCAGGAATAGTTAATGATCCGTTCCACAGCTTCCCATTAACTCAGGCAGCTGGATGGAAAATCCAGACCACAGATTACAATGGCTCTAGTTCTCCCTCACCTGCTCTTCTAATCACATGCACAGGTATTTAGAGCAGAGAGGTTTTGCATTTCTCTCTCTCTCCTTGGAGCCTGGGGGCTGGGGGTGTCGCTACTCTCCTGCATCCAGTATCGAGGTTGACGGCCTCTCCACGTATCACAGTACCAGAGGATTTGCCTGGACACCCCAAACAGATAAGACAAACAAATGGTTACTGCTGTTGCTAAAAGACTGTGCTGTATCTTGTGACCCTAAATGAGAGAGCATTGTTTTAAGCTGGGGAACCAGTTTAGTTGGCCAGCAGCTGTTAGAGAGACTGATTTTGATGTGTAGTTAGATCCCTGAAAGGGATAGGATTTTGTTTATATAATTTGGTTTCTTTTTACTTGAAATAACAGTGTGGGAAATACTGTAACAATGAAATGAGTGAACTGCTGAATGAAAGTATCTGAGTACCTCTAACCTACACATGTTAAAGCTGCAGTACCTTACTTGGATGAAAATAAAGCAGGCAGAAGCCTGAGTTAAGCAGCTTAATACTTTGCATGATCCTGTTTTTGTATTAAATAACCCTAGAAGACTGTGTCGGGAAGAACCCAGACAGACGTCAGCACTACAAAAGAGGGGCGTTTGTCACAGCAGTTACAGTGTGGAATTCATTACCCATGGAGACTGTGATGGCAGATACAATAGATATGTTCAAAAAAAGGTTGGACATCTTTTTAGATAGGAAAGGTATACAGGGATATACTAAATTAGTATACATGGGAAGGATGTTGAGCCAGGGAGTAATCTAATTGCCAATTCTTGGAGTCAGGAAGGAATTTATTTTCCCCTTATGAGATATCATTGGATGATATGACTCTGGGGTTTTTTGTTTGCCTTCCTCTGGATCAATAAGTAAGTATAGATATAGAATAAAGTATCTGTTGTCTAAATTTAGCATAGGTTGAACTTGATGGACCTACGTCTTTTTTCAACCTCATCTACTATGTAACTATGTAACTATGTAGTTATAGGAGCAGTTATGGGAGCGGTTATAGGAGCAGTTTGGGGAGGGGTTATAGGGTGCGGTTATAGGAGCAGTTATGGGAGCGGTTATAGGGGCAGTTATGGGAGGGGTTATAGGGGGCAGTAATAGGAGATCAGTGTCACATGGAAGAAAGTTGCTTCTAATGCACATTGTTACCTGAATAAATTCTGACGCTGAGTGTCTGGGACCCTTTGTGTTATTATTCTTTGACGGGTACCTGTTCTGTTATCCTCTATCGCCATCATGTGGCCATTTCATAAACTTAACATTACTAAAGGATATTAAATGAAAATCCCATGTTGTGAGCACATTCACATCCTAGACATGTGTGCAACCCTGCCCTTCCCCGTTATCTCTTAGTTTACAGTGCTTCCACTGCAGTCAGGGATTCTAGGTAATGACATGCAAATGAGCACATTGTCACCTTTTGTTTCTTGTATATAACATGGGCCCCTATAAGCTTATGCCCGCCGCATTTCACAGATTTTCAGCACAACCTGGCTTACAGAAGTGCAGAGCTAGTAACCTACTCACCGTTAGCTGTTGCAGCTGTAGCACATGTCCGTCCCCCTACCATCTAGGAGATTATAGCTATGCGACTGCTTGGTGTGGTGCTGGTTACCTGCGAGGCACAGGAGAGATGAGTTTCCCGCGATGTGTGGGGGTACAGGGCAGACTTTTAGGGATCCTTCTAGTTCTTTTTTTCTTCTTGGTGTCAGCACCTCCAGACATAGGGGGCTTCAGCAAGGCTGAAGGGGGTCCCCGCTATGACAGTCCTTAATATCACTACCTTTCTCCACACAGACTGCAGCGGAGCCAGAAGTACAAATGAGGATGTTCTTTATTGCAGCAGCCACTGCTGGTGTTGTTGCAGCGTATGCTTCAATTGGACAGGGTGGACCCTGGCTTCTGGATGGTACTGGCCTGCGGGTAATGATGAGGCCTGGCTGTATTAGATTAGTGTCTCAGCCCATGAGGGCTGAATTATATATATATATATATATATATATATATATATATATATATATATATATATATATATATATATACATATATATATATATACATGTACAGGTATCAGTACCGTGTTAGCCGAGCTTCAATAATCAAAAAAATAAATAGATGATACCGTTCTGTGGCTAACTAAATGCTTTTATTTGTGCGAGCTTTCGAGATACACTGATCTCTTCTTCCGGCGATGTTACAATGAATGAAGCAAAAGGTAAACTTAAAAACAGTGTCTCTTGGAATGTTATCTGTGCTGTTCCTTCCCCCGGTGTGGATGTGTTTTATGGCTAGAGGTGTTAAATGGTTACTGAAAGCAAGTGAAGAAAGAGTGTGTATGTGTATCAGTGTGAATAAAAATGAATGGAGAGCCCACAGTATATACAGTGCTTTACACAAGGTGTGTGTGGAGTGGGACTGGATATAAATAGTGTGGGTGGGTGTGGAAATGTGAGAGTTAGTAGCACAACTAAAAGTGTGTGTGGATACTTAGTGGTCCCTATTGGTGTATAGGGATGGAAAAACAAGGAGTATTAGTATGTGTGAGAGACAGCTGTGTGTGCATACATATAGCACAGTATGTACAGACATGGCCTTTAGCGCTTATGGGACGAGAGTTCACTACTGTCAGTAATGACCCATAAAATTTCGATCTCTGTTTAGGCCACTGCTAAGTGTCCCGAACAGTTGCATAAATTTGTATTCATGCAACCGTCTCTCTTTCGGGGTTTTAAGATTACCTTTGAGTATGGCAACCCTCAGATCGTTCATCTTATGGCCAGAGTCGGAGAAATGTTCGCCAACAGGACTGTCTCTTGTACCGCGTGTGATGCTGTGGCGATGCAGGTTCATTCTCTTGTTTAGCCCCTGTCCTGTCTCACCTATGCAGTAACAGCCCCCTGGGCATTTCATGCACATGATGAGGTACACGACATTGCTGGAAGAACAGGTGAACCTTCCTCTGATTTTGTATTCCCGATTCTTGTGTGGTATTTGTATTGTGTCCGCTGTGTAGAGCATTGCGCAGGTTTTGCATCTTGGGTCCTGGCATGGTTTTGTCCCGCATTCAGTTGTACTGCTGAATACTTTACTCCTCACCATAATATTCTTGAGATTATGGGCTTGTCTGTATGATAATAAGGGTGCTTCAGGGAAGACCTGTTGCAGTCTTGTATCTTCCTGGAGGATGGGTTGTAGTTTCCTGGCGATCTTGCGTAGGGCTCCTAGGTGTGGGTTATATGTGACCACCAAAGGTACCCTGTCGCTTGTCTCCTTCTGTTTGTATTAAAGGAGATCACTTCTTGGTATTCTGGTGGCTTTGTGAATTTGCTGGTCTACAATTCTGTGGTTATATCCACGGTTTATAAAGTCTGATCTCAAGGCTTTAATCCGCTGGTCTCTGTCTGCTGTGTCGGAGCATATCCGGTTGTATCGTATGGCTTGACTGTAGATGGTTGCATGTTTGGTGTGTGTCGGGTGGAAGCTGTTGTCCCTCAAATAGCTGGCTCTGTCTGTAGGTTTGCGGTATACAGAGGTCTGTAGTTGGTTGTTCTTTATAGTAATGGTGGTGTCTAGGAAATGTACTTCATCCGGGGAATGGGTGATTTTGAGGTTGATGGTCGGGTGGAAAGTATTGAAGTTGTCATAGAACTGTAGGAGGTCCTGTTCGCCAGAGGTCCAAATCAGGAGGATGTCATCGATGTAGCGAAGGTATGTAAGGGGTTTCAAGTGACAGGTGGACAGAAAGTCACTTTCCAGTTTTGCGCAGAACAGATTGGCATACTGTGGCGCCATCCGAGTACCCATAGCGGTCCCGGTTGTCTGGAGGTATGTGTCATTTCCAAATGTGAAGTAGTTATGGGTCAGAATAAATTCGATGCATTTAGTCACTGTCTCTGTGAGTGGCTCCTGCGGTCCCAGAAAGTATCTGCAGGCTGAAATCCCATCCTCGTGGGGGATGCTTTCTTCACTTGCTTTCAGTAACCATTTAACACCTCTAGCCATAAAACACATCCACACCGGGGGAAGGAACAGCACAGATAACATTCCAAGAGACACTGTTTTTAAGTTTACCTTTTGCTTCATTCATTGTAACATCGCCGGAAGAAGAGATCAGTGTATCTCGAAAGCTCGCACAAATAAAAGCATTTCGTTAGCCACAGAACGGTATCATCTATTTATTTTTTTGATTATATATATATATATATATAGTTATAGTAGCGCCCAAAAGTGACGTGTGGAACAATTAAAAAAAAGCTGTGTGTGCTGTGCACGCGCATAGTAAGTGAAACTTCTATAACTTTTGTCACAGAAATTTACTTATAACGCGCGTGCTCGGCACACGTGTCAGTCAGTGTATGTGTCAGTCAGTGTGTGTATGTGTGTCAGTCAGAGAGTATGTATGTGTGTTTGTTTGTGTGTGTCGGTCACTGTGTGCATGTGTGTCGGTCACTGTGTGCATGTGTGTCGGTCACTGTGTGCATGTGTGTCGGTCACTGTGTGAATGTGTGTCGGTCACTGTGTGTATGTGTGTCAGTCACTGTGTGCATGTGTGTCGGTCAGTGTGCGTATGTGTGTCAGTCAGTGTGCGTGTGGCAGTGTGTGTGTGTGTGTGTGTGTGTCAGTCAGTCAGTCAGTCAGTGTGTGTGTGTGTGTGTTTGTGTCAGTGTGTGTGTGTGTGTGTGTGTCAGTCAGTGTGTGTGTGTGTGTGTGTGTCAGTCAGTGTGTGTATATGTGTCAGTCAGTATGTGTGTGTGTGTATGTGTGTGAGTCAGTGTGTGTGTGTCAGTGTGTATGTGTGTGAGTCAGTGTGTGTGTATGTGTGTGAGTCAGTGTGTGTGTGTATGTGTGTCAGTCAGTGTGTGTGTATGTGTGTCAGTCAGTTTGTGTGTGTATGTGTGTCAGTCAGTGTGTGTGTTTGTGTGTCAGTCAGTGTGTGTGTGTGTGTGTGTGTGTGTGTATGTATGTATGTATGTATGTGTGTCAGTCAGTCAGTGTGTGTATGTGTGTCAGTCATGTGTGTGTGTATATATGTGTGTGTGTGTATATGTGTATATATGTGTGTGTGTGTGTCTCTCTTTCTGTGTCCTGCCCCCTCTCTCCTGACTCCACCCCCCACCCCAGGCGGAGCTGCGGCTCTGTCTGAGTCTCTCCCCCCCTCCCCCCTCCTCTCCTCCCCCCCCTCCCTCACGGAGACGCGGCCGCATCGGGCCCGCCGTATGTGAGGGGCTGATACCGTTTAGAGCCCCCCCCCTCCGGCAGTGCTGTGTGGGAAGCGGCGCGCTCAAACCCCCCGCTTACCGCGTTACCGGAGCAGGAGCCAGGAGCGCACGATAACGTCTGTGCGCGCATGCGCGGCACATGCTGACAGCGCAGCGGCCGTCATGATCCTGGGGCTCCTCTCCTCCTCCGGCACCGGCGGCACTCAGTCAGCGGGACTCGGGGAAGGGGAAGCAAGAGGGAGGAGAGAGGCTGAGCAGCGGCTCCTCCTCACAGCCGGAGGACTTGCGGGGCTTCCGCCATCTTGGTACACCCACAGTACCGGAAGCTCTGCACACGTCTAGGGGTAATGGCGGCCGTTAGGAGCGGCGTCGGCGGCTATCGCCGCCGCATATAACAGCGGGTGGGGGTGGGGGTGGTTGGGGTGGGTTGCGGCCTCCGTATGTCACAGCAGGCGTGGGGGGGGAGGGGGAGTTACTTCACTTCCGTTTCATTTTCGTCTCCTTCGCTCCTGTTTTGCCCCATGAGAATAGGTGCCACTAAAGAAGTTTCACTTAAAAAATAATAATAAAGCAATAATTAAATAAAAATAATAATAATAATAATTCCTATAAAAATTAATATATAAATATACTGTGATTGTATGCTTTATAAATGACTTATAAAACTAAACAACAGATCAAAAAACATGCAATAAATGCGGAAAAAAGTGTGATAAACCAGTCCTTTGAATAAAAGTCCTCAACGGTGGAACAATGATTGCTGGTACAAGGGGAACTCTGGCAGCTCTCAAATAGGATGAACCACATCCAAGGGATACCTATGGGAAAAAGAAAAGAGAGAATTCCCCCCCCCCCCCCCCATCCCACCCTACCCCTTTCCATTAAATGTACTATTTTACGCTATGGGGCGTGCGCTCTCTCTTTTCTTTTTCTATATATATTAGTTGTAAGCAACTTAGCTACCCACCCAGTTAGACAATGTGTAGTGATTTCTCCAAAGTGGAGTAGGTTTTTCTTTTATGTTTGTGTTTGCAGTGTTTAAGGGAACAGGCGCAATAAAACCTTATTTTAATTTCAACTTAAAAACTGTCTCCATTGCATACCTCTGCACACATCTCTTACAGTGGAATTAAGTGAATTCAGGATATATTATATGAATGAGAATGTAATGGACTTTAATTGGAGTATCTCTGTTCTGAAAGCAGGAAGACTTTCCACATCCTATATGTGTTATTTTAATCAGTTGGGTAGTATTAAAAAATGAGATAATACTGCATTTTTAAAATATTTTTTCCCAACTCTTAATACCTTTTTTTAAAAATTAGTTTTAATAATGTACTGTTCACCCTTTGGCTACCATTTAGAAAGTTACAGCCCCTTTCTCTTTTGAAACAGGCTCTCACACGCCTTTTTTGTTTTTGCTCCGCCCTTTGGCAACAAAGTATCGCAAGCAGATCTGTTGCAGCAGCAGACTGTCTATTGCTGTGCTGCAAGCTATAACAATGTTACACTTCGTAATATAATGTTACACTGCAGCAGTTCACAGACTGCAGCGCAGTCAGAAGTCAGCCATTTCGATAGCCCTGAGAGGAGGATATTCGCCGATCGATCACAGGAGAACGGATCGATCGGCAGCTTAGGTAATTATTTCTCATTAAAACCACTGCATATTGTCAAACAAACAAACAAGCAACACGAAAAGGTGTAGCTAAGACTGCTGGAATTATTTATAATAATGCACACAAAATAAAGAGGCTTCTACAGTACTATCATATTTATTTAAAATAAACACCTTTACAGCAACCACCTTAAATACTGAAAACCCTGAGTTGCTCTTTCATATTTTAAACAATATAAACTTTTGCATATTCTTTTATTCTGCTTAACCAAGCATAAAAAGTAGCATTTTCGCTAACACACAAATCGCTTATTTATTTTCATTTTTAATATATTAAAGCCAACATACTGAATAAAACATGCTGAAAAAAAACACAAGTAATATTGGGGTTTCAGAAGGAAATAGTTAAAGTTTGTATCCAATGTGTCTGTCTCGATAAGACAAGGTTTTAACTCATTTGGAGCCAGAGGGAGTTTCAAGGCACTGGCATTCAATAGGTTAATATAAGCGATATAGACGGTAGAAAGTATAACGTGGAAATCAGATCTGGGGGATTACTAAGGTGATTTATTCATAAATCAAACTCTTTGAAGTCTACATGGGAAACAGCTCTGTGCTGCCCAGAGGAGTGGAACGCGTCGGAGTAAGCCGCTGGAGTTGACGTGTGGACACTATATTGCAGGCTTTGGGCCTTCTGGATTTCAATTCAAATAAAATAAATAGGAAATAAAATGAGAATATGATTGGGTCTCTGTTACTGGGCCTCACAGGGAGATAATTTTCAAGATATTTTTTTTTTGGGGGGGGGGTACATTTTGAGATGCAGAAAGTTATGCTGTTATAGAAAGTTATAACTGTTGAGGTTGGCTACATTGAGATTCACTCCACAAGTCAGGTCAGACGGCTTGACAATGGGTTACCACGGGTAACAACACCAGTCCTCCAGACCCCCCACCAGGTCAGGTTTTCATTATATCCCTGCTTCAGCACAGGCGCTCAATCAGTCCCATCTTCAGCACATGTGGCTCAATCAGTAATTATCCAAGATATGCTTAAAACTTGACCTGTTGGCGACATTGAGGATTGGAGTTGAGATTCCTCCCCCCTCCCCCCGAGTTAGACATTCTGGGAACTGATAAGGTTCCCGTCTAATAGATACAGACGTCTTCCAGTGAGCGAAACGCGCTGACTTCTGGAGGTTTCCGATAAGCGAGCTGCACCCGGCCTCACAGGACACAAATGAACCATCGGCAGTGACATGGTTACGGGGTCCCCTCTGGGTGAATGACACCTTCCCACAGAGATCTAACTCCTGGAAGTATTTTGAAATCATGTAAAGTTAAATGCGGAGGCTGACACTTGTCGGGGGTTCGATGCTCCTTGTGTCTGATATCACTATGCGCTGAGCAAGAGTTTGCACAGGCAAAGCCCCCTCTCTCCCTCCTTATCACAAGGACAGAGTGGGCTAGAGGCAGAGAACACACTTTGACAACTTTGGTTGACAAGCGCCCACTTTTCAGAGAACCCCCCCCCCCCATCAAATTAAACCAGTGAAATCTTTGCCATAAGCCTTGTTATATTTATTTAGGGAAGACTATGACATTTGGGGGGGGTGAGGTTAAATCGGACCTTCCTAACCAGGTAAGAAAATATATATATATTTCAGAATATCACACTCTGTTGGAAGACATATCGTGCGGTAGATAACATTCACTTCTTCTATTAACCCCTTCAGTGCTCCAGATGGCGGGTGCAAAGCAGTGCAGACCGGAAAAAACAAATTCATTCCTATGCAGAGCAACGCGCGGCCACAAGTACGTTATTACAGCGAGGCGCTGGCGAATATTCTCCGTGCAGGGGCGGGCGTTTTACCTGCGCGAGGCGCACAGCGGGGTATGTGGGAATACTGCGTTGTATAATGTATAGTATATGCACTGCAGGGCGCCGTGCAGATTTGAAGACACGTGTGTTAAATAGCTGCACTCCGCTATATATATATATGTGTATATACACACACGCTGGTTTGCATGTGTATACTGGAATAGATGCAGTGCATATCCGTGGGAAAGGCTGCATTACACGCCCTGCAGTGCATTGCACATGTGTATTACATGTGCTGTATATCTGTCCCTGTATGTATATAGTTCTTTACAAAGCCCCTTTCCAGGCTCAAAATAGAGGGGCTATATAAATGGCCGATATGTCCCCCTGCGCCTGGATTTCCTGTGCGTCCGCTCACTCCTCTATTTTCAGCGTGACCTCTGTAAACACGCCTGGCGCTGGCCCGTTGGATGCTGCTTCGGCCTGTCTAGCGGTGTCTCCCGGGTTGGAGTCCTCCTCGGGGTGACGGGCCTCTCGGGGTTCTGTGACCTCCGGGACGTGCGACTCCAGTTCACTGTGAATCTCCAGTTTGTCTCCTTGCCGGTTGGATGTCTTCACCTGGCCGTTCTGAGCCGGGACGGTGCCGGCGACGATATCATAAAGAAACTGATAGTGCTCCTAAAAACCCAACGTAAAGATAATGGATCAGTCCTCACTGCCAGGGGGGCCCGCTCTGCGTGTTATTATATCTCTGCGTGTTATTATATCGCTCTGTGTGTTATTATATCGCTCTGTGTGTTATTATATCTCTGCGTGTTATTATATCTCTGCGTGTTATTATATCTCTCTGTGTGTTATTATATCTCTCTGCATGTTATTATATCTCTGCATGTTATTATATCGCTCTGCGTGTTATTATATCTCTCTGCATGTTATTATATCTCTGCGTGTTATTATATCGCTCTGCGTGTTATTATATCTCTCTGCATGTTATTATATCTCTGCGTGTTATTATATCGCTCTGCGTGTTATTATATCTCTCTGCATGTTATTATATCTCTGCGTGTTATTATATCGCTCTGCGTGTTATTATATCTCTCTGCATGTTATTATATCTCTGCGTGTTATTATATCGCTCTGCGTGTTATTATATCTCTCTGCATGTTATTATATCTCTGCGTGTTATTATATCGCTCTGCGTGTTATTATATCTCTCTGCATGTTATTATGTCTCTGTGTGTTATTATATCTCTGCGTGTTATTATATCTCTGCGTGTTATTATATCTCTCTGTGTGTTATTATATCTCTCTGCATGTTATTATATCTCTGCATGTTATTATATCGCTCTGCGTGTTATTATATCTCTCTGCATGTTATTATATCTCTGCGTGTTATTATATCGCTCTGCGTGTTATTATATCTCTCTGCATGTTATTATATCTCTGCGTGTTATTATATCGCTCTGTGTGTTATTATATCTCTCTGCATGTTATTATATCTCTGCGTGTTATTATATCGCTCTGTGTGTTATTATATCTCTGCATGTTATTATATCGCTCTGTGTGTTATTATATCGCTCTGTGTGTTATTATATCTCTGCGTGTTATTATATCTCTCTGCGTGTTATTATATCTCTCTGCGTGTTATTATATCTCTCTGCGTGTTATTATATCTCTCTGCGTGTTATTATATCTCTCTGCGTGTTATTATATCTCTGCGTGTTATTATATCGCTCTGTGTGTTATTATATCTCTGCGTGTTATTATATCTCTCTGCGTGTTATTATATCTCTCTGCGCGTTATTATATATCTCTGCGTGTTATTATATCTCTCTGTGTGTGTTATTATATCTCTCTGTGTGTTATTATATCTCTGTGTGTTATTATATCTCTCTGCGTGTTATTATATCTCTGTGTGTTATTATATCTCTGCGTGTTATTATATCTCTCTGCGTGTTATTATATCTCTGCGTGTTATTATATCTCTCTGTGTGTTATTATATCACTCTGCGTGTTATTATATCTCTCTGTGTGTTATTATATCTCTCTGCGTGTTATTATATCTCTCTGTGTGTTATTATATCTCTCTGCGTGTTATTATATCTCTGCGTGTTATTATATCTCTCTGCGTGTTATTATATCTCTCTGCGTGTTATATCTCTGCATGTTATTATATCTCTCAGCATGTTATTATATCTCTCTGCGTGTTATTATATCTCTGCATGTTATTATATCTCTCTGCGTGTTATTATATCTCTGCATGTGATTATATCTCTCTGTGTGTTATTATATCTCTCTGTGTGTTATTATATCTCTGCATGTTATTATATCTCTCTGTGTGTTATTATATCTCTCTGCGTGTTATTATATCTCTGCGTGTTATTATATCTCTCTGCGTGTTATTATATCTCTGCGTGTTATTATATCTCTCCGCGTGTTATTATATCTCTCTGCGTGTTATTATATCTCTCTGCATGTTATTATATCTCTCTGCGTGTTATTATATCTCTCTGTGTGTTATTATATCTCTGCGTGTTATTATATCTCTCTGCGTGTTATTATATCTCTGCGTGTTATTATATCTCTCTGCGTGTTATTATATCTCTCTGCGTGTTATTATATCTCTCTGTGTGTTATTATATCTCTGCGTGTTATTATATCTCTCTGCGTGTTATTATATCTCTGCATGTTATTATATCTCTCTGCGTGTTATATCTCTGTGTGATATTATATCTCTCTGTGTGTTATTATATCTCTCTGTGTGTTATTATATCTCTCTGTGTGTTATTATATCTCTCTGTGTGTTATTATATCTCTCTGTGTGTTATTATATCTCTGTGTATTATTATATCTCTCTGTGTGTTATTATATCTCTGCATGTTATTATATCTCTCTGTGTGTTATTATATCTCTCTGTGTGTTATTATATCTCTGCATGTGATTATATCTCTCTGTGTGTTATTATATCTCTGCGTGTTATTATATCTCTGCATGTTATTATATCTCTCTGCGTGTTATATCTCTGTGTGATATTATATCTCTCTGTGTGTTATTATATCTCTCTGTGTGTTATTATATCTCTGTGTGTTATTATATCTCTCTGTGTGTTATTATATCTCTCTGTGTATTATTATATCTCTCTGTGTGTTATTATATCTCTGCATGTTATTATATCTCTCTGTGTGTTATTATATCTCTCTGTGTGTTATTATATCTCTGCATGTGATTATATCTCTCTGTGTGTTATTATATCTCTGCGTGTTATTATATCTCTGCATGTTATTATATCTCTGCGTGTTATTATATCTCTCTGCATGTTATTATATCTCTGCGTGTTATTATATCTCTGCGTGTTATTATATCTCTCTGTGTGTTATTATATCTGTCTGTGTTATTATATCTGTCTGTGTTATTATATCTCTCTGTGTTATTATATCGCTCTGTGTGTTATTATAACTCTGCATGTTATTATATCTCTCTGCGTGTTATATCTCTGTGTGTTATTATATCTCTCTGTGTGTTATTATATCTCTCTGTGTGTTATTATATCGCTCTGTGTGTTATTATAACTCTGCATGTTATTATATCACTCTGTGTGTTATTATATCTCTCTGCGTGTTATTATATCTCTCTTCGTGTTATTATATCTCTCTGCGTGTTATTATATCTCTCTGCGTGTTATTATATCTCTCTGCGTGTTATTATATCTCTCTGCGTGTTATTATATCTCTCTGCGCGTTATTATATCTCTCTGCGCGTTATTATATCTCTCTGCGCGTTATTATATATCTCTGCGCGTTATTATATATCTCTGCGTGTTATTATATCTCTCTGCGCGTTATTATATCTCTCTGCGCGTTATTATATATCTCTACGCGTTATTATATCCCTGTGTGTTATCAAATCTCTCTGTGTGTTATTATATCTCTCTGTGTTATTATATCTCTCTGTGTGTTGTTATGTCTCTCTGTGTGTTGTTATATCTCTCTGTGTGTTGTTATATCACTCTGTGTGTTGTTATCTCTCTGTGTGTTATTATATCTCTGTGTGTTATTATATCTCTGTGTGTTATTATATCTCTCTGCATGTTATTATGTATCTCTGTGTGTTATTATATTGCTCTGCGCGATATTATATAGCTCTGCATGTTATTATATCTCTCTGCGTGTTATTATATCTCTCTGCGTGTTATTATATCTCTCTGAGTGTTATTATATCTCTCTGCGCGATATTATATCGCTCTGCGTGTTATTATATCTCTCTGCGTGTTATTATATCGCTCTGCTTGTTATTATATCGCTCTGCACGTTATTATATCTCTGCACGTTATTATATCTCTCTGCGCGTTATTATATCTCTCTGCGTGTTATTATATCGCTCTGCTTGTTATTATATCGCTCTGCACGTTATTATATCTCTGCACGTTATTATATCTCTCTGCATGTTATTATATATCTGCGTGTTATTATATCTCTGCATATTATTATATATCTGCGTGTTATTATATCTCTGCTCGTGATTATATCGCTCTGCGTGTTATTATATCTCTCTGCGCGTTATTATATTGCTCTGCATGTTATTATATCTCTGCGTGTTATTATCTCTCTGCGTGTTATTATATTGCTCTGCATGTTATTATATCTCTGCGTGTTATTATCTCTCTGCGTGTTATTATATTGCTCTGCATGTTATTATATCTCTCTGCGTGTTATTATATCGCTGTGTGTTATTATATCTCTCTGCGTGTTATTATATCTCTGCGTGTTATTATATCTCGGCGTGTTATTATCTCTCTGCGTGTTCTTATATCTCTGCGTGTTATTATATCGCTGTGTGTTATTATATCTCTCTGCGTGTTATTATATCTCTGCGTGTTATTATATCTCGGCGTGTTATTATCTCTCTGCGTGTTCTTATATCTCTGCGTGTTATTATATCTCTCTGTGTGTTATTATATCACTCTGCATGTTATTATATCTCTCTGCATGTTATTATATCTCTCTGCATGTTATTATATCACTCTGCATGTTATTATATCTCGGCGTGTTATTATCTCTCTGCGTGTTATTATCTCTCTGCATGTTATTATATCACTCTGCATGTTATTATATCTCTGCGTGTTATTATCTCTCTGCGTGTTATTATATCTCTCTGCATGTTATTATATCTCTGCGTGTTATTGGATTGCTCTGCGCGTTATTACGTACGTAGGAAGGCACCATTCCTGTCCGCTGTTTACGTAGATTTTTAACTGTCTGAAAAATGTCAACGACTCCTTCAACATTGGCGCTTTCTAGAATGTTCCACAAAGCGCAGAACGTTCCCGTCATCTTAGAACCATCACTGTGGAATAAATTAAATTAGATGAGAAAGAAGGAAGTGTACTAATGGCAGTGACAGGGTTAAGGGGTCAGTCCCTCCTAGGGGCAAAGTGTACTAATGGCAGTGACATGGTTAAGGGGTCGGTCCCTCCTAGGGGCAAAGTGTACTAATGGCAGTGACATGGTTAAGGGATCAGTCCCTCCTAGGGACAAAGTGTACTAATGGCAGTGACATGGTTAAGGGATCAGTCCCTCCTAGGGACAAAGTGTACTAATGGCAGTGACATGGTTAAGGGTTCAGTCCCTCCTAGGGGCAAAGTGTACTAATGGCAGTGACATGGTTACGGGGTCAGTCCCTCCTAGGGGCAAAGTGTACTAATGGCAGTGACATGTTTAAGGGGTCAGTCCCTCCTAGGGACAAAGTGTACTAATGGCAGTGACATGTTTAAGGGGTCAGTCCCTCCTAGGGACAAAGTGTACTAATGGCAGTGACATGGTTAAGGGGTCAGTCCCTCCTAGGGGCAAAGTGTACTAATGGCAGTGACATGGTTAAGGGATCAGTCCCTCCTAGGGACAAAGTGTACTAATGGCAGTGACATGGTTAAGGGATCAGTCCCTCCTAGGGACAAAGTGTACTAATGGCAGTGACATGGTTAAGGGTTCAGTCCCTCCTAGGGGCAAAGTGTACTAATGGCAGTGACATGGTTACGGGGTCAGTCCCTCCTAGGGGCAAAGTGTACTAATGGCAGTGACATGTTTAAGGGGTCAGTCCCTCCTAGGGACAAAGTGTACTAATGGCAGTGACATGTTTAAGGGGTCAGTCCCTCCTAGGGACAAAGTGTACTAATGGCAGTGACATGGTTAAGGGGTCAGTCCCTCCTAGGGGCAAAGTGTACTAATGGCAGTGACATGGTTAAGGGGTCAGTCCCTCCTAGGAGCAAAGTGTACTAATGGCAGTGACATGGTTAAGGGGTCAGTCCTTCCTAGGGGCAAAGTGTACTAATGGCAGTGACATGTTTAAGGGGTCAGTCCCTCCTAGGGGCAAAGTGTACTAATGGCAGTGACATGGTTAAGGGTTCAGTCCCTCCTAGGGACAAAGTGTACTAATGGCAGTGACATGTTTAAGGGGTCAGTCCCTCCTAGGGGCAAAGTGTACTAATGGCAGTGACATGGTTAAGTACATCTGAGTGATTAATACTTTTTTCACCCAAATCTGACACCTTTAAGTGTTTTGTTACAAGAGTTTACACAGGCAAAACCCCACCCGTTATCTTTAATGGCTCTCTGATAAGGACATTATGGGATAGGGGGAAAGAAAACAATTGACTGACAACCACTCCCCTATCCATCCAGCCCACAGTGTAGCAATTTGCAATTCATTTGCAGAAAACCAAAAGCCACCAAAATCTTTGCTTTTAGCACGGTTCTCTTTGTTTAAGGAAGCCAACTAGATTGCTCAATTGTTTACGAAAGGCTGTCTTCTGGCCGGCTCCGTGGTATTGCACCGTGACGAGGCGAGTACCTGCAGTGAACGAGGAGCGGGACGGCTTTATCGCTGCGATCCTCTCCCCTCTTGGACGGAGCGTCCTGCCGGATTCTTGTGATCATTTCCAGCAGATCCTTGTTCTCGCGGGGTAACTCCTCCTCCCATTGCTCGTAATGATACTGGCAAACCTTCCGGGTCTCTTTCCTCTGCAAATACGGGGCGGGACAAATAGAGAATTTATATCCTATTAATCCCATATTCATTCTTAGTAACAAATTGCTAATAATCTGCTTAATCTGTGAATAACTCCTCTTGCGCCATTAGAAGGTACAACTACTTTTACAAACCCAGGGTACCCATCATTTTTTTAACAGCTAGAGTTCGGTTGATGTAAATAGTGGTGAATATTGGTGAAATGTGAGTGAATTTCATCAATACTGGCGTAAAGAATGTGAAAAGCACTCAAATTTAAATCAGCGAATCAATAATCTGTGCCAACGCGTTCCGAGGTCACCGGCTTCTTATAATATTCACAAGACTTCTCACAAAGTTACACAGTAGTTGCATAGTTACATAGTTACATAATAGATAAGGTTGAAAAAAGACGTACGTCCATCAAGTTCAACCCATGCTAAACTTAGACGGCAGATACTTTATCCTATATCTATACTTACAGCATATTGATCCAGAGGAAGGCAAACAAAAAACCCCAGTGTCATATCATCCAATGATATCTCATTAGGGGAAAAATTAATTCCTTCCTGACTCCAAGAATTGGCAATCAGATTAATCCCTGGATCAACATCCTTCCCATGTATACTTATTTGGTATATCCCTGTATACCTTTCCTATCTAAAAAGATGTCCAACTTTTTTTGCACAAATCTATTGTATCTGCCATCACAGTCTCCATGGGTAATGAATTCCACACTGTAACTGTCCTTACTGTAAAGAACCCTTTCCTTTGTTGCTGGTGAAATTTCCTTTCCTCCAACCTTAAGGGATGGCCCTGAGTCCTTTGTACTGCTCGTGGGATGAATAGTTCTTTTGAAAGCTCCTTGTATTGTCCCTGAATATATTTGTATATAGTTATCATATCCCCTCTTAGACGCCTCATTTCTAATGTAAATAAATCTAATTTAGCTAGCCTCTCCTCATAAGTTAGATTGTCCATCCTCTTTATTAATTTGGTGGCTCTTCTCTGCACTCTCTCTAGTTCCAGAATGTCTTTTCTAAGAAGCAGTGCTTAAAATTGTACTCCATATATATCCATGGTGTGGTCTTACTGAGGATTTCTACAGTGGCAAAATGGTGCAGTCTTCCCTTCAATCCCTACCCCGGTTTATGGAAGATAATATCCTAATAGCCTTTGCAGCCACTGCCTGACATTGGGCACTATTGCTAAGCCTGCTGTCTTCAAGTCACTCTGAAACCTCTCTTCACCAAGGATTGTGAACATGGCGACCGATTTCCCTCCTCTTACCTTGGCGTGTCTCATCTCGAAAGAGCGCACAGTGTAGCTGCTGCACTTCTTGACATCCGTCAGTTCTATATCGATATCATTGTGCGTCTGCTTCTTGTCCTCCCAGTATGGAGCGCAGTGCGAGCCCTGGAATTACCGGGGAAAACGCAATTGTGGGAGCGCCAATATTTAATATTTCTCGCACATCAATGGTATAAAATTGGGCTAGTGGGGGTGTGGCTCTGTGGGGGCGTGGCTCCATGGGGACCAACATTAAAGGGGGAGTGGCTCTTGAATTGGAAGGCCATGGTTCAATACCCAGTCTAGACGCCATGTGACCTTCAGCAAGACAATGTATTAAAACCGTGGTACTCATCTATCTCTCTACTTTATCTATCTGTCTGTCAATCTCTCTACTGTATCTATCATATGCATGCATATCTATATGTGTGTACAACAAATACATACCCAGATATATACGTGTGTCTATATATATATTTATATACACACAGAATAATTACATACAAACTGCTAGAGATAGATAGATACAGTAAATATATAGATAAATGTGCAGAATGATATATACCTAGACAACGTGTGCACAAGAATAGATGATAGACAGACACACAGAGAGACACACACAGAGAGACACACACAGGGAGACACACACAGAGACACACACAGAGACACACGTGTGTACAATGAAACCTGCCCTCACTCACCTTGTTACGCAGGGATAGGGGCGACAGCATCGCGATAACTTTCACTTTCTTTTGGAAGACCATTTCCCAAAACTCAGTCAGAGTGTTCTTCAAAGGTCCCTGTGTAGCAATCATCGCCCGGGACCCCCAATACCCCTAAGGAAGACACGTAGCACGTCACGTCTGCTCACATGCCCGCGACACGTGTCATGGGTCCAATCCCAACACCACTTTCCCACAACAAGTATGTGTAAATAATTGGTGTACCATTGAATGTTTCCTTATTCACCGGATCATTCTGATTTTATTGCCTACATCGAATGGTCCAGTTCATTGGTGAAATGTTTCTTAATATGGGAAAATGTCGCCCGGAAGTCCGGACCATCCCTCTCCTATCACACCAGTAGCTAAAGTACGAACCAATGAAAATACGCGACTGATAAAGGAGTATAGTGTTCCCGTTGGAAAGCACACCCAAAAAAGAGGAGTATTAAAATGTTTTAAGGGTCGGGTATATCGATGATGTATTAAAGAGACCAGCAATATCCTACATGTGTCTTTTTATAAATAAATCACTTCTGTAGTATTAGATAATACTTACTCTTTTTTTAAATTATTATTCAACTCTAAATGCCATTTTAATGAGTGTTAATATATTGAGTATCCCGTGATTTCTATAGCAGGTTTTATCCCACCTCCCCAGCAGTGCAAGATCTTTGTAACACTTTCCTGTGTGTGATCATTTGTTGCCAATGTTCCCAGCAGTTTGAGCTGCAAACTGTAACAATAGATAATGTTACCTTAGTAATATAAGAATACATTGTAGCTGCTGAGTTACACTGACTGATGGATTGATAAAAACGGAAATGCAGCTATTAAGCGAACCCTGGGAAGCAGGATCTTTGCTGATCAATCACGGGAGAAGGAATCGATCGGCAGATTAGATACCGGTAATTAGTTTTCAATAAAGGTAATCAAAGGCAGCGTATATTAAAACGAAAATATATCAAAATAAATACACACACACTCAGGGGGGAGGGATAGCCTTCACCTACAGATGCTTTGTTTAAAGAAAGGTTTTTGGCTGAATTCATTGTAACATCGCCGGAAGAAGAGATCAGTGTATCTCGAAAGCTCGCACAAATAAAAGCATTTCGTTAGCCACAGAACGGTATCATCTATTTATTTTTGATTATTAAGCTTGGGTAACATGGTACAGATACACACAGACACACGCACAGACACACACAGACGCACACAGACGCACGCACACACACACACACACACACAGACGCACACACACACACACACACACACGCACAGAAACACGCACACACACACACACACACACACACGCACGCACACACACACACACACACACACACACGCACAGAAACACGTACACACACAGACACACACACACGCACGCACACACACACACACGCACACACGCATATATATAAAATATCAGCAAGTATAATCAGCGGTCTCTTAGTACAGTAAAAGGACCCTGATCAAAGACAAATTAATTTATCTACATTACACGAAATAATTCAGCTTGAAACCGAGGCTGGGTACGTTTACGGGTCCGCGGGGCGAAAAAGCGAAAGTCCCGCCGCGCTGGGGAGAGTGTCGGCCGCCATCGCGCCGCGGAGATTTCATGGTTTTGAATGGAACCTCCGCAGTGTTAACCCTTCCGGGTCGCGACCGCGGTGGAGACATCGGTAAGGTTGGCGCCCCCCCACAGCCCTGAGAATGATTAGCCCTACGTATATGCTGTGTGAACCCGCAGGGTGTCGCAGGGGTGTGTGAGACCGCGGGGTGTCGCAGGGGTGTGTGAGACCGCGGGGTGTCGCAGGGGTGTGTGAGACTGCGGGGTGTCGCAGGGGTGTGTGAGACCGCGGGGTGTCGCAGGGGTGTGTGAGACCGCGGGGTGTCGCAGGGGTGTGTGAGACCGCAGGGTGTCGCAGGGGTGTGTGAGACCGCAGGGTGTCGCAGGGGTGTGTGAGACCGCGGGGTGTCGCAGGGGTGTGTGAGACCGCAGGGTGTCGCAGGGGTGTGTGAGACCGCAGGGTGTCGCAGGGGTGTGTGAGACCGCGGGGTGTCGCAGGGGTGTGTGAGACCGCGGGGTGTGTGAGACCGCAGGGTGTCGCAGGGGTGTGTGAGACCGCGGGGTGTCGCAGGGGTGTGTGAGACCGCGGGGTGTGTGAGACCGCGGGGTGTCGCAGGGGTGTGTGAGACCGCGGGGTGTGTGAGACCGCAGGGTGTCGCAGGGGTGTGTGAGACCGCGGGGTGTGTGAGACCGCGGGGTGTCGCAGGGGTGTGTGAGACCGCGGGGTGTGTGAGACCGCGGGGTGTGTGAGACCGCGGGGTGTCGCAGGGGTGTGTGAGACCGCGGGGTGTGTGAGACCGCGGGGTGTCGCAGGGGTGTGTGAGACCGCAGGGTGTCGCAGGGGTGTGTGAGACCGCGGGGTGTCGCAGGGGTGTGTGTGAGACCGCGGGGTGTGTGAGACCGCGGGGTGTCGCAGGGGTGTGTGTGAGACCGCGGGGTGTGTGAGACCGCGGGGTGTCGCAGGGGTGTGTGTGAGACCGCAGGGTGTGTGAGACCGCGGGGTGTGTGAGACCGCGGGGTGTCGCAGGGGTGTGTGAGACCGCAGGGTGTGTGAGACCGCGGGGTGTGTGAGACCGCGGGGTGTTGCAGGGGTGTGTGAGACCGCGGGGTGTGTGAGACCGCGGGGTGTATGAGACCGCGGGGTGTGTGAGACCGCAGGGTGTCGCAGGGGTGTGTGAGACCGCGGGGTGTGTGAGACCGCGGGGTGTGTGAGACCGCAGGGTGTCGCACGGGTGTGTGAGACCGCGGGGTGTGTGAGACCGCGGGGTGTCGCAGGGGTGTGTGTGAGACCGCGGGGTGTGTGAGACCGCGGGGTGTCGCAGGGGTGTGTGTGAGACCGCGGGGTGTGTGAGACCGCGGGGTGTCGCAGGGGTGTGTGAGACCGCGGGGTGTCGCAGGGGTGTGTGAGACCGCGGGGTGTCGCAGGGGTGTGTGAGACCGCAGGGTGTCGCAGGGGTGTGTGAGACCGCGGGGTGTTGCAGGGTGTGTGAGACCGCGGGGTGTGTGAGACCGCGGGGTGTCGCAGGGTGTGTGAGACCGCAGGGTGTCGCAGGGTGTATGAGACCGCAGGGTGTGTGAGACCGCGGTGTGTCGCAGGGTGTGTGAGACCGCAGGGTGTGTGAGACCGCAGGGTGTCGCAGGGGTGTGTGAGACCGCGGGGTGTCGCAAGGGTGTGTGAGACCGCAGGGTGTCGCAGGGTGTGTGAGACCGCAGGGTGTCGCAGGGTGTGTGAGACCGCGGGGTGTCGCAAGGGTGTGTGAGACCGCGGGGTGTCGCAGGGGTGTGTGAGACCGCGGGGTGTCGCAGGGTGTGTGAGACCGCAGGGTGTAGCAGGGTGTGTGAGACCGCAGGGTGTGTGAGACCGCAGGGTGTCGCAGGGTGTGTGAGACCGCAGGGTGTCGCAGGGTGTGTGAGACCGCGGGGTGTCGCAGGGGTGTGTGAGACCGCGGGGTGTCGCAGGGTGTGTGAGACCGCAGGGTGTCGCAGGGTGTGTGAGACCGCAGGGTGTGTGAGACCGCAGGGTGTCGCAGGGTGTGTGAGACCGCAGGGTGTCGCAGGGTGTGTGAGACCGCAGGGTGTGTGAGACCGCAGGGTGTCGCAGGGTGTGTGAGACCGCAGGGTGTCGCAGGGTGTGTGAGACCGCGGGGTGTCGCAAGGGTGTGTGAGACTGCGGGGTGTCGCAGGGGTGTGTGAGACCGCGGGGTGTCGCAGGGGTGTGTGAGACCGCGGGGTGTCGCAGGGGTGTGTGAGACCGCGGGGTGTCGCAGGGGTGAGTGAGACCGCAGGGTGTCGCAGGGGTTTGTGTGAGACCGCGGGGTGTCGCAGGGGTGTGTGAGACCGCGGGGTGTGTGAGACCGCGGGGTGTGTGAGACCGCAGGGTGTGTGAGACCGTGGGGTGTGTGAGACCGTTCGGTGTCGCAAGGGTGTGTGAGACCGCAGGGGTGTGTGAGACCGCAGGGTGTCGCAGGGGTGTGTGAGACCGCAGGGTGTGTGAGACCGTGGGGTGTGTGAGACCGGGGGGTGTGTGAGACCGCGGGGTGTCGCAGGGGTGTGTGAGACCGCAGGGGTGTGTGAGACCGCGGGGTGTCGCAGGGGTGTGTGAGACCGCGGGGTGTGTGAGACCGCGGGGTGTGTGAGACCGCGGGGTGTGTGAGACCGTGGGGTGTGTGAGACCGCGGGGTGTGTGAGACCGCGGGGTGTCGCAGGGGTGTGTGAGACCGCGGGGTGTCGCAGGGGTGTGTGAGACCGCAGGGTGTCGCAGGGGTGTGTGAGACCGCAGGGTGTCGCAGGGGTGTGTGAGACCGCGGGGTGTCGCCGGGGTGTGTGAGACCGCGGGGTGTGTGAGACCGCGGGGTGTCGCAGGGGTGTGTGAGACCGCGGGGTGTCGCAGGGGTGTGTGAGACCGCAGGGTGTCGCAGGGGTGTGTGAGACCGCGGGGTGTGTGAGACCGCAGGGTGTCGCAGGGGTGTGTGAGACCGCGGGGTGTGTGAGACCGCGGGGTGTGTGAGACCGCGGGGTGTCGCAGGGGTGTGTGAGACCGCGGGGTGTCGCAGGGGTGTGTGAGACCGCGGGGTGTCGCAGGGGTGTGTGAGACCGCGGGGTGTGTGAGACCGCGGGGTGTCGCAGGGGTGTGTGAGACCGCGGGGTGTGTGAGACCGCGGGGTGTCGCAGGGGTGTGTGAGACCGCGGGGTGTGTGAGACCGCGGGGTGTCGCAGGGGTGTGTGAGACCGCGGGGTGTGTGAGACCGCGGGGTGTGTGAGACCGGGGGGTGTCGCAGGGGTGTGTGAGACCGCAGGGTGTCGCAGGGGTGTGTGAGACCGCAGGGTGTCGCAGGGGTGTGTGAGACCGCGGGGTGTCGCAGGGGTGTGTGAGACCGCAGGGTGTCGCAGGGGTGTGTGAGACCGCGGGGTGTCGCAGGGGTGTGTGAGACCGCGGGGTGTCGCAGGGGTGTGTGTGAGACCGCGGGGTGTGTGAGACCGCGGGGTGTCGCAGGGGTGTGTGTGAGACCGCGGGGTGTGTGAGACCGCGGGGTGTGTGAGACCGCGGGGTGTCGCAGGGGTGTGTGAGACCGCAGGGTGTCGCAGGGGTGTGTGAGACCGCGGGGTGTTGCAGGGGTGTGTGAGACCGCGGGGTGTGTGAGACCGCGGGGTGTCGCAGGGGTGTGTGAGACCGCAGGGTGTCGCAGGGGTGTGTGAGACCGCGGGGTGTTGCAGGGGTGTGTGAGACCGCGGGGTGTTGCAGGGGTGTGTGAGACCGCGGGGTGTGTGAACCCGCAGGGTGTCGCAGGGGTGTGTGAGACCGCGGGGTTTGTGAGACCGCTGGGTGTCGCAGGGTGTGTGAGACCGCAGGGTGTCGCAGGGTGTGTGAGACCGCAGGGTTTGTGAGACCGCGGTGTGTCGCAGGGGTGTGTGAGACCGCGGGGTGTGTGAGACCGCGGGGTGTGTGAGACCGCGGTGTGTCGCAGGGGTGTGTGAGACCGCAGGGTGTCGCAGGGTGTGTGAGACCGCGGGGTGTCGCAAGGGTGTGTGAGACCGCAGGGTGTCGCAGGGTGTGTGAGACCGCAGGGTGTGTGAGACCGCAGGGTGTCGCAGGGTGTGTGAGACCGCAGGGTGTGTGAGACCGCAGGGTGTCGCAGGGTGTGTGAGACCGCAGGGTGTCGCAGGGTGTGTGAGACCGCAGGGTGTCGCAGGGTGTGTGAGACCGCAGGGTGTCGCAGGGTGTGTGAGACCGCGGGGTGTCGCAGGGTGTGTGAGACCGCGGGGTGTCGCAAGGGTGTGTGAGACCGCAGGGTGTCGCAGAGGTGTGTGAGACCGCGGGGTGTCGCAGGGGTGTGTGAGACCGCGGGGTGTCGCAGGGTGTGTGAGACCGCAGGGTGTCGCAGGGTGTGTGAGACCGCAGGGTGTGTGAGACCGCAGGGTGTCGCAGGGTGTGTGAGACCGCAGGGTGTCGCAGGGTGTGTGAGACCGCGGGGTGTTGCAAGGGTGTGTGAGACCGCAGGGTGTCGCAGAGGTGTGTGAGACCGCGGGGTGTCGCAGGGGTGTGTGAGACCGCGGGGTGTCGCAGGGGTGTGTGAGACCGCGGGGTGTCGCAGGGGTGTGTGAGACCGCGGGGTGTCGCAGGGGTGTGTGAGACCGCGGGGTGTCGCAGGGGTGTGTGAGACCGCGGGGTGTCGCAGGGGTGTGTGAGACCGCGGGGTGTCGCAGGGGTGTGTGAGACCGCGGGGTGTCGCAGGGGTGTGTGAGACCGCAGGGTGTCGCAGGGGTGTGTGTGAGACCGCAGGGTGTCGCAGGGGTGTGTGAGACCGCGGGGTGTGTGAGACCGCGGGGTGTGTGAGACCGCAGGGTGTGTAAGACCGCGGGGTGTGTGAGACCGCAGGGTGTCGCAGGGGTGTGTGAGACCGCAGGGTGTGTGAGACCGTGGGGTGTGTGAGACCGTGGGGTGTGTGAGACCGTGGGGTGTGTGAGACCGCGGGGTGTCGCAGGGGTGTGTGAGACCGTGGGGTGTGTGAGACCGCGGGGTGTGTGAGACCGCGGGGTGTCGCAGGGGTGTGTGAGACCGCAGGGTGTCGCAGGGGTGTGTGAGACCGCAGGGTGTCGCAGGGGTGTGTGAGACCGCGGGGTGTGTGAGACCGCGGGGTGTCGTAGGGGTGTGTGAGACCGCGGGGTGTCGCAGGGGTGTGTGAACCCGCGGGGTGTGTGAGACCGCAGGGTGTGTGAGACCGCGGGGTGTGTGAGACCGCAGGGTGTGTGAGACCGCGGGGTGTCGCAGGGGTGTGTAAGACCGCGGGGTGTGTGAGACCGCGGGGTGTCGCAGGGGTGTGTGAGACCGCAGGGTGTCGCAGGGGTGTGTGTGAGACCGCAGGGTGTCGCAGGGGTGTGTGAGACCGCGGGGTGTGTGAGACCGTGGGGTGTGTGAGACCGCAGGGTGTGTAAGACCGCGGGGTGTGTGAGACCGCAGGGTGTCGCAGGGGTGTGTGAGACCGCAGGGTGTGTGAGACCGTGGGGTGTGTGAGACCGTGGGGTGTGTGAGACCGCAGGGGTGTGTGAGACCGCGGGGTGTCGCAGGGGTGTGTGAGACCGCGGGGTGTGTGAGACCGCGGGGTGTGTGAGACCGTGGGGTGTGTGATACCGCGGGGTGTGTGAGACCGCGGGGTGTCGCAGGGGTGTGTGAGACCGCAGGGTGTCGCAGGGGTGTGTGAGACCGCAGGGTGTCGCAGGGGTGTGTGAGACCGCGGGGTGTGTGAGACAGCGGGGTGTCGTAGGGGTGTGTGAGACCGCGGGGTGTCGCAGGGGTGTGTGAACCCGCGGGGTGTGTGAGACCGCAGGGTGTCGCACGGGTGTGTGAGACCGCGGGGTGTCGCAGGGGTGTGTGAACCCGCGGGGTGTGTGAGACCGCAGGGTGTCGCAGGGGTGTGTGAGACCGCAGGGTGTGTGAGACCGCAGGGTGTCGCAGGGGTGTGTGAGACCGCGGGGTGTCGCAGGGGTGTGTGAGACCGCGGGGTGTCGCAGGGGTGTGTGAGACCACAGGGTGTGTGAGACCGCAGGGTGTCGCAGGGGTGTGTGAGACCGCAGGGTGTCGTAGGGGTGTGTGAGACCGCAGGGTGTCGCAGGGGTGTGAGAGACCGCGGGGTGTCGTAGGGGTGAGTGAGACCACGGGGTGTCGCAGGGGTGTGTGAGACCGCAGGGTGTCGTAGGGGTGTGAGAGACCGCGGGGTGTCGTAGGGGTGAGTGAGACCGCGGGGTGTCGCAGGGGTGTGTGAGACCGCA
Organism: Ascaphus truei; assembly: GCF_040206685.1. NCBI lineage: Eukaryota > Metazoa > Chordata > Amphibia > Anura > Ascaphidae > Ascaphus > Ascaphus truei. The sequence continues at coordinate 60,743,268 of NC_134492.1, read as the reverse complement.
GGGTGTGTGAGACCGCAGGGTGTCGCAGGGGTGTGTGAGACCGCAGGGTGTCGCAGGGGTGAGTGAGACCGCGGGGTGTGTGAGACCGCGGCGTGTCGCAGGGGTGTGTGAGACCGTGGGGTGTCGCAGGGGTGTGTGAGACCGCAGGGTGTCGCAGGGGTGTGTGAGACCGCGGGGTGTGTGAGACCGCAGGGTGTCGCAGGGGTGTGTGAGACCGCGGGGTGTGTGAGACCGCGGGGTGTCGTAGGGGTGTGTGAGACCGCGGGGTGTCGCACGGGTGTGTGAGACCGCAGGGTGTCGCAGGGGTGTGTGAGACCGCAGGGTGTCGCAGGGGTGTGTGAGACCGCGGGGTGTCGCAGGGGTGTGTGAGACCGCAGGGTGTGTGAGACCGCGGGGTGTCGCAGGGGTGTGTGAGACCGCGGGGTGTCGCAGGGGTGAGTGAGACCGCGGGGTGTCGCAGGGGTGAGTGAGACCGCGGGGTGTCGCAGGGGTGTGTGAGACCGCGGGCTGTGTGAGACCGCGGCGTGTCGCAGGGGTGTGTGAGACCGTGGGGTGTCGCAGGGGTGTGTGAGACCGCAGGGTGTCGCAGGGGTGTGTGAGACCGCGGGGTGTGTGAGACCGCAGGGTGTCGCAGGGGTGTGTGAGACCGCGGGGTGTGTGAGACCGCGGGGTGTCGCAGGGGTGTGTGAGACCGCGGGGTGTCGCACGGGTGTGTGAGACCGCAGGGTGTCGCAGGGGTGTGTGAGACCGCAGGGTGTCGCAGGGGTGTGTGAGACCGCGGGGTGTCGCAGGGGTGTGTGAGACCGCAGGGTGTGTGAGACCGCGGGGTGTCGCAGGGGTGTGTGAGACCGCGGGGTGTCGCAGGGGTGAGTGAGACCGCGGGGTGTCGCAGGGGTGAGTGAGACCGCGGGGTGTCGCAGGGGTGTGTGAGACCGCGGGGTGTGTGAGACCGCGGGGTGTCGCAGGGGTATGTGAGACTGCGGGGTGTCGCAGGGGTGTGTGAGACCGCGGGGTGTCGCACGGGTGTGTGAGACCGCAGAGTGTCGCAGGGGTGTGTGAGACCGCGGGGTGTCGCAGGGGTGTGTGTGAGACCGCGGGGTGTCGCAGGGGTGTGTGAGACCGCAGAGTGTCGCAGGGGTGTGTGAGACCGCGGGGTGTCGCAGGGGTGTGTGAGACTGCGGGGTGTCGCAGGGGTGTGTGAGACCGCGGGGTGTCGCAGGGTGTGTGAGACCGCGGGGTGTCGCAGGGGTGTGTGAGACCGCAGGGTGTCGCAGGGGTGTGTGAGACCGCGGGGTGTCGCAGGGGTGAGTGAGACCGCGGGGTGTGTGAGACCGCGGGGTGTCGCAGGGTGTGTGAGACCGCAGGGGTGTGTGAGACCGCAGGGTGTGTGAGACCGCGGGGTGTCGCAGGGGTGTGTGAGACCGCAGGGTGTCGCAGGGGTGTGTGAGACCGCGGGGTGTCGCAGGGGTGTGTGAGACCGCGGGGTGTGTGAGACCGCAGGGGTGTGCGAGACCGCGGGGTGTCGCGGGGGTGTGTGAGACCGCGGGGTGTCGCAGGGGTGTGTGAGACCGCGGGGTGTCGCGGGGGTGTGTGAGACCGCGGGGTGTCGCAGGGTGTGTGAGACCGCGGGGTGTCGCAGGGTGTGTGAGACCGCAGGGTGTCGCAGGGGTGTGTGAGACCGCGGGGTGTGTGAGACCGCAGGGTGTCGCAGGGGTGTGTGAGACCGCGGGGTGTCGCAGGGGTGTGTGAGACCGCAGGGTGTCGCAGGGGTGTGTGTGAGACCGCAGGGTGTGTGAGACCGCGGGGTGTCGCAGGGGTGTGTGTGAGACCGTGGGGAGTGTGAGACCGCGGGGTGTCGCAGGGGTGAGTGAGACCGCGGGGTGTGTGAGACCGCAGGGTGTCGCAGGGGTGTGTGAGACCGCGGGGTGTCGCAGGGGTGTATGAGACCGCAGGGTGTCGCAGGGGTGTGTGAGACCGCGGAGTGTCGCAGGGGTGAGTGAGACCGCGGGGTGTCGCAGGGGTGTGTGAGACCGCGGGGTGTCGCAGGGGTGTGTGAGACCGCGGGGTGTGTGAGACCGCGGGGTGTCGCAGGGGTGTGTGAGACCGCGGGGTGTCGCAGGGGTGTGTGAGACCGCGGGGTGTCGCAGGGGTGTGTGAGACCGCGTGGCTCGTGGCTCCGTGATCCCAGGGGGTTGCTGGGTAGCACTTACGCTTATGAATGAGGCGTTAATATAGACGGTGGGCTCTTCCCAGTCACTCTCCTCCTCGGAGGACTCGTCGGCCTCCTCCACGCTCTCCTTACTCCGCTCCTCCTCCTGCTTAATCTGAACGCGGTTGAATTCATCTGGATGCAAAATAGAGACTTACTCACGTGGAAAAACACACGTGGCCCCGTGGCCCCACAAGTTGCCATATGTCTTTCTGTACCGGGGAAGGGTCGCTGGGCTCTCTGGGAGGGGGAGGGGGTTTATGCGCTGCAGGGCGTGAAGTGTAATGGAGAACGCACGGAAATCAAAGAGCGCAGTGACCGGGGCAGAACCAGCAACGGCTTCTAGCAATCAGAAGTTATTCAATTACAGTAACAGGCTAACGAAGAGACCATCTGAGGTCAGGGGCAAAGTGACCTAATGACAGGGACGTGTTTAATGGGTTAAAGGGACAGTCCCACGTAGGAGCAAAGTGACCTAATGACAGGGACGTGTTTAATGGGTTAAAGGGACAGTCCCACGTAGGGGCAAAGTGACCTAGTGACAGGGACGTGTTTAATGGGTTAAAGGGTCAGTCCCATGTAGGAGCAAAGTGACCTAATGACAGGGACGTGTTTAATGGGTTAAAGGGTAAGTCCCACGTAGGGGCAAAGTGACCTAATGACAGGGACGTGTTTAATGGGTTAAAGGGTCAGTCCCATGTAGGAGCAAAGTGACCTAATGACAGGGACGTGTGTAATGGGTTAAAGGGCCAGTCCCACGTAGGGACAAAGTAACTTAATGACAAGGACGTGGTTAATGGGTTAAAGGGTCAGTCCCACGTAGGGGCAAAGTGACCTAATGACAGGGACGTGTTTAATGGGTTAATGGGACAGTCCCACATAGGGACAAAGTAACTTAATGACAAGGACGTGGTTAATGGGTTAAAGGGACAGTCCCACGTAGGGACAAAGTGACCTAATGACAAGGACGTGGTTAATGGGTTAAAGGGTCAGTCCCACGTAGGAGCAAAGTGACCTAATGACAGGGACGTGGTTGATGGGATCACTTACACGGGATAATACTGGGGTTGCGGTTTTTCTGCGCGTTTTCCTGGTGATTCCCTGCTGTCTGTGGCCTCCAGTTTCTGTAGGACGGTAATCTCTGCAGGAAACATCGTCACATTTGACGCTGCTACACAGTATCAATACAAAGCGTCACATCCTTATAGCGTACTACACTGTACAGCACCGGGCAAACTCACGTCCTCAAGGGAAACCAACAGGCCGGGTATTAGAGACCTCAGCACAGGTGGCTTAATCAGTCCCTGCTTCAGCACAGGTGGCTTAATCAGTACCTGCTTCAGCACAGGTGGCTCAATCAGTACCTGCTTTAGAACAGCTGGCTCAATAAGGCCCTGCTTCAGCACAACTGGCTCAAACAGCGGCTCAATCAACAACGGTTTCACAGATCTCTAATAGTCATTCCAATTGTATCATTTCGAGTCTTTATTTTGTGCAATGACGTCCTTATGTACGTTTCCCTGAAGGAGTAGGGGCTCCCTGCCTCTCAGGTGGGAGACCTTTTGACAAACAGCAGTCTCCCTATGCCTCAGTCCCCCCAATTAGATTGTAAGCTCTATGGGGGAGAAACTCAAAATTCGGCATACAGCTCTGCGTACACTGTCAGCGCCATGAACCAATATTATTACCGTATTAATATACAAGTGCATATATATATATATGAACATTTTGACACTGAAAGGGTGGGGGTGAAGCAGTGGGTGCGGGCCCCTCTAGCAGTGGAAGGGTGGGGGTGTAGCAGTGGGTGCGGGCCCCTCTGGCAATGAAAGGGTGGGGGTGTAGCAGTAGTGGCAGGCCCCTCTGGCAGTGAAAGGGTGGGGGTGTAGCAGTGGGTGGGGGGCCCCTCTGGCAGTGATAGGGTGGGGGTGTAGCAGTGCGTGGGGGGCCCCTCTGGCAGTGAAAGGGTGGGGGTGTAGCAGTGGGTGGGGGGCCCCCTCTGGCAGTGAAAGGGTGGGGGTGTAGCAGTGGGTGCGGGCCCCTCTAGCAGTGGAAGGGTGGGAGTGTAGCAGTGGGTGGGGGGCCCCTCTAGCAGTGAAAGGGTGGGGGTGTAGCAGTGGGTGGGGGGCCCCTCTAGCAGTGAAAGGGTGGGGGTGTAGCAGTGGGTGGCGGGCCCCTCTGGCAGTGAAAGGGTGGGGGTGTAGCAGTGGGTGCGGGCCCCTCTAGCAGTGGAAGGGTGGGGGTGTAGCAGTGGGTGGGGGACCCTCTAGCAGTGAAAGGGTGGGGGTGTAGCAGTGGGTGGCAGGCCCCTCTGGCAGTGAAAGGGTGGGGGTGTAACACTGGGTGGCAGGCCCCTCTGGCAGTGAAAGGGTGGGGGTGTAGCAGTGGGTGCGGGCCCCTCTAGCAGTGGAAGGGTGGGGGTGTAGCAGTGGGTGGGGGGCCCCTCTAGCAGTGAAAGGGTGGGGGTGTAGCAGTGGGTGGCAGGCCCCTCTGGCAGTGAAAGGGTGGGGGTGTAGCAGTGGGTGGCAGGCCCCTCTGGCAGTGAAAGGGTGGGGGTGTAACACTGGGTGGCGGGCCCCTCTGGCAGTGAAAGGGTGGGGGTGTAGCACTGGGTGGAGGGCCCCTCAGGCAGTGAAAGGGTGGGGTGTAGCAGTGGGTGGGGGGCCCCTCAGGCAGTGAAAGGGTGGGGTGTAGCAGTGGGTGGGGGGCCCCTCTGGCAGTGGAAGGGTGGGGGTGTAGCAGTGGGTGGGGGGCCCCTCAGGCAGTGGAAGGGTGGGGGTGTAGCAGTGGGTGGGGGCCCCTCAGGCAGTGGAAGGGTGGGGGTGTAGCAGTGGGTGGGGGGCCCCTCTGGCAGTGAAAGGGTGGGGGTGTAGCAGTGGGTGGGGGGCCCCTCTGGCAGTGAAAGGGTGGGGGTTTAGGAGTGGGTGGCGGGCCCCTCTGGCAGTGAAAGGGTGGGGGTGTAGCAGTGGGTGGCGGGCCCCTCTAGCAGTGGAAGGGTGGGGGTGTAGCAGTGGGTGGGGGTGTAGCAGTGGGTGGCGGGCCCCTCTAGCAGTGGAAGGGTGGGGGTGTAGCACTGGGTGGGGGGACCCTCTGGCAGTGAAAGGGTGGGGGTGAAGCAGTGGGTGGGGGCCCCTCTGGCAGTGAATGGATGGGGGTGTAGCAGTGGGTGGGGGACCCTTCTGGCAGTGAAAGGGTGGGGGTGTAGCAGTGGGTGGGGGGCCCTCTGGCAGTGAAAGGGTGGGGTGTAACACTGGGTGGGGGCCCCTCTGGCAATGAAAGGGTGGGGTGTAACAGTGGGTGGGGGGCCCCTCTGGCAGTGAAAGGGTGGGGGTGTAGCAGTGGGTGGGGGGCCCCTCTGGCAGTGGAAGGGTGGGGTGTAACACTGGGTGGCGGGCCCCTCTGGCAGTGATAGGGTGGGGGTGTAGCAGTGGGTGGGGGGCCCCTCTGGCAGTGGAAGGGTGGGGGTGTAACACTGGGTGGGGGTGTAGCAGTGGGTGGGGGGCCCCTCTGGCAGTGAAAGGGTGGGGGTGTAGCAGTGGGTGGGGGGCCCCTCTGGCAGTGAAAGGGTGGGGGTGTAACAGTGGGTGGCGGGCCCCTCTGGCAGTGGAAGTGTGGGGGTGTAGCAGTGGGTGGGGGGCCCCTCTGGCAGTGAAAGGGTGGGGGTGTAGCAGTGGGTGGCGGGCCCCTCTGGCAGTGGAAGGGTGGGGGTGTAGCACTGGGTGGCGGGCCCCTCTGGCAGTGAAAGGGTGGGGGTGTAGCACTGGGTGGGGGCCCCTATGGCAGTGAAAGGGTGGGGGTGTAGCAGTGGGTGGGGGGCCCCTCTGGTAGTGAAAGGGTGGGGGTGTAGCAGTGGGTGGGGGGCCCCTCTGGCAGTGAAAGGGTGGGGGTGTAGCAGTGGGTGGCGGGCCCCTCTGGCAGTGGAAGGGTGGGGGTGTAGCAGTGGGTGGGGGGCCCCTCTGGCAGTGGAAGGGTGGGGGTGTAACACTGGGTGGGGGTGTAGCAGTGGGTGGGGGGCCCCTCTGGCAGTGAAAGGGTGGGGGTGTAGCAGTGGGTGGGGGGCCCCTCTGGCAGTAAAAGGGTGGGGGTGTAGCAGTGGGTGGCGGGCCCCTCTGGCAGTGAAAGGGTGGGGGTGTAGCAGAGGGTGGCGGGCCCCTCTGGCAGTGGAAGGGTGGGGTGTAGCACTGGGTGGCGGGCCCCTCTGGCAGTGAAAGGGTGGGGGTGTAGCAGAGGGTGGTGGGCCCCTCTGGCAGTGGAAGGGTGGGGTGTAACACTGGGTGGCGGGCCCCTCTGGCAGTGAAAGGGTGGGGGTGTAGCAGAGGGTGGCGGGCCCCTCTGGCAGTGAAAGGGTGGGGGTGTAGCAGAGGGTGGCGGGCCCCTCTGGCAGTGAAAGGGTGGGGGTGTAGCAGAGGGTGGCGGGCCCCTCTGGCAGTGGAAGGGTGGGGGCGGGGTGACCCTCACCTGAAACTCCGCCTCCAGTTGTGACGGTTCCGAGGCCGGGTCGCGAGTCTTCAGGTTGCTGAGTACGAGCGGTAACTCGGGTAAGGTCACCTCGGTCTCCCCAAACTGGCTGAACTCCACCAGGGCTTTGTGTATGAAGATGTACTGGGACTGCGCGGAGAGACGGGGGAGCAGCGGTGATGGGGTAATGGCGCGAGGAGGACCCCCACTTTGTGTATTCAGTATGCGAGGTCATGAGGAAGCAGTGATGTCATGCTATATGTATGGATTCCGTCCGTGATGTCACGAGCGAGCAGCAATGTCATAGATCTACCAGTGGTGTCATAGAAAGACACCTGTGATGTCATAGTGATAACCCCTGTGATGTCATAGAAAGACACCTGTGATGTCATAGTGATAACCCCTGTGATGTCGTGAAGCAGCAGTGATGTCATAGGGAAACTGCCTGTTATGTCATAAAGCAGCAGTAATGGCATAGTGATCTCGCCTGTGATGTCGTGACGCAGCAGTGATGTCAAAAAGAGACCACTTGTGATGTCATAGAGATACTGCTTGTGATGTCATGAAGCAAGTGATGTCATAGGGAGACCACCTGTGATGCCATGAGGTACCAGTGATGTCATAGGGAGAGGACCTGTGAAGTCATTAAGGTATCAGTGATGTCATAGTGATACCGCCTGGGATGTCGTGACGTAGCCGTGATGTCATACTACGCAGCATGTCTGACTCACCTCTACTTGGACCATTAGGCAGCGCTGGCGTCTCAGCTGCACGACGTAACCATACACATCCACCCTGCCCTCCGCCTCCAGGCCCTCCAGCATGGCGTCAATACTGATGTATGTGCCCGTGCGTCCAACGCCAGCGCTGAGAGGGGGGGAGGATAAGGAGAACGTCAACACCAAGGGTTAAACAGTCCGGGCGTGGTCACAAACCGGGCGAAATGTGCCCCGTCTGAGGCGCCAAAAACGGCACGCCTGTAACACGCGTCGCAATTCCCCCTAACATGCTAATTGGCGAATTCTTTAACATGGCGAGATTCGCTTAATGCTGAGAATATAAAAAGGGCGCACACGCCGCGCGTCGCTCACTGGCTGGCAAGACTGCGCTGAACGCCTGTGAAATGGCAAAACATAAGGGACCTCGCACTGATGAGACCCAGAAGGTGGACACAAAGAAGAATCGATTGGTATAGGACAGCCGATCCCAGGAGAAAGCACCTACAACTCGCCAGGAAAAAATTACAATTCTTTATTGCACTACATTAAAAACAAAAAACAGACAAAAAACAGAACAGAAAAAACCTCCCACGCTATACAGCCCTTTCTCAGGGAGGGTTAGGGTTAGGAAACTGCTGACTGTGAGTAGATTACTGGGTCTACACTTCTGTAACCCAGACTGTGCTATAAAAGCTGTTTAATGCGGCAGGCGTAAGCTTATAGGGGTCCCATGTTATAATGGATTAGAAGAGACACACTCCTATCCTGTAATCCACCACCTCACCCCGCGCCCCCAAAAACATATTCTTCATTCGGCCAGGGTCTGATACTTCCTGTGTAACTATCTCCCTCCCGCTTCCTGTGTAACTATCTCCCTCGCGCTTCCTGTGCAACTATCTCCCTCGCGCTTCCTGTGCAACTATCTCCCTCGCGCTTCATGTGTAACTATCTCCCTCGCGCTTCCTGTGTAACTATCTCCCTCGCGCTTCCTGTAACTATCTCCCTCGCGCTTCCTGTGTAACTTTCTCCCTCGCGCTTCCTGTGTAACTATCTCCCTCGCGCGTCCTGTGTAACTATCTCCCTTGCACTTCCTGTGTAGCTATCTCCCTCCCGCTTCCTGTGTAACCATCTCCCTCCTGCTTCCTGTGTAACTATCTCCCTCCCGCTTCCTGTGTAACTATCTCCCTCGCGCTTCCTGTGTAACTATCTCTCTCGCGCTTCCTGTGTAACTATCTCCCTCCCGCTTCCTGTGTAACTATCTCCCTCCCGCTTCCTGTGTAACTATCTCCCTCCTGCTTCCTGTGTAACTATCTCCCTCCCGCTTCCTGTGTAACTATCTCCCTCCTGCTTCCTGTGTAACTATCTCCCTCCCGCTTCCTGTGTAACTATCTCCCTCGCGCTTCCTGTGTAACTATCTCCCTCCCGCATCCTGTGTAACTATCTCCCTCGCGCTTCCTGTGTAACTGTCTCCCTCCCGCTTCCTGTGTAACTATCTCCATCGCGCTTCCTGTGTAACTATCTCCCTCGCGCTTCCTGTGTAGCTATCTCCCTCCCGCTTCCTGTGTAACTATCTCCCTCGCGCTTCCTGTGTAACTATCTCCCTCCCGATTCCTGTGTAACTATCTCCCTCGCGCTTCCTGTGTAACGATCTCCTTCGCGCTTCCTGTGTAACTATCTCCTATCTCCCTCCCGCTTCCTGTGTAACTATCTCCTATCTCCCTCCCGCTTCCTGTGTAACTATCTCCCTCGCGCTTCCTGTGTAACTATCTCCCTCGCGCTTCCTGTGTAACTATCTCTCTTGCGCTTCCTGTGTAACTATCTCCCTCACGCTTCCTGTGTAATTATCAACCTCGCGCGTCCTGTGTAAATATCTCCCTCCCGCTTCCTGTGTAACTATCTCCCTCCCGCTTCCTGTGTAACTATCTCCCTCCCGCTTCCTGTGTAACTATCTCCTATCTCCCTCGCGCTTCCTGTGTAACTATCTCCCTCGCGCTTCCTGTGTAACTATCTCCTATCTCCCTCCCGCTTCCTGTGTAACTATCTCCCCCCGCTTCCTGTGTAACTATCTCCCTCCCGCTTCCTGTGTAACTATCTCCCCCCCGCTTCCTGTGTAACTATCTCCCTCCCGCTTCCTGTGTAACTGTCTCCCTCGCGCTTCCTGTGTAACTATCTCTCTCGCGCTTCCTGTGTAACTATCTCCCTCGCGCTTCCTGTGTAACTATCTCCCTCCCGCTTCCTGTGTAACTATCTCCCTCGCGCTTCCTGTGTAACTATCTCCCTCATGCTTCCTGTGTAAATATCTCCCTCCCGCTTCCTGTGTAAATATCTCTCTCGCTTCCTGTGTAACTATCTCCCTCGAGCTTCCTGTGTAACTATCTCCCTCGCGCTTCCTGTGTAACTGTCTCCCTCGCGCTTCCTGTGTAACTATCTCCCTCGCGCTTCCTGTGTAACTATCTCCATCCCGCTTCCTGTGTAACTATCTCCCTCGCGCTTCCTGTGTAACTATCTCCCTCGCGCTTCCTGTGTAACTTTCTCCCTCGCGCTTCCTGTGTAACTATCTCCCTCCCGCTTCCTGTGTAACTATCTCCCTCGCGCTTCCTGTGTAACTATCTCCCTCCCGCTTCCTGTGTAACTATCTACTATCGCGCTTCCTGTGTAACTATCTTCTATCTCCCTCTCGCTTCCTGTGTAACTATCTCCCACGCGCTTCCTGTGTAACTATCTCCCTCCCGTTCCTGTGTAACTATCTCCCTCCCGTTCCTGTGTAACTATCTCCCTCCCGCTTCCTGTGTAACTATCTCCCTCGCGCTTCCTGTGTAACTATCTCCCTCGCGCTTCCTGTGTAACTATCTCCTATCTCCCTCCCGCTTCCTGTGTAACTATCTCCCCCCGCTTCCTGTGTAACTATCTCCCTCCCGCTTCCTGTGTAACTATCTCCCCCCCGCTTCCTGTGTAACTATCTCCCTCCCGCTTCCTGTGTAACTGTCTCCCTCGCGCTTCCTGTGTAACTATCTCTCTCGCGCTTCCTGTGTAACTATCTCCCTCGCGCTTCCTGTGTAACTATCTCCCTCCCGCTTCCTGTGTAACTATCTCCCTCGCGCTTCCTGTGTAACTATCTCCCTCATGCTTCCTGTGTAAATATCTCCCTCCCGCTTCCTGTGTAAATATCTCTCTCGCTTCCTGTGTAACTATCTCCCTCGAGCTTCCTGTGTAACTATCTCCCTCGCGCTTCCTGTGTAACTGTCTCCCTCGCGCTTCCTGTGTAACTATCTCCCTCGCGCTTCCTGTGTAACTATCTCCATCCCGCTTCCTGTGTAACTATCTCCCTCGCGCTTCCTGTGTAACTATCTCCCTCGCGCTTCCTGTGTAACTTTCTCCCTCGCGCTTCCTGTGTAACTATCTCCCTCCCGCTTCCTGTGTAACTATCTCCCTCGCGCTTCCTGTGTAACTATCTCCCTCCCGCTTCCTGTGTAACTATCTACTATCGCGCTTCCTGTGTAACTATCTTCTATCTCCCTCTCGCTTCCTGTGTAACTATCTCCCACGCGCTTCCTGTGTAACTATCTCCCTCCCGTTCCTGTGTAACTATCTCCCTCCCGTTCCTGTGTAACTATCTCCCTCCCGCTTCCTGTGTAACTATCTCCCTCGCGCTTCCTGTGTAACTATCTCCCTCGCGCTTCCTGTGTAACTATCTCCCTCGCGCTCCCTGTGTAACTATCTCCCTCGCGCTTCCGGTGTAACTATCTCCCTCGCGCTTCCTGTGTAACAATCTCCCTCCCGCTTCCGGTGTAACTATCTGCCTCCCGCTTCCTGTGTAACTATCTCCCTCGCGCTTCCTGTGTAACTATCTCCCTCGCGCTTCCTGTGTAACTATCTCCCTCGTGTTTCCTGTGTAACTATCTCCCTCGCGCTTCCTGTGTAACTATCTCCCTCGCGCTTCCTGTGTAACTATCTCCCTCCCGCTTCCTGTGTAACTATCTCCCTCGCGCGTCCTTTGTAACTATCTCCCTCGCGCTTCCTGTAAATATCTCCCTTTGCGCTTCCTGTGTAAATATCTCTCTCGCTTCCTGTGTAACTATCTCCCTCGCGCTTCCTGTGTAACTATCTCCCTCGCGCGTCCTGTGTAACTATCTCCCTTGCGCTTCCTGTGTAACTATCTCCCTCGCGCTTCCTGTGTAACTATCTCCCTCGTGCTTCCTGTGTAACTATCTCCCTCGCGCTTCCTGTGTAACTATTTCCCTCCCGCTTCCTGTGTAACTATCTCCCTCGCTTCCCGTGTAACTATCTCCCTCTCGCTTCCTGTGTAACTATCTCCCTCGCGCTTCCTGTGTAACTATCTCCCTCTCGCTTCCTGCGTAACTATCTCCCTCGCGCTTCCTGTGTAACTATCTCCCTCCCGCTTCCTGTGTAACTATCTCCCTCTCGCTTCCTGTAACTATCTCCCTCTCGCTTCCTGCGTAACTATCTCCCTCGCGCTTCCTGTGTAACTATCTCCCTCGCGCTTCCTGTGTAACTATCTGCCTCGCGCTTCCTGTGTAACTATCTCCCTCGCGCTTCCTGTAACTATCTCCCTCGCGCTTCCTGTGTAACTATCTCCCTCTCGCTTCCAGCGTAACTATCTCCCTCGCGCTTCCTGTAACTATCTCCCTCTCTCTTCCTGTGTAACTATCTCCCTCGCGCTTCCTGTAATTATCTCCCTCTCGCTTCCTGTGTAACTATCTCCCTCTCGCTTCCTGTGTAACTATCTCCCTTGCGCTTCCTGTGTAACTATCTCCCTCGTGCTTCCTGTGTAACTATCTCCCTCTCGCTTCCTGTGTAACTATCTCCCTTGCGCTTCCTGTGTAACTATCTCCCTCCCGCTTCCTGTGTAACTATCTCCCTCCCGCTTCCTGTGTAACTATCTCCCTCCCGCTTCCTGTGTAACTATCTCCCTCCCGCTTCCTATGTAACTATCTCCCTCCCGCTTCATGTGTAACTATCTCCCTCCCGCTTCCTGTGTAACTATCTCTTTCCCGCTTCCTGTGTAACTATCTCCTATCTCCCTCGTGCTTCCTGTGTAACTATCTCCCTCGCGCTTCCTGTGTAACTATCTCCCTCTCGCTTCCTGTGTAACTATCTCCCTTGCGCTTCCTGTGTAACTATCTCCCACGTGCTTCCTGTGTAACTATCTCCCTCTCGCTTCCTGTGTAACTATCTCCCACGTGCTTCCTGTGTAACTATCTCCCTTGCGCTTCCTGTGTAACTATCTCCCTCGCGCTTCCTGTGTAACTATCTCCCTCGTGCTTCCTGTGTAACTATCTCCCTCGCGCTTCCTGTGTAACTATTTCCCTCCCGCTTCCTGTGTAACTATCTCCCTCGCTTCCCGTGTAACTATCTCCCTCTCGCTACCTGTGTAACTATCTCCCTCGCGCTTCCTGTGTAACTATCTCCCTCTCGCTTCCTGCGTAACTATCTCCCTCGCGCTTCCTGTGTAACTATCTCCCTCCCGCTTCCTGTGTAACTATCTCCCTCTCGCTTCCTGTAACTATCTCCCTCTCGCTTCCTGCGTAACTATCTCCCTCGCGCTTCCTGTGTAACTATCTCCCTCGCGCTTCCTGTGTAACTATCTCCCTCGCGCTTCCTGTGTAACTATCTCCCTCGCGCTTCCTGTAACTATCTCCCTCGCGCTTCCTGTGTAACTATCTCCCTCTCGCTTCCAGCGTAACTATCTCCCTCGCGCTTCCTGTAACTATCTCCCTCTCTCTTCCTGTGTAACTATCTCCCTCGCGCTTCCTGTAATTATCTCCCTCTCGCTTCCTGTGTAACTATCTCCCTCTCGCTTCCTGTGTAACTATCTCCCTTGCGCTTCCTGTGTAACTATCTCCCTCGTGCTTCCTGTGTAACTATCTCCCTCTCGCTTCCTGTGTAACTATCTCCCTTGCGCTTCCTGTGTAACTATCTCCCTCCCGCTTCCTGTGTAACTATCTCCCTCCCGCTTCCTTTGTAACTATCTCCCTCCCGCTTCCTATGTAACTATCTCCCTCCCGCTTCATGTGTAACTATCTCCCTCCCGCTTCCTGTGTAACTATCTCTTTCCCGCTTCCTGTGTAACTATCTCCTATCTCCCTCGTGCTTCCTGTGTAACTATCTCCCTCGCGCTTCCTGTGTAACTATCTCCCTCTCGCTTCCTGTGTAACTATCTCCCTTGCGCTTCCTGTGTAACTATCTCCCACGTGCTTCCTGTGTAACTATCTCCCTCTCGCTTCCTGTGTAACTATCTCCCTTGCGCTTCCTGTGTAACTATCTCCCTCCCGCTTCCTGTGTAACTATCTCCCGCCCGCTTCCTGTGTAACTATCTCCCTCCCGCTTCCTATGTAACTATCTCCCTCCCGCTTCCTGTGTAACTATCTCCCTCCCGCTTCCTGTGTAACTATCTCCCTCCCGCTTCCTGTGTAACTATCTCCTATCTCCCTCGCGCTTCCTGTGTAACTATCTCCCTCGCGCTTCCTGTGTAACTATCTCCTATCTCCCTCCCGCTTCCTGTGTAACTATCTCCCCCCCGCTTCCTGTGTAACTATCTCCCTCGCGCTTCCTGTAACTATCTCCCTCTCTCTTCCTGTGTAACTATCTCCCTCGCGCTTCCTGTAATTATCTCCCTCTCGCTTCCTGTGTAACTATCTCCTATCTCCCTTGCGCTTCCTGTGTAACTATCTCCCACGCGCTTCCTGTGTAACTATCTCCCTCTCGCTTCCTGTGTAACTATCTCCCTTGCGCTTCCTGTGTAACTATCTCCCTCCCGCTTCCTGTGTAACTATCTCCCTCGCGCTTCCTGTAACTATCTCCCTCTCGCTTCCTGTGTAACTATCTCCTATCTCCCTCCCGCTTCCTGTGTAACTATCTCCCCCCCGCTTCCTGTGTAACTATCTCCCTCTCGCTTCCAGCGTAACTATCTCCCTCGCGCTTCCTGTAACTATCTCCCTCTCTCTTCCTGTGTAACTATCTCCCTCGCGCTTCCTGTAATTATCTCCCTCTCGCTTCCTGTGTAACTATCTCCTATCTCCCTTGCGCTTCCTGTGTAACTATCTCCCTTGCGCTTCCTGTGTAACTATCTCCCTCCCGCTTCCTGTGTAACTATCTCCCGCCCGCTTCCTGTGTAACTATCTCCCTCCCGCTTCCTATGTAACTATCTCCCTCCCGCTTCCTGTGTAACTATCTCCCTCCCGCTTCCTGTGTAACTATCTCCCTCCCGCTTCCTGTGTAACTATCTCCTATCTCCCTCGCGCTTCCTGTGTAACTATCTCCCTCGCGCTTCCTGTGTAACTATCTCCTATCTCCCTCCCGCTTCCTGTGTAACTATCTCCCCCCCGCTTCCTGTGTAACTATCTCCCTCTCGCTTCCAGCGTAACTATCTCCCTCGCGCTTCCTGTAACTATCTCCCTCTCTCTTCCTGTGTAACTATCTCCCTCGCGCTTCCTGTAATTATCTCCCTCTCGCTTCCTGTGTAACTATCTCCTATCTCCCTTGCGCTTCCTGTGTAACTATCTCCCACGCGCTTCCTGTGTAACTATCTCCCTCTCGCTTCCTGTGTAACTATCTCCCTTGCGCTTCCTGTGTAACTATCTCCCTCCCGCTTCCTGTGTAACTATCTCCCTCGCGCTTCCTGTAACTATCTCCCTCTCGCTTCCTGTGTAACTATCTCCTATCTCCCTTGCGCTTCCTGTGTAACTGTCTCCCTCCCGCTTCCTGTGTAACTATCTCCCTCTCGCTTCCTGCGTAACTATCTCCCTCGCGCTTCCTGTGTAACTATCTCCCTCGCGCTTCCTGTGTAACTATCTCCCTCGCGCTTCCTGTGTAACTATCTACCTCCCGCTTCCTGTGTAACTATCTCCGTCGCGCGTCCTGTGTAACTATCTCCCTCCCACTTCCTGTGTAACTATCTCCCTCCCACTTCCTGTGTAACTATCTCCCTCGCGCTTCCTGTGTAACTATCTCCCTCCCGCTTCCTGTGTAACTATCACCCTCGCGCTTCCTGCATAACTATCTCCCTCCCGCTTCCTGTGTAACTATCTCCCTCGCGCTTCCTGTGTGAGGTGATATAACTAACATAGCATTATTTCCCTCTCTCTCACCATGAGATAAACCCCTATTTCCGGGTCTGGATGGGGGTAACCCCACAGTGAGGTGATATAACTAACATAGCGTTATTTCCCTCTCTCACCGTGAGATAAACCCATATTTCCGGGTCTGGGTGGGGGTAACCCCACAGTGAGGTGATATAACTAACATAGCGTTATTTCCCCTCTCTCACCGTGAGATAAACCCCTATTTCCGGCTCTGGATGGGGTAACCCCACAGTGAGGTGATATAAATAACATAGCGTTATTTCCCTCTCTCACCATGAGATAAACCCCTATTTCCGGCTCTGGATGGGGGTAACACTAAGACATACTCACCGTCACGTTACTGGGAGATAACACCACATGATGCTACAATAACGTGACGGTAACCCCATGCTAATGACATGTAGAACGGACGCTGCTTCTGCATATAATTAGCAGTGAGGAGACACGGTGACCTCGGGGAACATCGCGCCCGCTCCTGCTTTAGGAAACGAGCCTGGATTTAACCGTGCTTAGTGGATCTGGGCCTAGGACAGGTAAGTATTATCACTGTAAGTTACCTGCAGTGAACAATGATTGGGCCGCTAAAGAAGTTACTCAAAGCGTTAACCCTTCGACGCAGTTTGAGGAGCAGGTGGGGGTCATCGGGGACCCCGTGGTCCGGCCAGATGATGAACTGGATGTGAGTCAGATCCCTCCCTGACGACTTCTCCCGTTCCTGAGGAAAAACGAGAAATTAGGTCCCTTTTAATGTCCCTCCTAGGACCAAAGTAAACTAAGCCCAATGACATGCTTAATAAGTTAATTTGGCGATGAAACAAAATCTTTGGGAGGTTTTTACAGCCTTTATCTAGTATCTATAATGGTGATAAGACTCAGACAGAGAAACAGAAGCAAGCAGGTGTGCGGGAATTCAGTGTCCCCGGAGAAAAGCGAAACACGTTCATTTTTCACAAGCTACAAATAAGTAATACAGTTACATTAAGGGGGATTACATCTTTCTCAGGAGCCGGTAAAACTGGCGAGTTGTTTTCGACCTGCCACATGGGACTAAACTTGTATTTATTTACAAAATATTTGAACCAGGGGAAAAAAATACATTGGACCATATTCGCTAAACGGTGCTACGTTTTAGCCTGTCTTAACTGCCATTCCTTTGAATGGAAGTTCAAAGCATTGCCGATTTAGCTGGGACACTCCCGGCTTTTAGGGCTCTGTCCCATTATTTGCCGGGACAAATCTGGTCACCCTATTTAGGCTGCGGTCCCAGTGCGCTCTGCAGTGTGCGCTGTGTGCACAAGCACCGCCCCTCGATCAGACCGGGCCCAGTACCTGCCTCGGCGTGCGCTGTGCGCACAAGCACCGCCCCCCAATCTGACCGGGCCCAGTACCTGCCTCGGCACCGCCCCCCGATCAGACCGGGCCCAGTACCCACCTCGGCACGCGCTGTGCGCACAAGCACCGCCCCCCCGATCAGACCGGGCCCAGTACCCGCATCGGCGTGCGCTGTGTGCACAAGCACCGCCCCCCGATCAGACCGGGCCCAGTACTTGCCTCGGCGTGCGCTGTGCGCACAAGCACCGCCCCCCGATCAGACCGGGCCCAGTACCCGCATCGGCGTGCGCTGTGTGCACAAGCACCGCCCCCCGATCAGACCGGGCCCAGTACCCACCTCGGCATGCGCTGTGCACACAAGCACCGCCCCCCGATCAGACCGGGCCCAGTACCTGCCTCGGCGTGCGCTGTGCGCACAAGCACCGCCCCCCGATCAGACCGGGCCCAGTACCTGCCTCGGCGTGCGCTGTGTGCACAAGCCCCGCCCCCCGATCAGACCGGGCCCAGTACCCGCCTCGGCACGCGCTGTGCGCACAAGCACCGCCCCTCGATCAGACCGGGCCCAGTACCTGCCTCGGCGTGCGCTGTGTGCACAAGCACCGCCCCCCGATCAGACCGGGCCCAGTACCTGCCTCGGCGTGCGCTGTGTGCACAAGCACCGCCCCCCGATCAGACCGGGCCCAGTACCCGCCTCGGCACGCGCTGTGCGCACAAGCACCGCCCCCCGATCAGACCGGGCCCAGTACCTGCCTCGGCACGCGCTGTGTGCACAAGCACCACCCCCCGATCAGACCGGGCCCAGGACCCGCCTCGGCACGCGCTGTGCGCACAAGCACCGCCCCCCGATCAGACCGGGCCCAGTACCCGCCTCGGCACGCGCTGTGCGCACAAGCACCGCCCCCCGATCAGACCGGGCCCAGTACCCGCCTCGGCGAGCGCTGTGCGCACAAGGACCGCCCCCCGATCAGACCGGGCCCAGTACCCGCCTCGGCGTGCACTGTGTGCACAAGCACCGCCCCCCGATCAGACCGGGCCCAGTACCCGCCTTGGCACGCGCTGTGCGCACAAGCACCGCCCCCCGATCAGACCGGGCCCAGTACCCGCCTCGGCACGCGCTGTGCGCACAAGCACCGCCCCCCGATCAGACCGGGCCCAGTACCCGCCTCGGCGTGCGCTGTGCGCACAAGCACCGCCCCCCGATCAGACCGGGCCCAGTACCTGCCTCGGCGTGCGCTGAAGCACCGCCCCCCGATCAGACCGGGCCCAGTACCCGCCTCGGCGTGCGCTGTGCGCACAAGCACCGCCCCCCGATCAGACCGGGCCCAGTACCCGCCTCGGCGTGCGCTGTGCGCACAAGCACCGCCCCCCGATCAGACCGGGCCCAGTACCCGCCTCGGCGTGCGCTGTGCGCACAAGCACCGCCCCCCGATCAGACCGGGCCCAGTACCCGCCTCGGCGTGCGCTGTGCGCACAAGCACCGCCCCCCGATCAGACCGGGCCCAGTACCCGCCTCGGCGTGCGCTGTGCGCACAAGCACCGCCCCCCGATCAGACCGGGCCCAGTACCCGCCTCGGCGTGCGCTGTGCGCACAAGCACCGCCCCCCGATCAGACCGGGCCCAGTACCCGCCTCGGCACGCGCTGTGCGCACAAGCACCGCCCCCCGATCAGACCGGGCCCAGTACCCGCCTCGGCGAGCGCTGTGCGCACAAGGACCGCCCCCCGATCAGACCGGGCCCAGTACCCGCCTCGGCGTGCACTGTGTGCACAAGCACCGCCCCCCGATCAGACCGGGCCCAGTACCCGCCTTGGCACGCGCTGTGCGCACAAGCACCGCCCCCCGATCAGACCGGGCCCAGTACCCGCCTCGGCACGCGCTGTGCGCACAAGCACCGCCCCCCGATCAGACCGGGCCCAGTACCCGCCTCGGCACGCGCTGTGCGCACAAGCACCGCCCCCCGATCAGACCGGGCCCAGTACCCGCCTCGGCGTGCGTTGTGCGCACAAGCACCGCCCCCCGATCAGACCGGGCCCAGTACCCGCCTCGGCGTGCGCTGTGCGCACAAGCACCGCCCCCCGATCAGACCGGGCCCAGTACCTGCCTCGGCGTGCGCTGTGCGCACAAGCACCGCCCCCCGATCAGACCGGGCCCAGTACCTGCCTCGGCGAGCGCTGTGCGCACAAGCACCGCCCCCCGATCATACCGGGCCCAGTACCTGCCTCGGCGTGCGCTGTGCGCACAAGCACCGCCCCCCGATCAGACCGGGCCCAGTACCCGCCTCGGCGTGCGCTGTGCACACAAGCACCGCCCCCCGATCAGACCGGGCCCAGTACCTGCCTCGGCGTGCGCTGTGCGCACAAGCACCGCCCCCCGATCAGACCGGGCCCAGTACCCGCCTCGGCACGCGCTGTGTGCACAAGCACCGCCCCCCGATCAGACCGGGCCCAGTTCCCGCCTCGGCGTGCGCTGTGCGCACAAGCACCGCCCCCCGATCAGACCGGGCCCAGTACCCGCCTCGGCGTGCGCTGTGCGCACAAGCACCGCCCCCCGATCAGACCGGGCCCAGTACCCGCCTCGGCGTGCGCTGTGCGCACAAGCACCGCCCCCCGATCAGACCGGGCCCAGTACCCGCCTCGGCGTGCGCTGTGCGCACAAGCACCGCCCCCCGATCAGACCGGGCCCAGTACCCGCCTCGGCGTGCGCTGTGCGCACAAGCACCGCCCCCCGATCAGACCGGGCCCAGTACCCGCCTCGGCGTGCGCTGTGCGCACAAGCACCGCCCCCCGATCAGACCGGGCCCAGTACCCGCCTCGGCACCGCCCCCCGATCAGACCGGGCCCAGTACCTGCCTCGGCGTGCGCTGTGTGCACAAGCACCGCCCCCCGATCAGACCGGGCCCAGTTCCCGCCTCGGCGTGCGCTGTGCGCACAAGCACCGCCCCCCGATCAGACCGGGCCCAGTACCCGCCTCGGCGTGCGCTGTGCGCACAAGCACCGCCCCCCGATCAGACCGGGCCCAGTACCCGCCTCGGCGTGCGCTGTGCGCACAAGCACCGCCCCCCGATCAGACCGGGCCCAGTACCCGCCTCGGCGTGCGCTGTGCGCACAAGCACCGCCCCCCGATCAGACCGGGCCCAGTACCCGCCTCGGCGTGCGCTGTGCGCACAAGCACCGCCCCCCGATCAGACCGGGCCCAGTACCCGCCTCGGCGTGCGCTGTGCGCACAAGCACCGCCCCCCGATCAGACCGGGCCCAGTACCCGCCTCGGCACCGCCCCCCGATCAGACCGGGCCCAGTACCCGCCTCGGCACACATTTGGCAGCGGCGCTGTACTGCAAGTTTTCTCAAATACAAAAAAAAATGTATTTGGAACTTGCGATGGAGGCGTGGCCACGCCCCCGCTAGCGGTTCAGCCAATGAGGGTGAACCAGCCGCGTGAGGTCATGACCACGCCCCTGCCACACCCCCTCCCGTCACAATCTCTCCCAAGATCGCGGTGAAGCGCTGTGCCCCCGCTGCCCCCCCTCCGGGCGCGCGTGCTACAGCGCACACTGGGACCGCAGCCTTACGTCTGCTCTCCGTACTGCAAACGAGCCGCGGCTACGCCAATGATCGGAAGCGATTCGCCAAGCATAAAATCAGTGTGCAGCGCCACGGCATGCGGTGAGGCTAATTTGCCAAATCCTCTGACATCGTTAGACCCGCTTAACGCGGGGACTACGAGGGACGCGCACCGTGTCTCGTTCCCCCGTGTGGAGAGATTTCGCTGACAACTAACGACATTGTTAACCCTTTCAAGACCGGCGAAACGCGTCTCAAGAAATGGGATTTCCAACTTCAGACTCAGTTTGGCGAATGTCGAGTTGAGCGCCGCGAGCTGTCGGAACCGCGGTCACGGAAATAATACCAGCAGGAAAATGACTGGAGCAGAGAGACGGGGGTGTAAGTGTGACGGAAAGGCCACTCACGTTGGTGACACGCAGCTTCCGAGTGATATAATCAGGATAGATTTTTTCTGCGCTGATCTTCACGCTGAGGTCTCCGAAGATTTCCGTTCCCTCCTCCATAGACGGCCAGTATTGCGCACATTTATTCTGCGCGGAACAATTTCAATTAGATTCTGCAAATAATGTACTTACGTGTGTGTGTGTTACACTAATGCCCTTACACTTACTGCTATCACTGTATGTGTGTTACACTAATGCACTTACTGCTATCAATGTGTCTGTTACACTAATACACGTACACTTACTGCTATCACTGTGTGTGTTACACTAATGCACTTACTGCTATCAATGTGTCTGTTACACTAATACACGTACACTTACTGCTATCACTGTGTGTGTTACACTAATACACCCACACTTACTGCTATCACTGTGTGTGTTACACTAATACACCAACACTTACTGCAATCACTGTGTGTTTTACACCTAATGCACTTACTGCTATCAATGTGTCTCTTACACTAATACACCCATACTTACTGCTATCACTGTGTGTGTTACACTAATACACCCACACTTACTGCTATCACTGTGTGTGTTACACTAATACACTTACACTTACTGCTATCATTGTGTGTGTGTTACACTAATACACCGATACTTACTGCTATCACTGTGTGTGTGTGTTAAACTAATACACTCATACTTACTGCTATCAATGTGTGTGTTACACTTAATACACTTACACTTACTACTATGACTGTGTGCTACACGAATACACTCACTGCTATCACTGTGTTACACTAATACACTTACAGTTACTGCTATGTGTGTGTGTGTGTGTGTGTGTGTGTGTGTGTGTGTGTGTGTGTGTGTGTGTGTGTGTGTGTGTGTGTGTGTGTGTGTGTGTGTGTGTGTGTGTGTGTGTTACACTAATACACCCATACTAACTGCTATCACTGTGTGTGTGTTACACTAATACACCCATAATTACTGCTATCAATGTGACTGTTACACTAATACACCCACACTTACAACCTTCAATGTGTGTGTTACACTAATACACTTACTGCTATAACTGTGTGTTAAACTAATACACTTACTGCTATCACTGTGTGTGTTACACAAATACACTTATTGCTTTCACTGTGTGTATTACACTAATACACTTACTGCTATCACTGTGTGTGTTACACTAATACACGTACTGATATCACTTTGTGCATTACACCTACTACACTTACACAGTGATAGCAATAAGTGTATGTGTTACACTTAATACACTTACTGCTATCACTGTGTGTGTGTTACACTAATACACTTGCTGCTATCACTGTGTGTGTTACACTAATACACTCATACTTACTGCTATCACTGTGTGTGTGTTACACTGATACACTCACACTTACTGCTATCACTGTGTGTTACACTAATACACTTACACTTACTACTATCACTGTGTGTGTTACACTAATACACTTACTACTATCACTGTGTGTGTTACACTAATACACTCAGTTATTGCTATCACTGTGTGTGTTACACTAATACAATCACATTTGCTGCTATCACTGTGTGTGTTACACTAATGCACTTGCTGCTATCACTGTGTGTGTTACACTAATACACCCACACTTACTGCTATCACTGTGTGTGTTACACTAATACACCAACACTTACTGCAATCACTGTGTGTTTTACACCTAATGCACTTACTGCTATCAATGTGTCTCTTACACTAATACACCCATACTTACTGCTATCACTGTGTGTGTTACACTAATACACCCACACTTACTGCTATCACTGTGTGTGTTACACTAATACACTTACACTTACTGCTATCATTGTGTGTGTGTTACACTAATACACCGATACTTACTGCTATCACTGTGTGTGTGTGTTAAACTAATACACTCATACTTACTGCTATCAATGTGTGTGTTACACTTAATACACTTACACTTACTACTATGACTGTGTGCTACACGAATACACTCACTGCTATCACTGTGTTACACTAATACACTTACAGTTACTGCTATGTGTGTGTGTGTGTGTGTGTGTGTGTGTGTGTGTGTGTGTGTGTGTGTGTGTGTGTGTGTGTGTGTGTGTGTGTGTGTGTTACACTAATACACCCATACTAACTGCTATCACTGTGTGTGTGTTACACTAATACACCCATAATTACTGCTATCAATGTGACTGTTACACTAATACACCCACACTTACAACCTTCAATGTGTGTGTTACACTAATACACTTACTGCTATAACTGTGTGTTAAACTAATACACTTACTGCTATCACTGTGTGTGTTACACAAATACACTTATTGCTTTCACTGTGTGTATTACACTAATACACTTACTGCTATCACTGTGTGTGTTACACTAATACACGTACTGATATCACTTTGTGCATTACACCTACTACACTTACACAGTGATAGCAATAAGTGTATGTGTTACACTTAATACACTTACTGCTATCACTGTGTGTGTGTTACACTAATACACTTGCTGCTATCACTGTGTGTGTTACACTAATACACTCATACTTACTGCTATCACTGTGTGTGTGTTACACTGATACACTCACACTTACTGCTATCACTGTGTGTTACACTAATACACTTACACTTACTGCTATCACTGTGTGTGTTACACTAATACACTTACTACTATCACTGTGTGTGTTACACTAATACACTCATAGTTATTGCTATCACTGTGTGTGTTACATTAATACAATCACATTTGCTGCTATCACTGTGTGTGTTACACTAATGCACTTGCTGCTATCACTGTGTGTGTTACACTAATAAGAGAAGAAGGGGGGAGGGATAGGGAGTGATCACAAAACCATAATAATTGAATTAAAGTGAATGAACAATTATATATTGATAATCATAAAGTGGGTGCAGACTGTGAACTGAAAAGTGAATCAGCAAAATTCACTTAACTGCACTCCACTAAATTAAAATATACCTTTTAATGAATTACTTAAAACATATATTACCAAATGAGTGTATAACGTGAATAAAAAGAAATTAAATCAACATCACTTAGCACCAGAGTCACCTAATAATTGTATTTAAACCCTATCTATCAACTAATAGTGATAGGGTATAGGGGACTAATGGTACTAATAGTCAGGGTATAAACCCCTCTGGATCAGCTAGCAGAGCGGATGGTAGGTGAATATAAACAGTAGTGAGGAAAAGAATAATGAAATTAAATAAATAAATAAGAGCTCTACCTAGTATAGTCATGTGCTGTTCAAACCCCCTAATGATATATCAGTTTAATGCAAAGTACAGGGTATAGGCACCATGGGTGTAGACACAATGACTAACACACATAGTGCAGCTACTGAAACAGTGAAATAAATTCAGAGCACAAGAGCTGCAAGGCACATAAATGACTAGATAGAGAGAAGGTAAAAGACCTCACTAACTGGCAACACTAAAGTATAATAGAATAGTGACACCTGAACTCTGCAGACTGACACAGGGGACTACTAACACTGCATTAAAACAGCTCCAAGTAGGAGACTGACAGCATCGCGTGCCCAACACACGTTTCCCTCCAGCTATGGAGCTTCATCAGGGACAAATTTTGCATTAAGGGGGAAAGCGGAGCGTATTTATACCCTTCCGTCGCTATGGTGATGTAATTAATGCAAACCGCTATTGCGCATGCGCAGAACAAGCGCACGCGAAACCGCAAATAAAACATCCAATATGTACAAATAATGGACACCCTTGTTGTGGTGAGTAGAGTACCTTAGAAACACTGCCACTCCGAACTCTCTGATCGATCTGTGTGATATAGCAGCAGTAGATTCACTCGTATCGAGTGCAGTGATTATTGCGCATGCGCGAAAACATAGAAAATAAATGGCTGAAATGCACTCTATCTAATGTTATATGCGCATGCGCAAACCGAAGACAAAGCATCCAATGCGCAAATGCGAGCTGATAGTCACAGAATGCTGCATAGATGTGATAAAGACATCTCGAGCAATAGTGGCAGTTATAACCAAGGTACAAACCTAAGAGAAGGGTGGGTGAACACTGTATCTAACAGTGGAATCTGATGATATGCCAGCAATAAGCATTGGATGTATATATTTGGGTACCCCCAGTAAAGAATATACCATGTGTCACAGAAAATACAGTGAGAAACAAAATAAAATAAAAAATATGATTAGATAATATATACACATACAAGATCTTAATTATATTGTAGAGCAATATTGCTATAAAGAGTATGTATATTGAAGTTACACACACTATAAACCCAAAAAGAAGAGGGTTTATAACACTAGTAATATAGTCACTGATTAGAATAAATGTAGAGCGCAGTTACGAAATAATTTAAGTCAATACCAAGAACTAGTACCTCACACAGTGAGCAATGGAATAGATTAAACTAAGCAAGGGTGAGTATCATAATAAACATGATAAATAGGGTACGAACAGATACAAAAGACACACAGACAGCAAAGTTTGATTAGGATGAAATAAAAAAACAGAAACAAAAGATTCAAATAAACGGAGAATAGGTGAAACCTCCATTGGGCCCAGTGGGACTCCTAGTTTTTAACTTGTAAATCCATTCAGCTTCAATACGAAGCAACAGTTGGTCAGTATTACCCCCTCTCGCAGGGCATTTAAGTTGGTATATGCCCATGAATTTGATGCTGTTGATGTCACCATTATGAAACTGCGTGACATGTCTGGCTACTGGGGTTTCAGTAGAGTGCTTGATAGAGTTGACGTGTTCAAGAATACGTCTACGAAATTGCCTAGTTGTCTTGCCAACGTATCTCTTGTCACAACAACAAGTGATTAGATAGATTATGTTGGTAGTCCGACAGTTGATAAAACTGTCCACACAGTATTGATAAGTGTTGTCATGGTTGGCAAATGTTTTAGCTACAATGACATGCTTACATGCCTTACAGCCCTGACAGCGGTACATCCCTTTTATGGGACTCAACCAAGTCTCTGTCCTTGCCCGCTGGAAATGGCTATTGACGAGAGAGTCCCTCAAATTTTTGGACCGCCTGCTAGTAATGGTTGGTCTAGGGCCTATAACCTTTGCTAGATCCACATCCGCCAGAAGGAGATGCCTATGTCGGGCAAATATTCTTTTGATTGCCCACCATCTTTTGTTAAAGGTGCCGATGCATCTAATGGTGTTGTCCTTAGTTCTTTTGGTGTTTACGGACAAAAGAGAATCCCTATCACTATGCAGTGCCCGATGATAGGCTTTATTGAGTGTTTTGATGTTGTATCCACGACTGAGAAACCTAGAACGTAATTCTTTAGATTGTATGATAAACTCACGTATTGTTGAGCAGTTCCTCCTTAAACGGAGGTATTGTCCCGTAGGGATACCTGTTATGAGGCTAGTAGGATGCTGGCTTTGTGCCAGTAGTAAACTATTTGTAGCTTTATTTTCCTAAAGACCTTTGTTTGGATGTTCTGGTCAGTATCGACATATATGTTCAGATCTAGGAAAGTGATAGATGTGGTACTGAGTACAGTGGTTAGCCTCAAGTTCAATATATTGGTATTAAGGTGCTCAACAAATTCATGGAGGAGTTTGTGAGGACCCTCCCATAACAGGAGGATGTCATCTATGTACCTGATCCACATAGAAATGTGGTCTGTGTACATAGAAAGTTCCTCATTGAAGACGTGGACACATTCCCACCAGCCCAGGTACAGGTTCGCATATGTAGGCGCACATGCCATGCCCATAGCTGTTTCGCGTGCGCTTGTTCTGCGCATGCGCAATAGCGGTTTGCATTAATTACGTCACCATAGCGACGGAAGGGTATAAATACGCTCCGCTTTCCCCCTTAATGCAAAATTTGTCCCTGATGAAGCTCCATAGCTGGAGGGAAACGTGTGTTGGGCACGCAATGTTGTCAGTCTCCTACTTGGAGCTGTTTTAATGCAGTGTTAGTAGTCCCCTGTGTCAGTCTGCAGAGTTCAGGTGTCACTATTCTATTATACTTTAGTGTTGCCAGTTAGTGAGGTCTTTTACCTTCTCTCTACCTAGTCATTTATGTGCCTTGCAGCTCTTGTGCTGTGAATTTATTTCACTGTTTCAGTAGCTGCACTATGTGTGTTAGTCATTGTGTCTACACCCATGGTGCCTATACCCTGTACTTTGCATTAAACTGATATATCATTAGGGGGTTTGAACAGCACATGACTATACTAGGTAGAGCTCTCATTTATTTAATTTCATTATTCTTTTCCTCACTACTGTTTATATTCACCTACCATCCGCTCTGCTAGCTGATCCAGAGGGGTTTATACCCTGACTATTAGAACCATTAGTCCCCTATACCCTATCACTATTAGTTGATAGATAGGGTTTAATCACGTTATTAGGTGAC
Source organism: Ascaphus truei (assembly GCF_040206685.1). NCBI lineage: Eukaryota > Metazoa > Chordata > Amphibia > Anura > Ascaphidae > Ascaphus > Ascaphus truei. The sequence continues at coordinate 60,716,087 of NC_134492.1, read as the reverse complement.
TCTGGTGCTAAGTGATGTTGATTTAATTTCTTTTTATTCACGTTAAACACTCATTTGGTAATATATGTTTTAAGTAATTCATTAAAAGGTATATTTTAATTAAGTGGAGTGCAGTTAAGTGAATTCTCTTAGGGGTCCAATCATTTTGATGTTACACTAATACACTCATAGTTACTGCTATCACTGTGTGTGTTACACTAATACACTCATAGTTACTGCTATCACTGTGTGTGTTACACCTAATGCACGTCGCACAGTTACTAAAACTCTGTGTGGTTATTTTAAGGTGTTTGTATCTTACCCGATTTAACTCTTCACATCGTGTCACCATCACAATTATCGTAGTTTTCTGCTCCCAGATCATCCTCCAGAAAGCATTCATAGTCTCCTCTTTCGGGCCTGAAAAACATTCCTAGCGTTATACACGCATCCCATAATGCAAGGGGGCGCAAACTTTTTTTCCCTGCGCCCCCCTGCCGGCGGTCCCCTCACTCCCGCACCCCCCCTAACCCCCACTTACCTGCACTCCGGCGTCATGACGTCACGTTGCCATAGCCACGTGACATCACATGATCGCGCGGCGTCATTTTGACGCCGTGTTGCCATGGCGATGCAGGAAGGAAGCCGCAGGAGCCTCGGTAAGTAAAGGTTTACAGAGGGCCTGCAGCTCCCCCGGCACTTAATTTAAGTGCCTTCGGGAAGCGCACGGGGCCTCTGTAAACCCCGCGCCCCCCCCCCGCCGACAGTCTTGTGCCCCCCAGTTTGCGGACCACTGCCATAATGTCACTGCCATTAGTACACTTTGCCCCTGGGAGGGACTGACCCCTTAACCATGTCACTGCCATTAGTATTCTTTGCCCCTTGGAGGGACTGACCCCTTAACCATGTCACTGCCATTAGTACACTTTGCCCCTAGGAGGGACTGACCCCTTAACCATGTCACTGCCATTAGTACACTTTGCCCTTAGGAGGGACTGACCCCTTAAACATGTCACTGCCATTAGTACACTTTGTCCCTAGGAGGGACTGACCCCTTAACCATGTCACTGCCATTACTACACTTTGCCCCTAGGAGGGACTGGCCCCTTAACCATGTCACTGCCATTAGTACACTTTGCCCCTAGGAGATAATGACCCCTTAAACATGTCACTGCCATTAGTACACTTTGCTCCTAGGAGGGACTGACCCCTTAACCATGTCACTGCCATTAGTACACTTTGCCCCTAGGAGGGACTGACCCCTTAAACATGTCACTGCCATTAGTACACTTTGCTCCTAAAAGGGACTGACCCCTTAACCATGTCACTGTCATTAGTACACTTTGCTCCTATGAGGGACTGACCCCTTAACCATGTCACAGCCATTAGTACACTTTGCCCCTAGGAGGGACTCACCCCTTAACCATGTCACTGTCATTAGTACACTTTGCTCCTAGGAGGGACTGACCCCTTAACCATGTCACTGTCATTAGTACACTTTGCCCCTAGGAGGGACTGACCCCTTAACCATGTCACTGCCATTAGTACACTTTGCCCTAGGAGGGACTGACCCCTTAAACATGTCACTGCCATTAGTACACTTTGTCCCTAGGAGGGACTGACCCCTTAAACATGTCACTGCCATTAGTACACTTTGCTCCTATGAGGGACTGACCCCTTAAACATGTCACTGCCATTAGTACACTTTGCTCCTATGAGGGACTGACCCCTTAAACATGTCACTGCCATTAGTACACTTTGCTCCTATGAGGGACTGACCCTTTAAACATGTCACTGCCATTAGTACACTTTGTCCCTAGGAGGGACTGACCCCTTAAACATGTCACTGCTCTTAATACAGTTTGGTCCTATGAAGAACTGGCCATTTAGGTGGGTGTTACAGTACATTACTATTACTTGGGATTTATCATTGTATGTCTCTGATATACTAAAATAAATGTACTTAAAATGACAAATACATTACCCTGAGCAGCAATGTATTTCCTTGGTTCTTTAAAGCCCTGTAAAATAACACAAAGTATTGTGTGTTTAGGTTTTGATCTAAACAATAGAACTTATTAGGAAAGACTAAATTACCTTTGTGAGAGTCAGTAGGAGGAGTTGGGGGTGTTACATGGGGCACAGATTATAATGAGATGTATCACATTCTGCGTCTCTGTCCCAGCTTGCACCTTGGGGAGAGTCAGTAGGAGGAGTTGGGGGGAGTTACATGGGGCACAGATTATAATGAGATGTATCACATTCTGCGTCTCTGCCCCAGCTTGCACCTTGGGGAGAGTCAGTAGGAGGAGTTGGGGGGAGTTACATGGGGCACAGATTATAATGAGATGTATCACATTCTGCTTCTCTGCCCCAGCTTGCACCTTGGGGAGAGTCAGTAGGAGGAGTTGGGGAGAGTTACATGGGGCACAGATTATAATGAGATGTAAATGGGGAATGAAGTCATAAGGCAAAAGTCTTGTTTCATTATAGCCTTTAGAACGGTGTCCGAGGGAGCGGGAACGGGGTATTGGGAGCAGAGTGCAATGCAGCTATATAAACTGGGGGAACTATTGCTTTGAAGCAGAAGAAAGTGAAACACAAAGTCCCTTACGTGGACGTAGCTGGCGTTGATATAATCTGATCCTGGCTCGCCGTGGATTTCGGTCAGAATGACCCGATTGTCATCATCTGTTAGAAGATACAGTGATATCAGTGTGTGACACATAGGAGTGGGTCCCAGTAACCCCGTCCCTGTCATCTGGTCACTTTGCTCCTATGTGGGACTTTCCCTTTAACCCATTAAACTCGTCACTGTCATTAGGTCACTTTAGTGGGCCTGAAGCTTAGACACCAAATTGTTGTCCCAAATGTTTAACTCCTGTTACATGGTTACCTTCTCCAGCCACTTACACGGCAAAATATCAATGTAGCGGTTTTTCGTTTGGTTGCACGATTTTTTGGCTTCTTTGATGCTGAATTTGCTGAACACGCGGGGAATGCTCTGGAAACATACACAGGGAGTTACACATGAAATACAAGTGTCAGTTTGTAGTCAAACACTCAGCTATCCCCGTCTGTGTGTCTCAATACGGTAAATCAGTACAGAAAAACAGCATTGTGGTGCTGAACCAGTTCCCCAAATGGTTCTCCTTGCTGTCTGGTGGGGGCCACGTCACAGAGAAGATGTGGCCTCCGTGGCCCTACGTGTCTAACCCTCGTTATTTGTATTTAGCTCGGCTCTTGGTAATTCAATTCCTTCTAAATCCTTCTGCGATTGTAACCCCCAACTGGTCAAGTTTTGAGGGTATCCCTGCTTCAGCACATGTGGCACAATGTCCCAGCTTCAGCACATGTGGCACAATGTCCCAGCTTCAGCACATGTGGCACAATGTCCCAGCTTCAGCACATGTGGCACAATGTCCCAGCTTCAGCACATGTGGCACAATGTCCTAGCTTCAGTACAGGTGGCGCAATCAGTCCCAGGTTCAGCACAGTCTTTGACTGAGCCACCTGTGCTGAAGCAGGGATATCCCAAAACCTAGCCTGTTGGAGATGGCTTGGGCACTGGAGTTGAGACCCTTGCTATAATGTATTTATGCCTTTATTTATATAGCGCCATTAATGTACATAGTGCGTCACAGCAGTAAAACACGCCACAATCATATAAATCATACAAATAACAGATGGTGGGAATAAGCGCTTCAGCATAGAATATAACGGGCACACCTGAAATTCTTCCAGGAACAGCCGCCCCTCGTCCGCGTTCTTTCTTTTGTACGTGTCGAGGAGATATTCCACCGGTATGGGGTCGACGTTCAGTAGCTGTTTTTCATCATCTGCCCGGGAGAAGAAAGGGGGAAATGCAATAGGGGATTTTCTGTGCAAACGTAGCAAAAACCTTATGGTAATCAGGGGAGATCCCAAGCACTTAGCGGGGGCGCAATGGGTGGAGCATCCATAGAGCGTAACCCCTACAGTGGTCATCCAACTGCGCTCCGCCATATCCGGCGCTGACTTTAGAACAGGACTAGGATCTTAGTCCCCAATATTATTAAAGCCCCAAGAGTTTTATTTTTGGTTTTATTTCCATTTGCAGAAGCTGGTCTGGATGGGGGTAACCCCACAGTGAGGTAATATAACTAACATAGCGTTATTTTCCTCTCTCTCACCGTGAGATAAACCCCTATTTCCGGGTCTGGATGGGGGTAACCCCACAGTGAGGGGATATAACTAACATAGCGTTATTTCCCTCTCTCACCATGAGATAAACCCCTATTTCCGGGTCTGGATGGGGATAACTCCACAGTGAGGTGATATAACTAACATAGCGTTATTTCCCTCTCTCACCGTGAGATAAACCCCTATTTCCGTGCCTGGATGGGGGTAACCCCACAGTGAGGTGATATAACTAACATAGCGTTATTTCCCTCTCTCACCGTGAGATAAACCCCTATTTCCGGGTCTGGATGGGGGTAACCCCACAGTGAGGTGATATAACTAACATAGCGTTATTTCCCTGTCTCACCGTGAGATAAACCCCTATTTCCGGGTCTGGATGGGGGTAACCCAACAGTGAGGGGATATAACTAACATAGCGTTATTTCCCTCTCTCACCGTGAGATAAACCCCTATTTCCGGGTCTGGATGGGGTAACCCCACAGTGAGGTGATATAACTAACATAGCGTTATTTCCCTCTCTCACCGTGAGATAAACCCCTATTTCCGGTTCGGGACGGGAGTAACACTAAGACATCCTCACCGTCACGTTACTGGGAGATAACACCACGTGATGCTACAATAACGTGACGGTAACCCCATGCTAATGACATGTAGAACGGACGCTGCGTCTGCATATACCGTATTTCCTCAATTCTAAGACGCACCTTTTTTTCGATTTTCACATGTCTGAAATTGGGGTGCGTCTTAGAATCGATGTATTAAATTTTTTTAACATGTTTCAGGAGAGGTCCCATGTCAGCGGAGGACAAAGTGTGCGGAGGCGGCAGGAGAGGTCCCACGTCTGCAGGTGGTTGAAGATGGACAGCGGGCGGGAGTGAGGCGGCGACGGCAGGACAGATCCCAAGTTTGCAGGTGAATGAAGATAAGACAGCGGGCGTGCGGTGGTGGAGGCAGCTAATAGATCATAGTAGCAGGAGCAGAGCAGCGTAGCGGAACAGCTTGGGAGGTGCACACTGTAACACCGGAAGTTGACCGGTGTCTGACTTCCGGTTACAGTGTGCACCTCCCAAGCCGTTCCCCTATGCTGCTCTGCTCCTGCTCAGCTCTCCTGCTATTATGATCTCCTGTCGCCGCACCCACCGCACGCCCGCTGTCTTCTTATCTTCATTCACCTGCAGACTTGAGACCTGTCCTGCTGCTGCACACCCACCGTCCATCTTCAACCATCTGCAGGCGTGGGACCTCTCCTGCCGCCGCCGTCCGCTTCATCGTGCGCTGACATGGGACCTCTCCTGCCGCCGCCGCCCGCTTCATCGTGCGCTGACATGGGACCTCTCCTGCCGCCGCCGCCGCCCGCTTCATCGTGCGCTGACATGGGACCTCTCCTGAAACATGGTAAGTGAAAAAGTAATTTTCCTCGATTTTAAGGGCCAAATCGATGGTGCGTCTTACAATCGAGGAAATACGGTAATTAGCCGTGAGGATAACGACGCATTACAAAAGGTGAACACTAAAATAAAAGTGTTTTTGTTTTAATTCTTGCATTGCCTCTCTATTATTTATCATCAATCCCATGGCCTAACCCCCTCCCCCACCCCCCCGCCCCCCCTCATACAAATGAGACTTGAGAGATCGGGATGAAACATTCATTTAAATTGAATGTGGATTGTGATCATCATTACCGTGACCGACGAGCGGGATCCTTTCACACCTGCTGCAAACACAAACACAATTGCAGATCATTGATTACAAACTGGGACAGTGAGAATATTACACTGCAGCGTGTACAAATAGCGTAACAAACGATTGGCCTTTTCCATTGATTTCTTGGCCAGATTCACAGTGAGCGAGTAAAATACAGAACAACGTGTCAAGTGGTTTTATATACAGTACACAGCACATGTATATTTCATTTATGGCATCTCGGGGAATGGGGACTTGCAAAAATACGTATTTGAAATCCTTTTTGGGAGTTTCCCTTCACAGCGAGGACTTTGAGAAGTGGGGTCATCTAATTTATCTTATTTGCCACAACCCTCTGATGATAGAATCTTCTGATTTCTGCACACCCCCTTCCTGTCAGAGGACAAGCTTAGTCAGGGGAAAGACAAGGACATGATAAGGGCATGAAACACTTCAAGGATAAACTTCCTAAAGTTCAGAGGCATTAATCTTGGAGTATTAACTTTGAGATGTGTGTGTGTGTTATAGTATATAATTTTAGATGAAAAAAATGTATATACAATACACAGTACATATACAGTGTGTGTATAAAGGTGACACAGTGTGCTTCTTTGCATGTCATTTCCCAGAATCCCTTGCTGCAGTGGGAGCACTGTATACTAGGTGATAATGGTGAAAGGCGGGGTGCAGATCTGTCTAAGACATGTGAATGTGCTCACAAGTGATCTTTTTATTTGAGATTATATATATGTGTGCGTGTGCGTGTAAAAGAAAAAAGCGCACACCCTTTATGTGAATCTTTCATTTTATATCTTGTAAGTGTGCATTGTCTACCACACATTCATTTTAATAAAATCATGTTCTTCTATATCACTGAAGATAATGCGCTTGTGGGCGCTTTTTTCTTTTCCTTTTCTACATGGTTGTCTTTGGGGAGGGATTCTGCCTTGGATGCAGCAGCCCCCTCATCATTTTGATCTGGCTTCTTGGCATCAACAATACTATTTGTGTGGACAGTCTTCACTGGACTGGACTTTTATTAATTTCTGGTATTGTACTTCATTTAGAGTATACAGTATATATATTCACAACAGTTCCCTTTGATCCTGTGTTGGGGGTGGAACTTCTAATAGGAATTGACATGAGTACACTATGTCCTTTAAACTATAAGATACAAAGAATATATCACCTTGAAGATCTCTTCTGCAGTTTGTAGATTTTGTAGAGGACAAGGATAAGAACCAAAGATGTAACAATGATGAGGAACACGAGAAACCTAATTAGAGCCTTGTCATTATCTGCGGGGCGGCAAGAGAATTAGATCAGTCACCTCTTCTTACTACAGTACCTACAATGTTTCCCCCATAGAGAGCAAATCGAAAGAGGAGTGCGAAACGTGTTGAATGTCTCCGCTATCACATGACTACGCTATGAGGTAACTCCTACGCTGTAACATGTAAACCGTGTTGCGGGTCCACACTATTAGGTGACTACGCTATGTGGTGACTCCCACACTGTAAAATGCGAAACGCGTTGAATGTGACTACACTGCGGTAACTCCCATGCAGTACCGTACGAAAAGTGTTGAAGGGTCCCACTATCACATGGCAAAGCTGTGCGGTGACCCCCACGCTGTAACATGCAAACCGTGTCGAGGGTCCTCACTATCACGTGACTATGCTATGCGGTGACCCCCACGCTGTAACATGCAAAATGCGATGCAGGTCCCCACTATGACGTGACTACACTATGCGGTGACCCCCATGCTATAACATGCAAAACGCGTTGAGGGTCCCCACTATCATGTGACTATGGAATTCTGTGACCCCATGCTATAACATGCAAAATGCATTGAGGGTCCCCACTATCATGCTATGCGGTGACCCCCACGCTGTAACATGCGAAACGTGTGGAGGGTCCCCACAATCATGTGACTACGCTATGTGGTAACTCCCACACAGTACCGTGCGAAACGTGTCGAGGGTCCCACTATCACATGACTATGTTATGCTGGGACCCCCACGCTATGACATGCAAAATGCATTGAGGGTCCCCACTACCATGTGACTTTGCTATGCTGTGACCCCCACGCTGTAACATGCGAAACGCGTTGAAGGTCCCCACTATCACGTGACTACGCTATGTGATGACCCCAATGCCGTAATGTGCAAAACGCGTTGAGGTATATGTCTGTGCTGCCCTGCTATAATGGGACTACGCTATGTGATGACCCCGATGCTGTAACATGGGAAACGCATTGAGGTTTATATGTTTGTTGCTTTTTAAATTAGGTTTGAGGCAGGTGGTCTCTGGAGCTGAACTGGGTTGATTTCAGCTCCGGGAACCCCCTGCTTCCCGAGATACAGACCTCGGTAGGTGCTGCTGGTAAGAGCCCTGGCTGCAGTCACAATATGGCGGTTTAAAAGACCTGTGCCCTGCGGGCCAATAGGAAACCGTGATGTCATCCCTTGTGTCTTCCTATTGGCCCGCGTGACGCGGGAGCTTTAAACTGTTAAGAGATATGGGCACCAGCTACGGAGGTCTGTATCTCAGGAAGCAGGGGGTCCCCGGGGCTCAAATTAATGGGGTTTCGTTGCAGAGATCCCTGGCTTCAAACCTATAAAATACCCCATCAGGTATCACAGGAAGACCTCCTTTAATCTTTGGCGCACTTCTCTTTCGATTTTTTCTCTTTGAAGACCTCTGTTCGAATATTGCGCAGAGAAACTTTTCAACATTTTCCCCCCCAAACCCTCCCCTGAAGGGCATGCAATCTAATCTACTTACATCTTGTTTTTATGGTTAATTCCCTTTCATCTCCAGAGTAATGTCCATTGTAGAAGGAGAGCTAATGTGTCACAAATAAAACAGAGAAAATAAAGTGAAGTGCCTTATTTGTATGTGGATATACACTAGCCTGAAGAAGAGATCAGAGATCTCGCACAAATAAAAGCATTTCGTTAGCCACAGAACGGTATCGTCTATTCATTTTTTTTTTATATATATATATATATATATATATATATATATATATATATATATACACACACACACACACAGTACATATACATACACACACACATATTTATATATACAGCACAGTATGCAAACACAAGTGGATATACACATATACAGTATATTTATATATTCACAAACACAACTACATATTCATGCCTAGAATTTTTTTTAAATATAAATATATATATATATGTATATATATATATATATATATACAGTGGTCGACAAATCACCAAAAAATCTACTCGCCAAACAAAAAAATCTACTCGCCACCTAGTACCACACGTGTGCTGCTTGGGCCAATAGGAGCTCGCCACGAAGTTAAATCCACTCGCCCGGGGCGTGCAAATGTATAAGTTTGTCGAACACTGTATATATATATATATATGGAATTTATTACCATCCCCTGGTTTCTTTCACTATATATATATCTATATATATATATAGTGAAAGAAACCAGGGGATGGTAATAAATTCCATATATAGGGCTCCCAGGATACTGAACAGTTTCTATCCTGTTTAGGCTGGAAAGTGCAGCCTCAGAATGCATGCACTTCATCCCACAGTTTAGCAAGTGCTGGAACTGAGGGATGAGGGATCCAGACCAGAGTTTGTCTGCTGCCTGATTTCTGTCACCTGCCCTGCTAGTTAGAAATCAGGTAATTAAGACTGATTTCCTGGTTCCTCGCCCCTCTCCCCAAGAGCCTGGAGGCAGGAAGGCTGCTGGAAGCAGAGAGGGGAAAAGCCTCTCCCCAAACAGGTGAAACCATTCTGTTCCTTTTTTCTACAACTGCAAAGTTCCTTATTTTGTTGGTGGAAGTGGAAAAGCCACTCCAACCCTGAGTCAGGGAAAACCTTAGTTAAGTTAGTGCTCGGGTGAGCAGCTTTTTGTTTTGCTTGTGTTTCTTTTGTATTCCGTGTGGCAGTCTCAGTGCCTGGGACTGAATAAACCAGGCATAGCCTGTTTAAAGGAACAGCACGTTACGCCTCGTCATTTAACCTACCCTAAAAGACCGTGTTCTAACAGTCCCGGACAGACGGCGGAGCCCCAGAGTAAGCCGTTTGTCACAATATATATATATATATATATATATATATATATATATATATCTACTATATATTTCTCAAAGTGACCTATGTGTCGTTGCCTGTCTGTCTGTCTGTATGTGTCTCCCTGTGTCCCTCCCTGTGTCCCTAGCGGCAATCAGATTGGACCTTGGGCCAGGCCAATGAGATTGCTCCCTTGGCCCGCCCGCCCCCGCACACCTCTCATTGGCCTGAGGCGGAGTGACGACACACACACACAGACACACACACCGCGGCGCTCATCGGGACCCGCGCGCACCTCCTCCTCTCCCCGGGTCTCCCGGTTTCCCACGCTTTTTCCTCCCCCCCTCCCGGCGCCGCTACAGTCAGCGGGGGAGCGGAGCGAGCGCCCAGGACACAGCGGGGAATTCTCACCTCCCCACGGCTCTCACCACCCATAGGCCACTCCCTCACCCGGCGCTCACCCCCCCCGCCCCGCTCACCCTCCCCCCGCTCACCCCGCCCCCCCCCCACACACAGAGCACGCGTCTCTCCCCTCACCCAGGCCGCTCCTCCGTCTGTCTCCGCCTCTCCCCGCGGGAGGCGCAGCACCTCCTCACCGGAGCGTCTCAGCCTCGCCGCTGAGGAACCCGAGGTTGAGGAGGAGGGCGGCCGGTACCCGTAGGAAGAGGAGCGCGGCCGTGTGCAAGGTGAGGAAACGCAGGGGAATGGGTTATTTAACGCGTCCCTGACTCACCCTGCCCTCCCTCCCCCTGCCCTTTGCCCCCCCTGCCCTCCCTCCCCCTGCCCTTTGCCCCCCCTGCCTTTTGCCCCCCCTGCCCTCCTACCAATGCCCTTTGCCCCCCATGCCCTCCCTCCTAATGCCCTTGGCCCCCCCTGCCCTCCCTCCCCCTGCCCTTTGCCCCCTGCCCTCCCTCCCCCTGCCCTCCCATCCCTGCCCTTTGCCCCGTGCCCTCCCTCCCAATGCCCTTTGCCCCCCCTGCCCTCCCTCCTAATGCCCTTTGCCCCCCCTGCCCTCCCTCCCCTGCCCTTTGCCCCCTCCCCTGCCCTTTGCCCCCTGCCCTCCCTCCCAATGCCCTTTGCCCACCCCTGCCCTCCCTCCCAATGCCCTTTGCCCCCCCTGCCCTCCCTCCCAATGCCCTTTGCCCCCTTGCCCTCCCTCCTAATGCCCTTTGCCCCCCTGCCCTCCCTCCTAATGCCCTTTGCCCCCTGCCCTCCCTCCTAATGCCCTTTGCCCCCCCTGCCCTCCCTCCTAACGCGCTTTGCCCCCCGCGGCTCCCTCCCCCTGCCCTTTGCCCCCTGCCCTTTGCCCCCCCTGCCCTCCCTCCCAATGCCCTTTGCCCCCTGCCCTCCCTCCCCCTGACCTTTGCCCCCTGCCCTCCCTCCCCCTGACCTTTGCCCCCTGCCCTTAGCCCCCCGCCCCTCCCTGTCCTTTGGCCCCCCTGCCCCTCCCTGCCCTTTTCCCCCCTCCCACCCTGCCCTCTTGCCCCCCTGCCCTTTGCCCACCTCCCTCCCTCCCTGCCCTCTTGCCCCCCTGCCCTCTTGCCCTCCCTGCCCCCCTTCCCTCCCTGCCCTCTTGCCCCTCCGCCCTCCCTGCCCCCCTTCCCTCCCTGCCCTCTTGCCCCTCCCTGCCCTTAGCCCCCCTGCCCTTTGGCCCCCCTGCCCCTCCCTGCCCCTTTGGCCCCCCGCCCCTCCCTGCCCTTTGGCCCCCCCACCCCTCCCTGCCCTTTGGCCCCCCGCCCCTCCCTGCCCTTTGGCCCCCCCGCCCCTCCCTGCCCTTTGCACCCCGCCCCTCCGTGCCCTTTGCCCCCCTGCCCTTTGCCCTCCCCACCCTTCCACGCCCCTTTGCCCCCCTCGCCCTTCCACTCCATGCCCCCTGCCCTTCTACGCCCGGGCAACGCCGGGTATATCAGCTAGTGTATATATATATATATATAGTGCAGAATAAATGAGTTCTTCAGTATTAGGTGATACCTTTTTTATTGGACTAACAATTGATGTCATAGGACAAGCTTCCGAGAGTTCTCCTCTCTTTTTCAGGTCAAGCAAAAGGTATCACCTAATACTGAAGAACTCATTTATTCTGCACTATCGTAACTGGACTAACACGGATATTTTCTGCTATATATATATATATATACACAGACACATCAAATTGCACAGCCAGTACAACCAACCTCACACTGATGAGACCCACAAGGTCGAAACAGTCTGTCTGTGAGTGGGTTTATTGGCTTTGCATCTCATTCCAGGCTATGTTTAAAAGCTGTGTTTAAAGGAGCATGCATTGGCTTAAGGGTTTTCCATGTAATGTGGACTTGAGACAAAGGTGGCACTGTGTGCTCATTAGCATGTCATTTCCCAGAATCCCTTGCTGCAGTGGAAGCACTGTATGCTAGGTGATAATGGTGAAAAGCGGGGTTGCAGACCTGTCAAAGGCATGTGAATGTGCTCACAAGTAATATTTTTATATGATATATATAAAAAACAAGAACACAGCGTCAGTGACGTCACAAAATTTAAACGATGCCGCTCTTCAAAAAGACTTCCAAGGCGTCTCCAAGCGCAGCCCACCACCAACAGAAATGCAAAAAAAGTTATATGCTGGTGATAAAACTCTGAGAGTGACCCCCTGGGTTCCCCCTTCAGTCCCCTACCTCCGCTGCAGCCCTGGAGAGAGTGGGTGTTGTATGGGGGGCCCCGTGCTTTCCCCCCACGCATGGGGATCGCGTGAGGCCCCTGCAACTGTTTACTTACCAGGATTCATCCGGCGGTGTTGCGTTGCCATGGCAACGAGGCGTCAAATGTCGCAGCGGCGCCATGTGAAGTGACGTCACACGCGGGTCACTTGACGTGACATGACCCCGCAGTGTCATCTGACGCGGATGAAGGTAGGCGGGGGGGAGGGACGACGCGAGAGCCGGGGGGAAGAGAGACAGGGGGGAGCAGCACTAAAAGTTTGCGCTCCCCTGCACTATTGCAAAAAACAAAGGCACCGCAGCGCACCAAGGGTAAAGATGTATTCAAAAATATAATAACATAATGTAAAATGAGGTATTCCAGCAGTAAAGGTTCAGATCATCTGGCACAAGCTGTTACGAGACCACGAGGCAGACGCCGAGCTCACAGAGCAGTCCCGCGCGCTGGGACCAACTGGCTCTGCAGTACTCCGATGTCACTTCCGGGTTGCGTCCTCTCGCGATACCCGTATGGAGTAGTCCACCACGATCGCCGTGTCTCGGCAGCTAAACCACTACCTCCATTGGAGCTGGCTAGGTGAAAGCAACTCTAGGTTCCGTGGAAAGGTCAGTGGCAACTGAACAGCCGAGTGTCTTTCCTGAACGATGATGGCTCCGCAAGGAAGCACGAGCGCGGGTTGACTGATTTGTACTGTTCTCCTGCACCACTGTTGCCTGGTCACTGGAAATGTCTGGAAGGATGCCAGAGGATTGGATTCTGCGGGGACTACAGGAGAGAATCCAGTCCAGCAAGGAATGGTTGTGAGATTTCAGGCTTGTCCGTGTGGGTTGGGAAATGAGTTGCGTTAGGTTAAGTGACTTGAGTTGTATCTGGATTTTGTTGTTTTTAGGGTCGAGACAATTGTAGTTGAAACAAGAACTAGCAGCTCACTCTTCTCATTCAGAGAGGAAAAGTAAGGCAGAGGCCTGCATGGGCCGTAGCTCACAAAAGGGCTCTCCTCCCCCCCCCCCACACCCCCAAACCCCCCCCCCTCACCAGGGTTGCAGGATTCTCGCGCGCGCCAAGGAAGGGAGTGGAGGGGGGTACTCGGGCGGCTATTTAAACCCTGCACATGCAGGAGCTGCTCACTGATTTTATTTTGTTTTTGAGGTGAGGGGAAGAGGTTCCTGTGTCCCGGTGGCGCCATGGATTCCCCCACAGCTCATCCGTCCTCTGCCAGAGACCGGCCCATAGGAGAGAGCGCCAGGACCAGAGCCCGACGCCTTACTGCACCGGCAGCCGCAGGAACAGGAGAAGCAGCAGCACGGAGAGGAAGCTCCACCTCCCCCAGCCTCACCCCGGTGCCGGCTCCTCAGCTGTGCAGGGAGGGAGAAGCCATCCGGCTGCAGCCTGCCAGGGAGGTGAGAGAGACATCGCTGCATTTATCCCCTCCCTCACCGCTCCACCCATGAGCCATAAACCTCCTCAGTCCCCATAGCCCCTCACAGCCGTGCGAGACCCCCCCTCCCTGGCTGCACACATACCACCACCTCCCTCCTGGATGCCCAGCTGCACACCCCCTGGATGCCCAGGTGCACACCCCCTGGATGCCCAGGTGCACACCCCCTGGATGCCCAGGTGCACACCCCCTGGATGCCCAGCTGCACACCCCCTGGATGCCCAGGTGCACACCCCCTGGATGCCCAGCTGCACACCCCCTGGATGCCCAGGTGCACACCCTCTGGATGCCCAGCTGCACATCCTCTGGATGCCCAGCTGCACACCCCCTGGATGCCCAGCTGCACACCCCCTGGATGCCCAGGTGCACACCCTCTGGATGCCCAGCTGCACACCCTCTGGATGCCCAGCTGCACACCCTCTGGATGCCCAGCTGCACACCCCTCTGGATGCCCAGCTGCACACCCCCTGGATGCCCAGCTGCACACCCCCTGGATGCCCAGGTGCACACCCTCTGGATGCCCAGCTGCACACCCTCTGGATGCCCAGCTGCACACCCTCTGGATGCCCAGCTGCACACCCTCTGGATGCCCAGCTGCCTACCCCCTGGATGCCCAGCTGCACACCCCCTGGATGCCCAGGAGCACCCCCCCCCCCCACCCTTCTCCCCAGACCCCCCTCCCCCCCCCTGCTGCACACCATCCAGCCCTGGAGCCACGGGCAGCCCCACTGCCACTGGCCACGGGGGAATCACCCGAAAGTACAGGTTGGGAGGAGTAATGCAGACTGGATACTGGGTTTCACTGGTTTCGGGGACTGTTTTCCTTTCAAAACATCCAAAACAAATGCATAATGTAATGAAATACTTGAATGCAATACAGACCAGGTATGATAAATACGGGGGCAACCCCAAACAGGGGAGAGGGCGTGACCCTAACAAAGGCCCCAACACCGGTCAGCCTTAGTGGTTTTGTGCCATTGGTTAATGGGGTACTCTGACCGGGAGAGAGCTGGAGGAGGGGTCCAAAGGGGGGTTTCACATACCAATGTGGGGGGGGGGGGGGGTGCTGTACAAGCAAGGCGAGTGAGCCAAAATCTGAAATCTGCCACGATATATGCACACATACAAAAAACCCCGGGCAAATTCAGACTAATACAACACCTGCCCTATCGAGGTGGGTCTGTAAATGGTGCCATAGACCTGCAGCTACGCCGGGAACATTAACAACCATTCGGCACCGCCATAGGAATAATTAAAACATACGGGGGGAGCATGATTGGCTAAAATTGACATAGAATCAGCCTTTCGGCTGTTACCTTCGGCCCCCAGCAGCCTCAGAGTCACAGGGTGCAAATTTGAGGGGCGTATTACATTGATAGACGTCTCCCCATGGGTTGCGCTATTTCATGCGCCTACTTTGAAGCATTTAGTACTTTCCTACGCTGGTGCGCAGTCAGTCAGACGGGGACTAGCACAGTTGCGCACTATCCGGATGATTTCCTGCTGGGGGGTCCCCCTGCTATGTGACAGGCTGCCAGAGAGTAGTAAGGGGTTTATGAAGGAATTGGGGGTTCCCATAGCAGAGGAGAAAACTGAGGGCCCAACAGGATACTCACAATATAACCTGGTCTGTACCGGTTACATACGCCCATAATATATATTATCTCTAACTGTGCCGCAATCTCTTGTATATAATGTATACCCTGCTCATTTATGTAACTGTACTTGTCTTAACTCTGTGCCCAGGACATACTTGAAAACGAGAGGTAACTCTCAATGTATTACTTCCTGGTAAAATATTTTATAAATGAATAAGAGACTGTCATTCCTCGGGATAGAGGTTGACACGCGGGCAAGAGAATCACGCTTACCAGCGGACAAAGTCAGGAACCTTAGAACTAGGTCAGGGAGGCCAGGAAGGTGACCCTGAAATAAATGCAGTCACTGCTGGGTCTGCTAAACTTCACCTGCCGAGTAATACCCTTGGGCAGGATGTTTAACCGCAGCTTAGAAAGGGCCACTGCGGGGGTGGGGAAGCCCCAACACCATATGCGAATCACCAGGGAGCTGAGGGCAGACCTGGAGGTATGGGGGGTGGTTTTCTCAGTCAATTTAATGGGAGAAGGCTGTGGGTTACGGACAGCGAGACCAGCGATGCCCTGCAGTTATTCACGGACGCGTTAGGGTTAGGGTTAAGGAGGAGTGGTGTGCGGGTCCATGGCCAGTTGACTGGGGGGAGACGGGGCTAACTAAGAACATGGCTTTCCTGGAGTAGTTCCCCATTATAGTAGCAGTGGAGTTACGGGCCAAGGGATTGGCAAACAGGCATATAATATTCTGGTCAGATAATTTGGGGTTAGTTGCGTCAGTGAACAGCATCGTCACACCCAGTGACAAGGTTATTATGCAGACTGGTCTTGCAGTACATGCAGGGGAATATAAACTTTAAAGCAAAAGATGTCCCAGGGAAGCTCAATGTAATCACAGACGCACTATCTCGCTTTAACTGACCTGCATTTAGGCGGGCAGCCCCAGGCGCGCAGGAAAGAGGTTTGACCTACCCAAATTATCTGTAGCAGTGGGGGCAAAAGGATTGAGCGATTTGGCCTTTGGAAATCATGTTAGTTGGAGCGGCTTTCACCTTGGCTTCCTTGGAGCCTTTAGAATAGGAGTAACAAAATAATGGTGCAGTCTAACGTGCTTTCTGTCTTCACAGTGGGAAGCGCGAGGGCGTGGACAATTTGTATTAATAACATGCGCGGGCGTTTGCAAGCGGTCAGGGTTTAGGGTCACAGCTTGGGGTGTGGGGTGAGTCCCCAGTAAGTGGCCTTATTTGGTCCCCCGGGTGGCGAAAATGTCAGGCCAGTCATCGTAGGGACACGTGAATACCCGAAATGGGGGTCCACCTGATGCGGATGGGCCGCCAGGTAACGGTCCCCCTGAAAAGATTGTGCGGGCTGGAGGCGCCGACGCAGGCGGTCGGTCGCTGTACCCCTGGCACCAATCTTAAGCAGCCGGGCTCTATCCTATGCGGTTAGGCCCAGGCGGCTCTGATAAGGGGGACTTAGGGTGAGTGGATGACGGGGCAGTGGAGAGTGTCTCTCCTGGTGGACGGTAGATTAGGGAGGGTGGAGGAGGGCTCCCCCCGCCGGAAGATACCGAGAATAGGGATGACAAAGGACTAAGATTATGGCTGACAGTTATTTGCAGGTATTGTTAAAACAATAAAGCTGTGACCAATTATTACTTCAACAAAACTGTGTCGTCTCAGTTTGTTACGGGGGTGTAAGTAACCCTCGCAGTAGGTAGGCACACTAAGCCTTTATTGAGCCAAGAAGCTGGGTGATATCAGTCAGGGACTGTAGAGGGGATTTAAGGGGACGGTAGATGCCAGCAATCAGGAAGGGCTTAGAAAAGGGGAGGCAGATTTTGCCAACTAGGATTTCAAAAGAGGGTGGGTTTGGGGGCAATTTAACAGCGTAAATTGTAAGGTGTCTGCAATATAAAATAATACCCCTCCTCTCTTTGACCTATCTTCCCTGAATGGCGATATTTGCATCGAGAGTTTTAGGGGTTAGCCATTTTCTGTGAGAACGATGGCTTTGAGTTTATGCATAAGGCACCATGCCCTTAGTTCATCCAGTTTGGACAGCAGGCTCCGGATATTTATATGGGCGACAGATAGACCTTTTTGGAATTTGAAGGGGATATTTTCAGGTGTACAGTATGGAAAAGAGTTGAAAAGAGAGGGCCTGGGTTAAGTTCAATATCACCTGCTAAAGAGAGTAACAGTAGGAGTAGAAATTTGAATAGTTGTTTGCAAGCTGTAAATTTGTGATGTTTGCCGTTAGAGTGAGTGGTGGTTGGTGTGCTGGTTTTCAGAGTTCTCCACCAACATTCAGCAGATAGTGCCAGGCTTTTCAGTAATCCAGGGTGTATAATGATATTGGGTGTGTGCCAGGAGGGAGGAGTTTAATGGATAGAGAGCGTAACATTTCCACGAGGTCACAAGAAAGAACAGAGTTGAGATACCTAGCAGGTTCATTATCACAGAGGTACTGTAGGTAATGTTGCATGGAGCTGTTGTGAGCCAAGTGACTGTGTGCAGACTAAACCATGTCGTGGCAGGACCTGAAGTGAGCTGTCCATGCAAGGAAGCTCTCAAATGTCATTGAGCTGAAGCAGATCTGTAAAGAAGAATGGGCCAGAATTCCTCAAACCCGATGTGAGAGACTGACCAGCAGTTACAGGAAACGCTGTTGAAGTTATTGCTGCTCAAAGGAGGCGCCACCAGGTACTCAATCTAAAGGGGGCGCCACCAGGTACTGAATCTAAAGGGTCACTTACTTTCTCACACGTGGATAGTGAATGTTGAATAATTTGTAGAAAAATAAATGTTGAAAAAGTATCATGTTTTTGTGCCATTTGTTTGATCAAGTTATCTGTATCTATTATTAGGACTTAGATTAAGATCTAAAAACATTTTAGGTTTGAAATATATGAAAAGATTAAGTGGTTCACAAACTTTTTCTCGCCATTGTACACACACATTAATATATATATATATAAACAAAACACAAAGAAGCGCAAGCACACACTCTTACATCACTAACATTCAGGGATTATTTAACACCTCAAGTCATAAATCGTATACTACACAGTGTTAGGTGTTAGGTTTAGGTCACAGATAACATTCCTATATGCACTGTTTTTACGTTAAACCTAACTTGCTTTATCCATTGTAACATCGCCGGAAGAAGAGATCAGTGTATCTCGAAAGCTCGCACAAATAAAAGCATTTTGTTAGCCACAAAACGGTATCGTCTATTCATTTATGAGATATATATACAGTTGGGTGAAAAAGAAAGTACACCCTCTTTGAATTCTATGGTTTTACATTTAAGGACATAATAACAATCATCTGTTCCTTAGCAGGTCAAAAATGAGGTAAATACAACCTCAGATGAACAACAACACATGACATCTTACACCGTCATGATTTATTTAACTATAATTTATTTATATATTTAATATATTTATTTATATATATAATTTATTTAATCTATTTAATTATAATTTATTTAATTATAAAGCCAAAATGGAGAAGCCATGTGTGAAAAACTAAGTACACCTTATGATTCAATAGCTTGTAGAACCACCTTTAGCAGCAATAACTTGAAGTAATCGTTTTCTGTATGACTTTATCAGTCTCTCACATCATTGTGGAGGAATTTTGTCCCACTCTTCTTTACAACGTTGCTTCAGTTCATTGAGATTTGTGGGCATGTGTTTATGCACAGCTCTCTTAAGGTCCAGCCACAGCATTTCAATCGGGTTGAGGTTTGGACTTTGACTGGGCCATTGCAACACCTTGATTCTTCTCTTTTTCAGCCATTCTGTTGTAAATTTGCTGGTGTGCTTGGGATCATTGTCCTGTTGCATGACCCAATTTCGTCCAAGCTTTTGCTGTCGGACAGATGGCCTCACATTTGACACTAGAATACTTTGTATACAGAGGAGTTCATGGTCCACTCAATGACTGCAAGGTTCCCAGGTCCTGTGGCTGCAAAAACAAGCCCAAATTATCACCCCCCACCATCGTGCTTGACGGTTGGTATGAGGTGTTTGTGCTGATATGCTGTGTTTGGTTTTCGTCAAACGTGGAGCTGTGCATTATGGCCAAACATCTCCACTTTGGTCTCGTCTGTCCAAAGGACATTGTTCCAGAAGTCTTGCGGTTTGTTCAGGTGCAACTTTGCAAACCTAAGCCGTGCTGCCATGTCCTTTTTAGAGAGAAGAGGCTTTTGTAGAGGGAGAACGGGGGTGGCCCGGTATTAAAGGGGTTGCACCCCATTTGGCCATCCCCTGACCTCACCAGGGAGACAAGGGGTTAACTGGGCTGAGGTCCAGAAATGTGATTTAACCCTTGTTATGACATGAAAATGTATATTCCCCTGTTCCCATGCTTTATTGTAACATCTGGTTTAATCAGTGTCTGCATCACACACACAGTAGGATCCATCCGGGAGTACAAGGGTTAATAGTTCTTTAGTGATTATAGCCCTTTGTGTAATTTTCCCGCCTTTTCAGGCACCATTTTGCAGGGTCCCATAGGCCGCCATTGGAGCTCCATGCGTTTCAATGGTGAATCTTGCTGTTTTGGCCCTGTTTCCTGTGAAGCCAGCAGATGGCGTCCGAGAGGAGGAGCGGCGGTTTCCCATTGTAAGTCAATGGGCTCATTGACTTCAATGGAGATCCCTCGAAGGAGCTTTCCAGGAATGAGTTGGCTGCCGTCCAAACTGCAAAACCGCAAAGCGGATACTTTTTCTAAAAGAGAGCTTTGATCACTTATTAGTCAAGTTCAACGACAAGTGGCGTGGGAATAAACAGTTCTAGGGCCCCTAGGAATAAAATTCTTTCTGTCCCTAGTTCCTAGACCTCCCCCCACTCGACCACAACCGGGTCCGCGTATCCTGGACCCCCGATAAGGGTCAAACCGAGAAGAGCGCGTCGCGCCATAGGTTCCAATGGCGGCGGCAGAAACAGCTCAGGAAAACGGCTAAGTGTGTAAAGCTGAAATTTAGGAATCCATAGCTCCGGTTCCGGAGGGTCCAGAGGATCAGGGTTTGGGGTATCTGTAGCCACTGTTCCGGCATCGCTGCAGAACCATCCTTGACCCTCTTGGACCAACCCGACGTAGTATGGACCCCCTTGAAAGTTCGGGACTTTTCCCATAGACTACAATGGCGGCCAATCTCCATTGACCGGCTATGGCGGAAAACCCCCATTGACTTCAACGGCGGCGTCGCCCCGTTGAAAGTCTATGGCGGCGGATTCCCATAGCCGCCAACGGCGGCGGTTTGCCATTGAAAGTCTATGGCGGCGCAGCCCGTTGTTTTCAATGGGGATTTAGTGAAAAACCGTGATTTCATTTACAGCGGAGTTTTTTGTATTAAAATAGGAAACGGTTTAAGGTGTATTTGTGTAACTCCGGTTCCGAAGGTCGTAGCAAGTCGCAAATTGGACCATACGGTGTCCCAGTTCCGGCATTGAGAACTGGGATGTTTGGACCCGCTGGACCCAACGGAACCGGATATTTTAATATGTTTGTGTTTTATCTTTAATACTGTGTCCCAAGGTATGGACAAAACCCAGAGGAAATTCCTTTGGCCATCAGGCAGCAGATGGTCAGAGAAGCGTCCCAATGTCTAGAATTTAAGTGCTGTTCAAAGGAGTTTATCACCTCCACTGTTTACATGAGGGCGGAGATTACTCAAACCAGAGCAGGCTGTAAGTGTCCCATTTCACAACTTACAACAAAGCGTATCCTGCCAGGAATTCCGTTTGGTAGACTGGCTGGCATTCCTGATGCAGATGAGGGGCTACAGAAATGAGACCCCAGAGTTCTAATGCGCATGTGCCAACTAGCAGGGGGGCATGGATCAAAATGTGTTCCCACGTTAATGAGTGGCTAGAGGTAATTGAAGGCCAATCACCTGTACTTAATGTTAAGGATAGGGTTACAAAAGGTTTATAAACTGTTGCCCACCCTTTATCCTTTGTCTTCTGATATCATCTGAATTGTTACCTGATTGCGAGAGAATTGCTATGCAAGATACTGCTGCGGCACAGTTTATTCGAGCATTTGCCCGTTCTGTGCCGCAGCAGTAGCCTGGCGCGTGCCCGAGTGTGACGGGCGCGCGCCGAAGCAGCGGAAGAGCGCCCTCCGATCGGGGCGCTCTCCCTACCGCTGCCGGGTCCGCCGGGTCCCCCGGAACCCCCTGCCGCTGTCCCGCGATCGCGGGACACCAGGGCTCCCTCGGGGAGCCCCTGGACACGCGTGCAGGGGGCGCACGCTCCCGATGACGCGTGACCGCGCGTCTATGACGCGCGGCATGCCGAGGGGCGGCCACTAGCAAGCCGGGAGATTTCCCGGCTTGCGGTACCGACCACACTTCAATAAAGTGTGTCGGTAGTGTACTTCTCATCCCCCATCCCCAAAGTAAGTGTACTTCTTGTCTTGTTACTGTACTATATCATGTGTTCACCTATCCAAAGGAATAAATACAATTTATTATATCTAAGCCTCGTTCAGTTCAAACCCAGTTATTTGGTGTAAACTTACAACCTGTCATAGGCTATCGTCACAGGCTATTAAGTTAACTGGTGGCAGCGGCGGGACTGAACTGGACCTGGATTACAGCATTCTGCGGGGTACTGTGATCCAGTGGGAACTTGATGGTAATTGCAAGTTCCTGGGACTAAAGATATTGAACACACGGTAGTGCAACAAGTAACGCAAGTTGTCACACCACCTCACTGCTGCGACCCAGAACCATGAGTGAAGCGGAAAACGTCTACTACCTGAGGACTAGAATTCAGCTAAAAGACAAGTGCCGTGAATATGGACTGGAATATGAGGACCAGGAGGACGCAGACATGATTGCCGCAATCACGGATTATGAAGCCCGGCGTGCAGAGTCTCAGGATACGGCTCAGCTCGCCCTTGTACAGCCGCCCAGAGATCAGGGACTGAACCCAGTGCCGGGGCGGCAGGATTCCGGGGAGGGAACGAGTGCACCTCCCGGGACAAGTGCGACAGGTAGGGCACTGATGGCTGCGGCCACCAGTCCGTTTACCCCTGAAATGTTGGCACTGATTACAACGTGGGGAGACCGAGGGACAGCAGAGGAGCGGCTAAAGTTTATCTCTATGGCAGTGAACAGACCCGCTTATTGCACCCCGGTCCAAACCCGCAAAGATGAACTCCAACTGGACAAGCACAGTCTCACCAAGTACGTGGAAGGCACTGATCGGATCGACATGTTTTTAAAGAACTTTTAACGCAGTGCCGGCGGTACAAGGTGCTTCCCGAGCATAGGGTTGCACGCTTGGACCCGCTACTCTCCGGCTTGGCTAAACAGACATTGATAGCGCTTCCAGAGGAGTATGCTGATGATTATGCCCACCTGAAAGAACTTTTGCTATTTCAGCACGGTTTTACCCCTGAAGCTTACCGGGGTAAATTCCGGCTGGAGGAGAGGCAGCCTCAGGAGACCTACGTCACCTATGTGACCTGCATGGCTTTATACGGGCTACACTGGGTGGAGGGCTGTGAGGCCAAGACTTACCAACGCCTGCTGGACCTCATCTTTCAGGAGCAGCTCATGCAGCAGTGCCCGCCGGCGGTGAGGGCTTGCGTGTACGACAAAAAGCCCATGACTTACATAGAGGTGGCGAGGATGGCAGATGACTATGTGGTCAGCCGATCCCAGATGACCGCCAAGGCACCAGCCAAAGTGGCGGCGGCGCCGGCCAAGAAAGTTGCGAGTACCCCCCAGTGGACCCAAAAGCCGCCTGCAGGCAGCAGTTCACAGAAGGCGGGAGAGCTCCGGCATGAGCTCCGGTGCTACAACTGTAACAGCACTGGTCACCTCAGACCAGATTGCCCGGAACCCCTGCGTTCCAACGGACCCCATTGGGGGCAACGCACCCCAGCTGCGAAGCCAGTAGCCCGCGTGCGGGTGGCTTCCACCAAAGAACCAGGACCGGTCATGGAAACAACTCCCAGCGAGACGTCCCATGTCACCCCTATCCCGGTTTCATCGGTGCCTACAGCCAGGAGCGGAGGACATCTCAGCTCAGACCTGCAGCAGACGGACGGCCGGAGCAAACATCTCACCCCGGTCACAGTCGGTGACCGGCAAGCAGTCGGCTTGCTGGATTCAGGAGCTGAAGTGACCCTGGTCCGACCTGATATGGTCCGGCCAGAGGAATTACTCCCAGGCCCTGGGAAGCAGATCACTGTGGCCGACAGAGAGCCACGTTTCTTGCAGATGGCCCCCATCTTTTTGGATTGGGAGGAGGGCAAGGGTGTGCGGGAGGTGGGGGTTTTACCCGGTTTGGATGCTGAAATTCTTTTGGGCAACGATCTGGGACCGATGACCTGCACCTACGACCGTGTGCCCCAGCCCGCTGCAGTGGCGGCGTTAACCGGAGCCAGACCGCGGCAATGCCGGCGGCGGCCGCTCCAGTCCCCCAGCCTTTGGGACCAACGTTAGCGGAGGGCACAGAGGAGCCCGGGGAGGTAAGCCAGGATCAGTTGCAACCACAGGCTGACTTACTGTTCCCCCTTACCTTGTCCCCTTCCCCTGACAATGACCTGACTGGGGGGTGGCCAGACTTAGGAGCCCAGTTTAGGGAGGCAGTGAAGACTGACCCTACCCTGGCCGGCTTGAGACTTCGGGCGTCCGAATCTCAGGCAGGGGAAGGCACTGAGCACTGCCCATGGCATAAGGGACTCCTATACAGAGAAGAAGGGAACCCGGGGATAGAGGAGGGGGTGACCGGTAAGCGACAGCTAGTAGTGCCCCAGGGTTACTGACAGCAATTGTTACGGATAGCTCACTCTATTCCGTTAGCGGGACATCAGGGGGTCACCAGGACGCGAGCCCGGTTATCACAGCGTTACTACTGGCCGGGGGCATCCCGGGATGTGAGCAACTTCTGCCGCTCCTGTGATGCCTGCCAGCGAGTGGGTAAGGAGGGCGACCGTGTGAAATCACCCCTGAGACCCCTACCGATAATAGGGGAACCCTTCCAGAAGGTAGCGATGGACCTTATAGGACCCCTTATGATTCCAAGCAGGTCAGGGAAGCGCTACATCCTCACAGTGGTGGATTTTGCCACCCGGTACCCTGAGGCAGTAGCGCTTGGCACCATAAATACAATTTATTATATCTAAGCCTCGTTCAGTTCAAACCCAGTTATTTGGTGTAAACTTACAACCTGTCATAAGCTATCGTCACAGCTTTCTCCTGGCAACCCTTTCAAACAAACCATACTTGTTCAATCTTTTTCTAATTGTACTGTCATGAACTTTAACATTTAACATGCTAACTGAGGCCTGTAGAGTCTGAGATGTAACTCTAGGGTTTTTTGCAATTTCTCTGAGCATTGCACGGTCTGACCTTGGGGTGAATTTGCTGGGATGTCCACTCCTGGGAAGATTGGCAATTGTCTTGAATGTTTTCCACTTTGAATAATCTTTCTCACTGTAGAATGATGGACTTTCATTTGTTTGGAAATGGCCTCATAACCCTTCCCAGATTGATGGGCAGCAACAATTGCTTCTCTAAGATCATTGCTGATGTCTTTCCTCCTTGGCATTGTGTAAACACACACCTGAATGCTCCAGACCAGCAAAATGCTAAACCTTCGGCTTTATAGAGGTGGTCACACTTGCTGATGATCAAGTAATCAAGGGCCTTTGATTAGCAGCACCTGTCTGCTACTTAGCATCTTAATTCCTATGGAAGCAGTAAGGGTGTACTTAGTTTTTCACACATAGCTTCTCCATTTTGGCTTTATGTTTGTTAAATAAATCATGACACGGTGTAATATGTCATGTGGTGTTGTTCACCTGAGGTTGTATTTACCTAATTTTAAGACGTGCTAAGGAACAGATGATTGTTATTATGTCCTGATATGTAAAACCATAGAATTCAAAGAGGGTGTACTTTCTTTTTCACATGACTATATATGTATATATGTATATATACACTATGTGTGAAAAACTAAGTACACACATATATATATATATATATATATATATATATATTACAAACACACACATACATACAGTATATATTTATATACACACACATTCTGTACAGTTCTCTAAAATATATATAACACACACTCACACGCTCATTGTATTCTTACCTTAAACTTATATTTGGTCAAATAATATAGGTCCTTAAAGGTGAAGTCGCAGACCTGAGAATGCCTCGGCTCGCCATCCATGGTCACGGTAAAGTTGTCACTCGGCCCATTTTTGTTGATTGGACCATCACATTTGATGTTGATAACGTTATTCGGTCCAATATTTGATATAACATAAGTAAAGTTGCCAGGTTCTGTGACAGGGACACAATGCGTTAGTCACATGCACAAAACTAACTATCCACAGAGACTTAATGGCCTAGTCACTAAGGCCGCGCTTATAGTGCCGGCGACGCGGATTCGCCCAAAAAACAAAAGCATTGCCACCGCTGCCGCGTGCGCTTATAGTGCACGCACGGCGACAAGCGACGGAGCAACGTCGTGAACGCCCAGCGCCGGCAAAATTTGATTTTTCAAGGGCCGTCGCGTCACGTGACGGCCCTTTAACAAATCAAATTGCGGGAATCCCGCGATGCCGCCGACCGGCGAAACATAACTTTCGCCGGTGGCGACGGGTGACGTCACCCATCGTGTCACCGTCGGCGGCACTATAGGGAAGCCTTTGGCGGAGTTTCATCTCACCCCTGCACATCACACCTCACTCATCCTCCCCTCTCACATCGCACAGTCATCCTGCTCCCACTCACACCCCCCCTCACATCGCACACGCATCCTGCTCCCACTCACATCCCCCCTCACATCGCACAGTCATCCTGCTCCCACTCACATCCCCCCTCACATCGCACACGCATCCTGCTCCCACTCACATCCCCCCTCACATCGCACAGTCATCCTCCTCCCACTCACATCCCCCCTCACATCGCACACACATCCTCCTCCCACTCACATCCCCCCTCACATCGCACACGCATCCTGCTCCCACTCACATCCCCCCTCACATTGCACAGTCATCCCCCTCCCACTCACATCCCCCCTCACATCGCACAGTCATCCTCCTCCCACTCACATCCCCCCTCACATCGCACACGCATCCTCCTCCCACTCACATCCCCCCTCACATCGCACACGCATCCTCCTCCCACTCACATCCCCCCTCACATCGCACACGCATCCTCCTCCCACTCACATCCCCCCTCACATCGCACACGCATCCTCCTCCCACTCACATCCCCTCTCACATCGCACACGCATCCTCCTCCCACTCACATCCCCCCTCACATCGCACAGTCATCCTCCTCCCACTCACATCCCCCTCACATCGCACACGCATCCTCCTCCCACTCACATCCCCCCTCACATCGCACACGCATCCTCTTCCCACTCACATCCCCCCTCATATCGCACACACATCCTCCTCCCACTCACATCGCACACGCATCACACACACACCCTTCTCTTACTAAAGCCACAAACCCTCCCCCTCCTCACACACAGCCCTCACCTTCTTCCCCCTCCCCTACCCTCCTCACACACAGCCCTCCCCCTCCTCACACACAGCCCTCACCTCCTTCCCCCTCCCCTACCCCTCCTCACACACAGCCCTCACCTCCTTCCCCCTCCCCTACCCCTCCTCACACACAGCCCTCACCTCCTTCCCCCTCCCCTACCCCTCCTCACACACAGCCCTCACCTCTTTCCCCCTCCCCTACCCCTCCTCACACACAGCCCTCACCTCCTTCCCCCTCCCCTACCCCTCCTCACACAGCCCTCACCTCCTTCCCCCTCCCCTACCCCTCCTCACACACAGCCCCCCCTCCTCACACACAGCCCCCCCCTCCTCACACACAGCCCTCACCTCCTTCCCCCTCCCCTACCCCTCCTCTCACACAGTCCCTCCCCTCCTCACACGCAGCCCTCACCTCCTTCCCCCTCCCCTACCCCTCCTCACACACAGCCCCCCCCCCTCCTCACACACAGCCCCCCCTCCTCACACACAGCCCTCACCTCCTTCCCCCTCCCCTACCCCTCCTCTCACACAGTCCCTCCCCTCCTCACACACAGCCCTCACCTCCTTCCCCCTCCCCTACCCCTCCTCACACACAGCCCTCACCTCCTTCCCCCTCCCCTACCCCTCCTCACACACAGCCCTCACCTCCTTCCCCCTCCCCTACCCCTCCTCACACACAGCCCTCACCTCCTTCCCCCTCCCCTACCCCTCCCTCACACACAGCCCTCCCCTCCTCACACACAGCCCTCCCCTCCTCACACACAGCCCTCACCTCCATCCCCCTCCGCTACCCCTCCTCACACACAGCCCTCACCTCCTTCCCCCTCCCCTACCCCTCCTCACACACAGCCCTCCCCCTCCTCACACACAGCCCTCACCTCCTTCCCCCTCCCCTACCCCTCCTCACACACAGCCCTCCCCCTCCTCACACACAGCCCTCACCTCCTTCCCCCTCCCCTACCCCTCCTCACTCCCCTCCTCACACACAGCCCTCTCCTCACCCACAGCCCTCCCCTCCCTCCCCCTCCACACACACAGCCCTCCCCTCCCTCCCCCTCCACACACACAGCCCTCCCCTCGCTCCCTCCCCCTCCTCCCTCACACACAGCCCTCCCCCTCCCTCACACACAGCCCCTCCCTCACACACAGCCCTCCCCTCCCTCACACAGAGCCCTCCCTCACACACAGCCCTCCCCCTCCCTCACACACAGCCCTCTCCCTCCCTCACACACAGCCCCCCCCTCCCTCACACACAGCCCTCACCTCCTCCCCCTCCCCTACCCCTCCTCACACACAGCCCTCCCCTCCTCACACACAGCCCTCCCCTCCTCACACACAGCCCTCACCTCCTTCCCCCTCCCCTACCCCTCCCTCACACACAGCCCTCCCCTCCTCACACACAGCCCTCACCTCCATCCCCCTCCGCTACCCCTCCCTCACACACAGCCCCCCCCTCCCTCACATACAGCCCACCCCCTCCCTCACACACAGCCCTCCCCCCCCTCACACACAGCCCTCCCCTCCCTCACACACAGCCCTCCCCCTCCCTCACACACAGCCCTCCCCCTCCCTCACACACAGCCCTCCCCTCCTCACACACAGCCCTCACCTCCATCCCCCTCCGCTACCCCTCCCTCACACACAGCCCTCCCCCCCCTCACACACAGCCCTCCCCTCCCTCACACACAGCCCTCCCCCTACCTCACACACAGCCCTCCCCCTCCCTCACACACAGCCCTCCCCTCCCTCACACACAGCCCTCCCCCCCTCACACACAGCCCTCCCCTCCCTCACACACAGCCCTCCCCCTCCCTCACACACAGCCCTCCCCCTCCCTCACACACAGCCCTCCCCCCCTCACACACAGCCCTCCCCTCCCTCACACACAGCCCTCCCCTCCCTCACACACAGCCCTCCCCTCCCTCACACACAGCCCTCCCCTCCCTCACACACAGCCCTCACCTCCTTCCCCCTCCCCTACCCTCCTCACACACAGCCCTCACCTCCATCCCCCTCCGCTACCCCTCCCTCACACACAGCCCTCCCCCCCTCACACACAGCCCTCCCCTCCCTTACACACAGCCCTCCCCCCCTCACACACAGCCCTCCCCTCCCTCACACACAGCCCTCCCCCTCCCTCACACACAGCCCTCCCCCCCCTCACACACAGCCCTCCCCCCCCTCACACACAGCCCTCCCCTCCCTCACACACAGCCCTCCCCCTCCCTCACACACAGCCCTCCCCTCCCTCACACACAGCCCTCCCCCCCCTCACACACAGCCCTCCCCTCCCTCACACACAGCCCTCCCCTCCCTCACACACAGCCCTCCCCTCCCTCACACACAGCCCTCCCCCTCCCTCACACACAGCCCTCCCCCTCCCTCACACACAGCCCTCCCCCTCCCTCACACACAGCCCTCCCCTCCCTCACACACAGCCCTCCACTCCCTCACACACAGCCCTCTCCCTCCCTCACACACAGCCCTCCCCCTCCCTCACACACAGCCCTCCCCCTCCTCACACACAGCCCTCCCCTCCCTCACACACAGCCCTCCCCCTCCCTCACACACAGCCCTCCCCCTCCCTCACACACAGCCCTCCCCCTCCCTCACACACAGACCTCTCCCTCCCTCACACACAGCCCCCCCCCTCCCTCACACACAGCCCTCCCCTCGCTCCCTCCCCCCTCCTCCCCCTCACTCACACACAGCCCTCCCCTTCCCTCACACACAGCCCTCCCCCTCCCTCACACACAGCCCTCCCCCTCCCTCACATACAGCCCTCCCCCTCCTCACACACAGCCCTCCCCACCCTCACACACAGCCCTCCCCTCCCTCACACACAGCCCTCCCCTCCCTCACACACAGCCCTCCCCTCCCTCACACACAGCCCTCCCCTCCCTCACACACAGCCCTCCCCTCCCTCACACAGCCCTCCCCTCGCTCCCTCCCCCTCCTCCCCCTCCCTCACACACAGCCCCCCCTCCCTCACACACAGCCCTCCCCCTCCCTCACACACAGCCCTCCCCCTCCCTCACACACAGCCGTCCCCTCCCTCACACACAGCCCTACCCTCCCTCACACACAGCCCTACCCTCCCTCACACACAGCCCTACCCTCCCTCACACACAGCCCTACCCTCGCTCCCTCCCCCTCCTCCCCCTCCCTCACACACAGCCCCCCCTCCCTCACACAC
The DNA here is from genome assembly GCF_040206685.1 of Ascaphus truei. Lineage (NCBI taxonomy): Eukaryota > Metazoa > Chordata > Amphibia > Anura > Ascaphidae > Ascaphus > Ascaphus truei. The sequence continues at coordinate 60,685,712 of NC_134492.1, read as the reverse complement.
TGCCCCCCCCTCCCTCACACACAGCCCTCCCCCTCCCTCACACACAGCCCTCCCCCTCCCTCACAGCCCTCCCCCCCTCACACACAGCCCTCCCCTCCCTCACACACAGCCCTCCCCTCCCTTACACACAGCCCTCCCCCTCCCTCACACACAGCCCTCCCCTCCCTCACACACAGCCCTCCCCCTCCCTCACACACAGCCCTCCCCTCCCTCACACACAGCCCTCCCCTCCCTCACACACAGCCCTCCCCTCCCTCACACACAGCCCTCCCCTCCCTCACACACAGCCCTCCCCTCCCTCACACACAGCCCTCCCCTCCCTCACACACAGCCCTCCCCTCCCTCACACACAGCCCTCCCCCTCCCTCACACACAGCCCTCCCCTCCCTCACACACAGCCCTCCCCCTCCCTCACACACAGTCCTCCCCCCTCACTCACACACAGCCCTCTCCCTCACACACAGCCCTCCCCTCGCTCCCTCCCCCTCCTCCCTCACACACAGCCCCCCCCTCCATCACACACAGCCCTCCCCTCCCTCACACACAGCCCTCCCCCTCCCTCACACACAGCCCTCCCCCTCCCTCACACACAGCCCTCCCCCCCTCACACACAGCCCTCCCCTCCCTCACACACAGCCCTCCCCTCCCTCACACACAGCCCTCCCCTCCCTCACACACAGCCCTCCCCCTCCCTCACACACAGCCCTCCCCTCCTCACACACAGCCCTCAGTCACTAGCTGAGCAGCAGACAGTGTTCCCCCGGCACACACACGGTGGAGGTTTCGGGCTCCCATGTTGATACTGTACTACGGTGTCCCGGCTTCAAAACTGGGGATAAACCGGTGAAAAAAACAGCCCCAGATTTATCAAAGAAAAGCAATTTTATTAAAAGCAGTTTGAGGTTTAAATCTAATGCTGTTTTTGCACCCGGGAGACATTAGTGAATGACCCCCATCGTGTCACGCTTAGAGACGGTAAATGTGTCAAAATTCAAATCTTTACATATTTTTTAAATCTTTTTTTTTTTTAATTTTCTAATACTTTCCATTTCCCCCTTTCTTTGTGTGAGCAAATATTCTAATATTCTCCAATTTCAAATAAAAGTATCTTCCGTTAGAGCCGTGGTTTAACCTTGTTTTGCTTAGGGAACCTCAGAATTTGATTGTGAAATTCTGGGGAACCCCCCACCCCCGACTCTTGTGTTTCTCCCACCCCACACTCTCCCCCTTACGCTCCCTCCCCCCACACTTTCTCCCTTATGCTCCCTCTCCCCCTCTCTCTTCTATACACACACACACACACACTCCCCTCACACACAGACACACGCTCTCTCAACCTCCCCCGTACAGATACACTCTCTCTCCCCCTACCTCACACTCTCCCTCACACGCTCTCTCTTTCTCCCTCACACAGACACACACACTCTTCCACTCCCCCACACACACACTCTCCCACATAGACAGACACACACACTCTCTGCCCCTCCCTCACACACACACACTCTCCCTCACACACATACGCACACACACTCTCTCCCCCTCCCGCAAACAGACACGCACTCTCTCTCCCCCTACCTCACACAGAGACACACACTCTTCCACTCCCCACGGCCACACACACAGACACACTCCTACACACAGACACACCCTCTCCCACCTCCCACACAGACACACACACACTCTCTCTCTCCTCTCTCCTCCCTCACACACGTGCACACACTCTCTCCCCCACACAGACACACACACACTCTCTCTCTCCTCTCTCCTCCCTCACACACGTGCACACACTCTCTCTCCCCCACACAGACACACGCTCCCCCCCTCCCTCCCTCACACACACGTGCACACACTCTCTCCCCCACACAGACACACACACTCTCTCCTCCTCCCTCACACACACGTGCACACACACTCTCTCTCTCCTCTCTCCTCCCTCACACACGTGCACACACTCTCTCTCCCCCACACAGACACACACTCCCCCCCTCCCTCCCTCACACACACGTGCACACACTCTCTCCCCCACACAGACACACACACTCTCTCCTCCTCCCTCACACACACGTGCACACACGCTCTCCTCCCATACAGACACACTGTCTCTGTAAGGGAGCCGGTGTTGAGAGCCTGCACTGATCTTTCCTCTCCCTCCTGTCAAAGTAGAAAGAAGTGTGATGCTACTGTAGCCCCCTGTAAACAGCTCAGGCTATACCTACCTTCCTTCTACTGCGGTAAGTCCTGTTAAGATCAGGCGCCAGTACTCATTATGGGTTTTCCCCCTTCATAGCCCTAACCTGAATGGCAGACGCAGGCCTGGACTCTGCTGCAGGCGTGAGCAAGAGGGGAGGTTCTGCTGACACCATGAGGGGAGGGGCTAGCTCTATATTTAGCAGCCCACTCGGGTGAGTGAGTGTTGTTCTTCGTCCTTGCTGTGTGCTATGTTCCTTTATCTGACTGATGGTCCTTTAATGAAGAGTTCGAGCGAGCAGAGAGACCAAGGGTCTACAGCTGCTGAGTATTAGGCCGTGAGCCCCGACTCCTGCGGAACGGTCCGAGGAGTATCTGGCGGCTACGGGCTCCCCGGCGCAGAGTGCCGGATGAGAGCGAGAGGAACCAAACTGATCAGCGTCTGTAAGTAGAGCTGATAGAATCATAGACTGGTGGACCAATGCCCTCACCCCGCTGCCAGGGGTGATGGGAAGAGAATTCAAGACCCACCCCGAGGCTAACCTCGGGGGTGGGCCACGGGGTATTGCAGCCCTAGCTCAGACCATCCTGTCGGCCAAGTGACTTGGAGGGAAGGAGAGGAGGAGGTCGTGGAAGTGGAGAGGAGGAGGTCGTGGGAGTGGAGCGGGTTGTACCCTGTACTGGCGATTGTATTGTGGCTGCTGGAAGCCTTGTCGTTGGGATATCGTTGCTCTGTCAAATAAAGAGACTGTTCTGTACCCGTAAAGACTGTGTGTGATTTGGAGAGTATAACCCTGGGACCCGAGGGGTTCTTCTATACCGGTCCTGTCCCATTACCCTGGGAGTATAGAAGATGGAGGCGCTGCACCACTGAGATAATATGGAGGCTACCACCCCAGAAGCCCGGTCCTGGCTCCCCCACAACATCGCGGGAAGCTCAGGCCCTCCTGTTCCTCACAGGTACGCACCACCACACCTGTAACCCACCCCCATGCATCCCTCACACTCCCGTAGAGACTGGGGGGGGGGGGGAGGGAACAGGGTTACACTACAAAAATTAGAGAGAATTCCATCCATAGTATATAATAATAATAATAATAATCCAGATGACAATGGAGTGTCCAGGAGAATTGAGTAGATATACAATAGGAAGGGATACAGTATGTGTCTAGTGGAGTCCACTTGACCACCACAGATTAAACACAGTAATAAACACCCAACCAAGCTTAAACAAATCAGGAAATAAAGTTGCACAGGTATCCATATATATATATATATGACAGGGCCCTGCGGCCCTTTACCTGTGTGCTTCTATGGACATCCCAGACATCAGGGGCGTGCAGTACATCCAGAGGTAAATGCAGTAGAACAGTTGCAGATGACGGGCAGCACTGCCAGACGAATCCAGCTCCCAGCTTTACCAGAAAGTAGGAAAAAAGCGCGCACTCCAAATAGCAATAAGGTCTGGTTTATTGCAGGCTAGACAAACAGTAACAGGACCACACGAACGCACCTACGCGCTCTAGTCCTGTTGCCAGAAGTTGACGGCACAAGCAGAGAAAGGAAAGATAGCCCAGGCTGCTGAGCTCAGGTGCCGCTGGCCCTGGCACAGCTGGGAGAGTTATCCCCACTCTCCCTCCCTGCGGCCGCAGAACCCCTGAGGGGTGCAAGCAGAACCCCGGTTGAAAATCACTGTGTTAGATGGAGACGATAGCGCCTGTGGGGTTTCCCTGCGCTTTCCTCACTGTGCTGCAGCTCACCACATCACTCCCCTCTCCAGCGCTCTGTCAGGCAGCTGCAGATCCCATTCGGTGGCTGGCTGTGCAAGCAAAGCCTCACACAGTCCCAGCTCCATGCAGATCTCCCTGCAGGATGTCCCCGCACTCCCTCACTGCCTCACAGTCCCAGCTCCATGCAGATCTCTCTCTGCAGGATGTCCCCGCACTCCCTCACTGCCTCACAGTCCCAGCTCCATGCAGATCTCTCTCTGCAGGATGTCCCCGCACTCCCTCACTGCCTCACAGTCCCTGCTCCATGCAGATCTCCCTGCAGGATGTCCCCGCACTCCCTCACTGCCTCACAGCCCCAGCTCCATGCAGATCTCTCTCTGCAGGATGTCCCTGCACACCCTCACTGCCTCACAGTCCCAGCTCCATGCAGATCTCTCTCTGCAGGATGTCCCCGCACTCCCTCATGCCTCACAGTCCCAGCTCCATGCAGATCTCCCTGCAGGATGTCCCCGCACACCCTCACTGCCTCACAGCCCCAGCTCCATGCAGATCTCCCTGCAGGATGTCCCCGCACTCCCTCACTGCCTCACAGTCCCAGCTCCATGCAGCTCTCTCTCTGCAGGATGTCTCCGCACATCTTCACTGCCTCACAGCCCCAGCTCCATGCAGAACTCTCTCTGCAGGATGTCCCCGCACACCCTCACTGCCTCACAGCCCCAGCTCCATGCAGATCTCTCTCTGCAGGATGTCTCCGCACATCTTCACTGCCTCACAGCCCCAGCTCCATGCAGATCTCTCTCTGCAGGATGTCTCCGCACATCTTCACTGCCTCACAGCCCCAGCTCCATGCAGATCTCTCTCTGCAGGATGTCTCCGCACATCTTCACTGCCTCACAGTCCCTGCTCCATGCAGATCTCTCCCTGCAGGATGTCCCCGCACTCCCTCACTGCCTCACAGCCCCAGCTCCATGCAGATCTCCCTGCAGGATGTCCCCGCACACCCTCACTGCCTCATAGCCCCAGCTCCATGCAGATCTCCCTGCAGGATGTCCCCGCACACCCTCACTGCCTCATAGCCCCAGCTCCATGCAGATCTCCCTGCAGGATGTCCCCGCACACCCTCACTGCCTCATAGCCCCAGCTCCATGCAGATCTCTCTCTGCAGGATGCCCCGCACACCCTCACTGCCTCACAGTCCCAGCTCCATGCAGTTCTCCCTGCAGGATGTCCCCGCACTCCCTCACGGCCTCACAGTCCCAGCTCCATGCAGATCTCTCTCTGCAGGATGTCCCCGCACTCCCTCACTGCCTCACAGTCCCAGCTCCATGCAGATCTCTCTCTGCAGGATGTCCCCGCACACCCTCACTGCCTCACAGCCCCAGCTCCATGCAGATCTCTCTGCAGGATGTCTCCGCACATCTTCACTGCCTCACAGCCCCAGCTCCATGCAGATCTCTCTCTGCAGGATGTCCCCGCACTCCCTCACTGCCTCACAATCCCAGCTCCATGCAGATCTCTCTCTGCAGGATGTCTCCGCACACCCTCACTGCCTCACAGTCCCAGCTCCATGCAGATCTCTCTCTGCAGGATATCTCCGCACACCCTCACTGTCCCAGCTCCATGCAGATCTCTCTCTGCAGGATATCTCCGCACACCCTCACTGTCCCAGCTCCATGCAGATCTCTCTCTGCAGGATATCTCCGCACACCCTCACTGTCCCAGCTCCATGCAGATCTCTCTCTGCAGGATGTCCCCGCACTCCCTCACTGCCTCACAGCCCCAGCTTCATGCAGATCTCTCTCTGCAGGATGTCCCCGCACTCCCTCACTGCCTCACAGTCCCTGCTCCATGCAGATCTCTCTCTGTAGGATGTCCCCGCACACCCTCACTGCCTCACAGTCCCAGCTCCATGCAGATCTCTCTCTGCAGGATGTCCCCGCACTCCCTCACTGCCTCACAGTCCCAGCTTTATGCAGATCTCTCTCTGCAGGATGTCCCCGCACTCCCTCACTGCCTCACAGTCCCAGCTCCATGCAGATATCTCCCTGCAGGATGTCCCCGCACTCCCTCACTGCCTCACAGTCCCAGCTCCATGCAGATATCTCCCTGCAGGATGTCCCCGCACACCCTCACTGCCTCACAGTCCCAGCTCCATGCAGATCTCTCTCTGCAGGATGTCCCCGCACACCCTCACTGCCTCACAGTCCCAGCTCCATGCAGATCTCTCTCTGCAAGATGTCCCCGCACTCCCTCACTGCCTCACAGTCCCAGCTCCATGCAGATCTCTCTCTGCAGGATGTCCCCGCACACCCTCACTGCCTCACAGCCCCAGCTCCATGCAGATCTCTCTCTGCAGGATGTCTCCGCACTCCCTCACTGCCTCACAGTCCCAGCTCCATGCAGATCTCTCTCTGCAGGATGTCTCCGCACTCCCTCACTGCCTCACAGCCCCAGCTCCATGCAGATCTCTCTCTGCAGGATGTCCCCGCACTCCCTCACTGCCTCACAGCCCCAGCTCCATGCAGATCTCTCTCTGCAGGATGTCCCCGCACTCCCTCACTGCCTCACAGTCCCAGCTCCATGCAGGTCTCTCTGCAGGATGTCCCCGCACACCCTCACTGCCTCACAGTCCCAGCTCCATGCAGATCTCTCTCTGCAGGATGTCCCCGCACTCCCTCACTGCCTCACAGTCCCAGCTCCATGCAGATCTCTCTCTGCAGGATGTCCCCGCACTCCCTCACTGCCTCACAGTCCCAGCTCCATGCAGATCTCTCTCTGCAGGATGTCCCTGCACTCCCTCACTGCCTCACAGTCCCAGCTCCATGCAGATCTCTCTCTGCAGGATGTCCCCGCACTCCCTCACTGCCTCACAGTCCCAGCTCCATGCAGATCTCTCTCTGCAGGATATCCCCGCACTCCCTCACTGCCTCATAGTCCCAGCTCCATGCAGATCTCTCTCTGCAGGATGTCCCCGCACTCCCTCACTGCCTCACAGCCCCAGCTCCATACAGATCTCTCCCTGCAGGATGTCCCCGCACTCCCTCACTGCCTCACAGTCCCAGCTCCATGCAGCTCTCTCTCTGCAGGATGTCCCCGCACTCCCTCACTGCCTCACATTCCCAGCTCCATGCAGGTCTCTCTCTGCAGGATGTCCCCGCACTCCCTCACTGCCTCACAGTCCCAGCTCCATGCAGATCTCTCTCTGCAGGATGTCCCCGCACACCCTCACTGCCTCACAGTCCCAGCTCCATGCAGATCTCTCTCTGCAGGATGTCCCCGCACACCCTCACTGCCTCACATTCCCAGCTCCATGCAGGTCTCTCTCTGCAGGATGTCCCCGCACTCCCTCACTGCCTCACAGTCCCAGCTCCATGCAGATCTCTCTCTGCAGGATGTCCCCGCACTCCCTCACTGCCTCACAGCCCCAGCTCCATGCAGATCTCTCTCTGCAGGATGTCCCCGCACACCCTCACTGCCTCACATTCCCAGCTCCATGCAGGTCTCTCCCTGCAGGATGTCCCCGCACACCCTCACTGCCTCACAGTCCCAGCTCCATGCAGATCTCTCTCTGCAGGATGTCCCCGCACACCCTCACTGCCTCACAGTCCCAGCTCCATGCAGATCTCTCTCTGCAGGATGTCCCCGCACACCCTCACTGCCTCACATTCCCAGCTCCATGCAGGTCTCTCTCTGCAGGATGTCCCCGCACTCCCTCACTGCCTCACAGTCCCAGCTCCATGCAGATCTCTCTCTGCAGGATGTCTCCGCACTCCCTCACTGCCTCACAGTCCCAGCTCCATGCAGATCTCTCTCTGCAGGATGTCCCTGCACACCCTCACTGCCTCACAGTCCCAGCTCCATGCAGATCTCTCTCTGCAGGATGTCCCCGCACACCCTCACTGCCTCACAGTCCCAGCTCCATGCAGATCTCTCTCTGCAGGATGTCCCCGCACTCCCTCACTGCCTCACAGTCCCAGCTCCATGCAGATCTCTCTCTGCAGGATGTCCCCGCACTCCCTCACTGCCTCACAGTCCCAGCTCCATGCAGATCTCTCTCTGCAGGATGTCCCCGCACTCCCTCACTGCCTCACAGTCCCAGCTCCATGCAGATCTCTCTCTGCAGGATGTCCCCGCACACCCTCACTGCCTCACAGTCCCAGCTCCATGCAGATCTCTCCCTGCAGGATGTCCCCGCACTCCCTCACTGCCTCACAGTCCCAGCTCCATGCAGATCTCTCTCGGCAGGATGTCTCCGCACTCCCTCACTGCCTCACAGTCCCAGCTCCATGCAGATCTCTCTCTGCAGGATGTCCCCGCACACCCTCACTGCCTCACAGTCCCAGCTCCATGCAGATCTCCCTGCAGGATGTCCCCGCACTCCCTCACTGCCTCACAGTCCCAGCTCCATGCAGATCTCTCTCTGCAGGATGTCCCCGCACTCCCTCACTGCCTCACAGTCCCAGCTCCATGCAGATCTCTCTCTGCAGGATGTCTCCGCACTCCCTCACTGCCTCACAGTCCCAGCTCCATGCAGATCTCCCTGCAGGATGTCCCCGCACTCCCTCACTGCCTCACAGTCCCAGCTCCATGCAGATGTCTCTCTGCAGGATGTCCCCGCACTCCCTCACTGCCTCACAGTCCCAGCTCCATGCAGGTCTCTCTCTGCAGGATGTCCCCGCACTCCCTCACTGCCTCACAGTCCCAGCTCCATGCAGATCTCTCTCTGCAGGATGTCCCCGCACTCCCTCACTGCCTCACAGTCCCAGCTCCATGCAGATCTCTCCCTGCAGGATGTCCCGCACACCCTCACTGCCTCACAGTCCCAGCTCCATGCAGATCTCTCTCTGCAGGATGTCCCCGCACACCCTCACTGCCTCACAGTCCCAGCTCCATGCAGATCTCTCTCTGCAGGATGTCCCCGCACTCCCTCACTGCCTCACAGTCCCAGCTCCATGCAGATCTCTCCCTGCAGGATGTCCCGCACACCCTCACTGCCTCACAGTCCCAGCTCCATGCAGATCTCTCTCTGCAGGATGTCCCCGCACTCCCTCACTGCCTCACAGTCCCAGCTCCATGCAGATCTCTCTCTGTAAGGATGTCCCCGCACACCCTCACTGCCTCACAGTCCCAGCTCCATGCAGATCTCTCCCTGCAGGATGTCCCCGCACACCCTCACTGCCTCACAGTCCCAGCTCCATGCAGATCTCTCCCTGCAGGATGTCCCCGCGCACCCTCACTGCCTCACAGTCCCAGCTCCATGCAGATCTCTCTCTGCAGGATGTCCCCGCACTCCCTCACTGCCTCACAGTCCCAGCTCCATGCAGATCTCTCTCTGCAGGATGTCCCCGCACTCCCTCACTGCCTCACAGTCCAAGCTCCATGCAGATCTCTCTCTGCAGGATGTCCCCGCACACCCTCACTGCCTCACAGTCCTAGCTCCATGCAGATCTCTCTCTGCAGGATGTCCCGCACTCCCTCACTGCCTCACAGTCCCAGCTCCATGCAGATCTCTCTCTGCAGGATGTCCCCGCACACCCTCACTGCCTCACAGTCCCAGCTCCATGCAGATCTCTCTCTGCAGGATGTCCCGCACACCCTCACTGCCTCACAGTCCCAGCTCCATGCAGATCTCTCTCTCCAGGATGTCCCCGCACTCCCTCACTGCCTCACAGTCCAAGCTCCATGCAGATCTCTCTCTGCAGGATGTCCCCGCACTCCCTCACTGCCTCACAGTCCCAGCTCCATGCAGATCTCTCCCTGCAGGATGTCCCGCACTCCCTCACTGCCTCACAGTCCCAGCTCCATGCAGATCTCTCTCTGCAGGATGTCCCCGCACACCCTCACTGCCTCACATTCCCAGCTCCATGCAGATCTCTCTCTGCAGGATGTCCCCGCACACCCTCACTGCCTCACAGTCCCAGCTCCATGCAGATCTCTCTCTGCAGGATGTCCCCGCACTCCCTCACTGCCTCACAGCCCCAACTCCATGCAGATCTCTCTCTGCAGGATGTCCCCGCACTCCCTCACTGCCTCACAGTCCCAGCTCCATGCAGATCTCTCCCTGCAGGATGTCCCCGCACTCCCTCACTGCCTCACAGTCCCAGCTCCATGCAGATCTCTCCCTGCAGGATGTCCCGCACACCCTCACTGCCTCACAGTCCCAGCTCCATGCAGATCTCTCTCTGCAGGATGTCCCCGCACTCCCTCACTGCCTCACAGTCCCAGCTCCATGCAGATCTCTCTCTGCAGGATGTCCCCGCACACCCTCACTGCCTCACAGTCCCAGCTCCATGCAGATCTCTCTCTGCAGGATGTCCCCGCACACCCTCACTGCCTCACAGTCCCAGCTCCATGCAGATCTCTCCCTGCAGGATGTCCCCGCACACCCTCACTGCCTCACAGTCCCAGCTCCATGCAGATCTCTCCCTGCAGGATGTCCCCGCGCACCCTCACTGCCTCACAGTCCCAGCTCCATGCAGATCTCTCTCTGCAGGATGTCCCCGCACTCCCTCACTGCCTCACAGTCCCAGCTCCATGCAGATCTCTCTCTGCAGGATGTCCCCGCACTCCCTCACTGCCTCACAGTCCAAGCTCCATGCAGATCTCTCTCTGCAGGATGTCCCCGCACACCCTCACTGCCTCACAGTCCCAGCTCCATGCAGATCTCTCTCTGCAGGATGTCCCCGCACTCCCTCACTGCCTCACAGTCCCAGCTCCATGCAGATCTCTCTCTGCAGGATGTCCCCGCACACCCGCACTGCCTCACAGTCCCAGCTCCATGCAGATCTCTCTCTGCAGGATGGGCCCGCACACCCTCACTGCCTCACAGTCCAAGCTCCATGCAGATCTCTCTCTGCAGGATGTCCCCGCACACCCTCACTGCCTCACAGTCCCAGCTCCATGCAGATCTCTCTCTGCAGGATGTCCCCGCACACCCTCACTGCCTCACAGTCCCAGCTCCATGCAGATCTCTCTCTGCAGGATGGGCCCGCACACCCTCACTGCCTCACAGTCCAAGCTCCATGCAGATCTCTCTCTGCAGGATGTCCCCGCACACCCTCACTGCCTCACAGTCCCAGCTCCATGCAGATCTCTCTCTGCAGGATGTCCCCGCACACCCTCACTGCCTCACAGTCCCAGCTCCATGCAGATCTCTCCCTGCAGGATGTCCCGCACTCCCTCACTGCCTCACAGTCCCAGCTCCATGCAGATCTCTCTCTGCAGGATGTCCCCGCACTCCCTCACTGCCTCACATTCCCAGCTCCATGCAGATCTCTCTCTGCAGGATGTCCCCGCACACCCTCACTGCCTCACATTCCCAGCTCCATGCAGATCTCTCTCTGCAGGATGTCCCCGCACACCCTCACTGCCTCACAGTCCCAGCTCCATGCAGATCTCTCCCTGCAGGATGTCCCGCACTCCCTCACTGCCTCACAGTCCCAGCTCCATGCAGATCTCTCTCTGCAGGATGTCCCCGCACACCCTCACTGCCTCACATTCCCAACTCCATGCAGATCTCTCTCTGCAGGATGTCCCCGCACACCCTCACTGCCTCACAGTCCCAGCTCCATGCAGATCTCTCTCTGCAGGATGTCCCCGCACTCCCTCACTGCCTCACAGCCCCAACTACATGCAGATCTCTCTCTGCAGGATGTCCCCGCACTCCCTCACTGCCTCACAGTCCCAGCTCCATGCAGATCTCTCCCTGCAGGATGTCCCCGCACACCCTCACTGCCTCACAGTCCCAGCTCCATGCAGATCTCTCTCTGCAGGATGTCCCCGCACACCCTCACTGCCTCACAGTCCCAGCTCCATGCAGATCTCTCCCTGCAGGATGTCCCCGCACTCCCTCACTGCCTCACAGTCCCAGCTTTATGCAGATCTCTCTCTGCAGGATGTCCCCGCACTCCCTCACTGCCTCACAGTCCCAGCTCCATGCAGATCTCTCCCTGCAGGATGTCCCGCACACCCTCACTGCCTCACAGTCCCAGCTCCATGCAGGTCTCTCTCTGCAGGATGTCCCCGCACACCCTCACTGCCTCACAGTCCCAGCTCCATGCAGATCTCTCTCTGCAGGATGTCTCCGCACTCCCTCACTGCCTCACAGTCCCAGCTCCATGCAGATCTCTCTCTGCAGGATGTCCCCGCACACCCTCACTGCCTCACATTCCCAGCTCCATGCAGATCTCTCTCTGCAGGATGTCCCCGCACACCCTCACTGCCTCACAGTCCCAGCTCCATGCAGATCTCTCTCTGCAGGATGTCCCCGCACACCCTCACTGCCTCACAGTCCCAGCTCCATGCAGATCTCTCTCTGCAGGATGTCCCCGCACACCCTCACTGCCTCACAGTCCCAGCTCCATGCAGATCTCTCTCTGCAGGATGTCCCCGCACACCCGCACTCCCTCACTGCCCCAGCTCCATGCACATCTCTCTCTGCAGAATGTCCCCGCACACCCTCACTGCCTCACAGTCCCAGCTCCATGCAGATCTCTCCCTGCAGGATGTCCCCGCACACCCTCACTGCCTCACAGTCCCAGCTCCATGCAGATCTCTCCCTGCAGGATGTCCCCGCACTCCCTCACTGCCTCACAGTCCCAGCTCCATGCAGATCTCTCTCTGCAGGATGTCCCTGCACACCCTCACTGCCTCACAGTCCCAGCTCCATGCAGATCTCTCCCTGCAGGATGTCTCCGCACACCCTCACTGCCTCACAGTCCCAGCTCCATGCAGCTCTCTCTCTGCAGGATGTCCCCGCACACCCTCACTGCCTCACAGCCCCAGCTCCATGCAGATCTCTCTCTGCAGGATGTCTCCGCACTCCCTCACTGCCTCACAGTCCCAGCTCCATGCAGATCTCTCTCTGCAGGATGTCCCCGCACTCCCTCACAGTCCCAGCTCCATGCAGATCTCTCTCTGCAGGATGTCCCCGCACTCCCTCACTGCCTCACAGTCCCAGCTCCATGCAGATCTCTCTCTGCAGGATGTCCCCGCACTCCCTCACTCCCTCACAGTCCCAGCTCCATGCAGATCTCTCTCTGCAGGATGTCCCCGCACTCCCACACTGCCTCACAGTCCCAGCTCCATGCAGATCTCTCTCTGCAGGATGTCTCCGCACACCCTCACTGCCTCACAGTCCCAGCTCCATGCAGGTCTCTCTCTGCAGGATGTCCCCGCACTCCCTCACTGCCTCACAGTCCCAGCTCCATGCAGCTCTCTCTCTGCAGGATGTCCCCGCACACCCTCACTGCCTCACAGTCCCAGCTCCATGCAGATCTCTCTCTGCAGGATGTCCCCGCACTCCCTCACTGCCTCACAGTCCCAGCTCCATGCAGGTCTCTCTCTGCAGGATGGGCCCGCACTCCCTCACTGCCTCACAGTCCCAGCTCCATGCAGATCTCTCTCTGCAGGATGTCCCCGCACTCCCTCACTGCCTCACAGTCCCAGCTCCATGCAGATCTCTCTCTGCAGGATGTCCCCGCACTCCCTCACTGCCTCACAGTCCCAGCTCCATGCAGATCTCTCTCTGCAGGATGTCCCCGCACTCCCTCACTGCCTCACAGTCCCAGCTCCATGCAGATCTCTCTCTGCAGGATGTTCCTGCACACCCTCACTGCCTCACAGTCCCAGCTCCATGCAGATTTCTCTCTGCAGGATGTCCCCGCACTCCCTCACTGCCTCACAGTCCCAGCTCCATGCAGATTTCTCTCTGCAGGATGTCCCCGCACACCCTCACTGCCTCACAGTCCCAGCTCCATGCAGATCTCTCTCTGTAGGATGTGCCCGCACTCCCTCCCTGCCTCACAGTCCCAGCTCCATGCAGATCTCTCTCTGCAGGATGTCCCTGCACATCCTCACTGCCTCACAGTCCCAGCTCCATGCAGATCTCTCTCTGCAGGATGTCCCCGCACACCCTCACTGCCTCACAGCCCCAGCTCCATGCAGATCTCTCTCTGCAGGATGTCTCCGCACTCCCTCACTGCCTCACAGTCCCAGCTCCATGCAGATCTCTCCCTGCAGGATGTCCCCGCACTCCCTCACTGCCTCACAGTCCCAGCTCCATGCAGATCTCTCTCTGCAGGATGTCCCCGCACACCCTCACTGCCTCACAGTCCCAGCTCCATGCAGATCTCCCTGCAGGATGTCCCCGCACTCCCTCACTGCCTCACAGTCCCAGCTCCATGCAGATCTCTCTCTGCAGGATGTCCCCGCACTCCCTCACTGCCTCACAGTCCCAGCTCCATGCAGATCTCTCTCTGCAGGATGTCCCCGCACACCCTCACTGCCTCACAGTCCCAGCTCCATGCAGATCTCTCTCTGCAGGATGTCCCCGCACACCCTCACTGCCTCACAGTCCCAGCTCCATGCAGATCTCTCTCTGCAGGATGTCCCCGCACTCCCTCACTGCCTCACAGTCCCAGCTCCATGCAGATCTCTCTCTGCAGGATGTCCCCGCACACCCACACTGCCTCACAGTCCCAGCTCCATGCAGATCTCTCTCTGCAGGATGTCCCCGCACACCCTCACTGCCTCACAGTCCCAGCTCCATGCAGATCTCTCTCTGCAGGATGTCCCCGCACACCCTCACTGCCTCACAGTCCCAGCTCCATGCAGATCTCTCTCTGCAGGATGTCCCCGCACACCCTCACTGCCTCACAGTCCCAGCTCCATGCAGATCTCTCTCTGCAGGATGTCCCCGCACACCCTCACTGCCTCACAGTCCCAGCTCCATGCAGATCTCTCTCTGCAGGATGTCCCCGCACACCCTCACTGCCTCACAGTCCCAGCTCCATGCAGATCTCTCTCTGCAGGATGTCCCCGCACACCCTCACTGCCTCACAGTCCCAGCTCCATGCAGATCTCTCTCTGCAGGATGTCCCCGCACACCCTCACTGCCTCACAGTCCCAGCTCCATGCAGATCTCTCTCTGCAGGATGTCCCCGCACACCCTCACTGCCTCACAGTGCCAGCTCCATGCAGATCTCTCTCTGCAGGATGTCCCCGCACTCCCTCACTGCCTCACAGTCCCAGCTCCATGCAGATCTCTCCCTGCAGGATGTCCCCGCACACCCTCACTGCCTCACAGTCCCAGCTCCATGCAGATCTCTCCCTGCAGGATGTCCCCGCACACACTCACTGCCTCACAGTGCCAGCTCCATGCAGCTCTCTCCCTGCAGGATGTCCCCGCACTCCCTCACTGCCTCACAGTCCCAGCTCCATGCAGATCTCTCTCTGCAGGATGTCCCCGCACACCCTCACTGCCTCACAGTCCCAGCTCCATGCAGATCTCTCTCTGCAGGATGTCCCCGCACTCCCTCACTGCCTCACAGTCCCAGCTCCATGCAGATCTCTCTCTGCAGGATGTCCCCACACACCCTCACTGCCTCACAGTCCCAGCTCCATGCAGATCTCTCTCTGCAGGATGTCCCCGCACACCCTCACTGCCTCACAGTCCCAGCTCCATGCAGATCTCTCTCTGCAGGATGTCCCCGCACTCCCTCACTGCCTCACAGTCCCAGCTCCATGCAGCTCTCTCTCTGCAGGATGTCCCTGCACACCCTCACTGCCTCACAGTGCCAGCTCCATGCAGGTCTCTCTGCAGGATGTCCCCGCACTCCCTCACTGCCTCACAGTCCCAGCTCCATGCAGATCTCTCTCTGCAGGATGTCCCCGCACTCCCTCACTGCCTCACAGTCCCAGCTCCATGCAGATCTCTCTCTGCAGGATGTCCCCGCACTCCCTCACTGCCTCACAGTCCCAGCTCCATGCAGATCTCTCTCTGCAGGATGGGCCCGCACTCCCTCACTGCCTCACAGTCCCAGCACCATGCAGATCTCTCTCTGCAGGATGTCCCCGCACTCCCTCACTGCCTCACAGTCCCAGCTCCATGCAGATCTCTCTCTGCAGGATGTCCCCGCACTCCCTCACTGCCTCACAGTCCCAGCTCCATGCAGATCTCTCTCTGCAGGATGTCCCCGCACTCCCTCACTGCCTCACAGTCCCAGCTCCATGCAGATCTCTCTCTGCAGGATGTCCCCTCACTCCCTCACTGCCTCACAGTCCCAGCTCCATGCAGATCTCTCTCTGCAGGATGTCCCCGCACTCCCTCACTGCCTCACAGTCCCAGCTCCATGCAGATCTCTCTCTGCAGGATGTCCCCGCACTCCCTCACTGCCTCACAGTCCCAGCTCCATGCAGATCTCTCTCTGCAGGATGTCCCCGCACTCCCTCACTGCCTCACAGTCCCAGCTCCATGCAGCTCTCTCTCTGCAGGATGTCCCCGCACTCCCTAACTGCCTCACAGTCCCAGCTACATGCAGATCTCTCTCTGCAGGATGTCCCCGCACTCCCTCACTGCCTCACAGTCCCAGCTCCATGCAGCTCTCTCTCTGCAGGATGTCCATGCACACCCTCACTGCCTCACAGTGCCAGCTCCATGCAGGTCTCTCTGCAGGATGTCCCCGCACTCCCTCACTGCCTCACAGTCCCAGCTCCATGCAGATCTCTCTCTGCAGGATGTCCCCGCACTCCCTCACTGCCTCACAGTCCCAGCTCCATGCAGATCTCTCTCTGCAGGATGTCCCCGCACTCCCTCACTGCCTCACAGTCCCAGCTCCATGCAGATCTCTCTCTGCAGGATGTCCCCGCACTCCCTCACTGCCTCACAGTCCCAGCTCCATGCAGATCTCTCTCTGCAGGATGTCCCCGCACTCCCTCACTGCCTCACAGTCCCAGCTCCATGCAGATCTCTCTCTGCAGGATGTCCCCGCACTCCCTCACTGCCTCACAGTCCCAGCTCCATGCAGATCTCTCTCTGCAGGATGTCCCCGCACTCCCTCACTGCCTCACAGTCCCAGCTCCATGCAGCTCTCTCTCTGCAGGATGTCCCCGCACTCCCTCACTGCCTCACAGTCCCAGCTCCATGCAGATCTCTCTCTGCAGGATGTCCCCGCACTCCCTCACTGCCTCACAGTCCCAGCTCCATGCAGCTCTCTCTCTGCAGGATGTCCCTGCACACCCTCACTGCCTCACAGTGCCAGCTCCATGCAGGTCTCTCTGCAGGATGTCCCCGCACTCCCTCACTGCCTCACAGTCCCAGCTCCATGCAGATCTCTCTCTGCAGGATGTCCCCGCACTCCCTCACTGCCTCACAGTCCCAGCTCCATGCAGATCTCTCCCTGCAGGATGTCCCCGCACTCCCTCACTGCCTCACAGTCCCAGCTCCATGCAGATCTCTCTCTGCAGGATGTCCCCGCACACCCTCACTGCCTCACAGTCCCAGCTCCATGCAGATCTCTCTCTGCAGGATGGGCCCGCACTCCCTCACTGCCTCACAGTCCCAGCTCCATGCAGATCTCTCTCTGCAGGATGTCCCCGCACTCCCTCACTGCCTCACAGTCCCAGCTCCATGCAGATCTCTCCCTGCAGGATGTCCCCGCACACCCTCACTGCCTCACAGTCCCAGCTCCATGCAGATCTCTCTCTGCAGGATGTCCCCGCACACCCTCACTGCCTCACAGTCCCAGCTCCATGCAGATCTCTCTCTGCAGGATGTCCCCGCACACCCTCACTGCCTCACAGTCCCAGCTCCATGCAGATCTCTCCCTGCAGGATGTCCCCGCACACCCTCACTGCCTCACAGTCCCAGCTCCATGCAGATCTCTCTCTGCAGGATGTCCCCGCACACCCTCACTGCCTCACAGTCCCAGCTCCATGCAGGTCTCTCTGCAGGATGTCCCCGCACTCCCTCACTGCCTCACAGTCCCAGCTCCATGCAGATCTCTCTCTGCAGGATGTCCCCGCACTCCCTCACTGCCTCACAGTCCCAGCTCCATGCAGATCTCTCTCTGCAGGATGTCCCCGCACTCCCTCACTGCCTCACAGTCCCAGCTCCATGCAGATCTCTCTCTGCAGGATGTCCCCGCACTCCCTCACTGCCTCACAGTCCCAGCTCCATGCAGATCTCTCTCTGCAGGATGTCCCCGCACTCCCTCACTGCCTCACAGTCCCAGCTCCATGCAGATCTCTCTCTGCAGGATGTCCCCGCACTCCCTCACTGCCTCACAGCCCCAGCTCCATGCAGATCTCTCCCTGCAGGATGTCCCCGCACACCCTCACTGCCTCACAGTCCCAGCTCCATGCAGATCTCTCCCTGCAGGATGTCCCGCACACCCTCACTGCCTCACAGTCCCAGCTCCATGCAGATCTCTCTCTGCAGGATGTCCCCGCACTCCCTCACTGCCTCACAGTCCCAGCTCCATGCAGGTCTCTCTGCAGGATGTCCCCGCACACCCACACTGCCTCACAGTCCCAGCTCCATGCAGGTCTCTCTGCAGGATGTCCCCGCACACCCACACTGCCTCACAGTCCCAGCTCCATGCAGGTCTCTCTGCAGGATGTCCCCGCACACCCTCACTGCCTCACAGCCCCAGCTCCATGCAGATCTCTCCCTGCAGGATGTCCCCGCACACCCTCACTGCCTCACAGTCCCAGCTCCATGCAGATCTCTCCCTGCAGGATGTCCCCGCACAACCTCACTGCCTCACAGCCCCAGCTCCATGCAGATCTCTCTCTGCAGGATGTCCCTGCACACCCTCACTGCCTCACAGTCCCAGCTCCATGCAGATCTCTCCCTGCAGGATGTCCCCGCACACCCTCACTGCCTCACAGCCCCAGCTCCATGCAGATCTCTCTCTGCAGGATGTCCCTGCACACCCTCACTGCCTCACAGTCCCTGCTCCATGCAGATCTCTCTCTGCAGGATGTCCCCGCACACCCTCACTGCCTCACAGTCCCAGCTCCATGCAGATCTCTCTCTGCAGGATGTCCCCGCACTCCCTCACTGCCTCACAGTCCCAGCTCCATGCAGATCTCTCTCTGCAGGATGTCCCCGCACTCCCTCACTGCCTCACAGTCCCAGCTCCATGCAGATCTCTCTCTGCAGGATGTCCCCGCACTCCCTCACTGCCTCACAGCCCCAGCTCCATGCAGATCTCTCTCTGCAGGATGTCCCTGCACACCCTCACTGCCTCACAGTCCCAGCTCCATGCAGATCTCTCTCTGCAGGATGTCCCTGCACATCCTCACTGCCTCACAGTCCCAGCTCCATGCAGATCTCTCTCTGCAGGATGTCCCCGCACACCCTCACTGCCTCACAGTCCCAGCTCCATGCAGATCTCTCCCTGCAGGATGTCCCCGCACACCCTCACTGCCTCACAGCCCCAGCTCCATGCAGATCTCTCCCTGCAGGATGTCCCCGCACACCCTCACTGCCTCACAGTCCCAGCTCCATGCAGATCTCTCCCTGCAGGATGTCCCCGCACACCCTCACTGCCTCACAGCCCCAGCTCCATGCAGATCTCTCTCTGCAGGATGTCCCTGCACACCCTCACTGCCTCACAGTCCCTGCTCCATGCAGATCTCTCTCTGCAGGATGTCTCCGCACTCCCTCACTGCCTCACAGTCCCAGCTCCATGCAGATCTCTCTCTGCAGGATGTCCCTGCACACCTCACTGCCTCACAGTCCCAGCTCCATGCAGATCTCTCTCTGCAGGATGTCCCCGCACTCCCTCACTGCCTCACAGTGCCAGCTCCATGCAGCTCTCTCTCTGCAGGATGTCCCCGCACTCCCTCACTGCCTCACAGTCCCAGCTCCATGCAGATCTCTCCCTGCAGGATGTCCCCGCACACCCTCACTGCCTCACAGTGCCAGCTCCATGCAGATCTCTCCCTGCAGGATGTCCCCGCACACCCTCACTGCCTCACAGCCCCAGCTCCATGCAGATCTCTCTCTGCAGGATGTCCCCGCACACCCTCACTGCCTCACAGTCCCTGCTCCATGCAGATCTCTCTCTGCAGGATGTCCCCGCACACCCTCACTGCCTCACAGTCCCAGCTCCATGCAGATCTCTCCCTGCAGGATGTCCCGCACACCCTCACTGCCTCACAGTCCCAGCTCCATGCAGATCTCTCCCTGCAGGATGTCCCCGCACACCCTCACTGCCTCACAGCCCCAGCTCCATGCAGATCTCTCTCTGCAGGATGTCCCCGCACACCCTCACTGCCTCACAGTCCCTGCTCCATGCAGATCTCTCTCTGCAGGATGTCCCCGCACACCCTCACTGCCTCACAGTCCCAGCTCCATGCAGATCTCTCTCTGCAGGATGTCCCCGCACTCCCTCACTGCCTCACAGTCCCAGCTCCATGCAGATCTCTCTCTGCAGGATGTCCCTGCACACCCTCACTGCCTCACAGTCCCAGCTCCATGCAGATCTCTCTCTGCAGGATGTCCCCGCACTCCCACACTGCCTCACAGTCCCAGCTCCATGCAGATATCTCCCTGCAGGATGTCCCCGCACTCCCTCACTGCCTCACAGTCCCAGCTCCATGCAGATCTCTCTCTGCAGGATGTCCCCGCACTCCCACACTGCCTCACAGTCCCAGCTCCATGCAGATCTCTCTCTGGAGGATGTCCCCACACTCCCTCACTGCCTCACAGTCCCAGCTCCATGCAGCTCTCTCCCTGCAGGATGTCCCCGCACTCCCTCACTGCCTCACAGTCCCAGCTCCATGCAGGTCTCTCTGCAGGATGTCCCCGCACTCCCTCACTGCCTCACAGTCCCAGCTCCATGCAGCTCTCTCTCTGCAGGATGTCCCCGCACACCCTCACTGTCCCAGCTCCATGCAGATCTCTCTCTGCAGGATGTCCCTGCACTCCCTCACTCCCTCACTGCCTCACAGTCCCAGCTCCATGCAGATCTCTCTCTGCAGGATGTCCCCGCACTCCCACACTGCCTCACAGTCCCAGCTCCATGCAGCTCTCTCTGCAGGATGTCCCGCACTCCCTCACTCCCTCACAGTCCCAGCTCCATGCAGATCTCTCTCTGCAGGATGTCCCCGCACACCCTCACTGCCTCACAGTCCCAGCTCCATGCAGATCTCTCTCTGCAGGATGTCCCCGCACACCCTCACTGCCTCACAGTCCCAGCTCCATGCAGATCAGAGAGTCACAACATGGCTGACACCAATGTCTCACTCATTTGTCCTATAGAATAGGGGTGCTCAACTCCAGTCCAAGACTGAGGGGCCTATGCTACTGTATAAGCCTCGTTAAGCCACTTATTGAGCAATTATTGGCCAAAATGCCTACTGCTATTCAGAAAGCCTCGATAAGTGGGCGATAAAGGGCTGAATCGACAATTCTTTCACCCGTCAAAAAAAGATCGCCAGGTGAGCGGCGATAAGCCACTTATCAGCAGATTCTGAAACTCGTGCAATTCTAGTAGCCGCGGTTAGGTTATCAAAGCCTATCGCGGCTCTAGAATGGCGAGTTTCTATCCAAATCCTCTCGCCCGGAAAAGTTGGCGTGAGGCTGTGAGAAGCTGCTGAGTGGCGGCGAGAAAGGACTTAGAAAAAAATGCTTTTTTATGCATCGGATTGATGTCGGGGGTCTCCGGAGCTGATACCCATTAAATTCAGCACTGGAGACCCCGGCATGAATCCCAGGCAATAAAAATGCATTTACAGGCAACGTCATTACCTTAGCAGCTAACCGCCAAGGCAATGAAGGGGTTAACCCCACCCGCCAAGGACTAATACCCCCTTCACCCACTCCCGCAACCCACAATTAACATTAAAAACACTAATACCCACTTCCTCTACCCCCATATGATTGATACCAGAGGCCGCGGGTGTCTGGGGGTCCTCAGGTCGCCCAGATACAATCTGATTGGACGCTGTATCATGTGCCCGCCACTTTTTTTTTTAAGGATGTGACATCATTTCCAAGGGAGGTACGTCACATCCTTAAAACCACATGGCAATATCACATGGTATTACAGCCAATGGGATCGAAGACAATCCCATTGGTTGCTGTACCATGTGATAGGTTACATTAGTTCAAAAGGATGTGACATCATCCCTTAAAGTGACATCACATCCTTTTGAACTAATTTACTTTATTTATGCTGGCTGGCTAATGTTTTATAATGGGCAAATCATTTTATAATTTTGCCCATTACTGTACTGTGTGTGTTGGGGGGGAGGGGGGTGTATTTATTTCAAAGTATTCCACAATTTTTTTTTTTGCAACAGGATTGGTATTGCAGGCCAGCAAAATGTGGCTTCCCCCTAAAGCCACAGTCACTGCCATTAGTACACTTTGCTCCTAGGAGGGACTGGCCCCTTAAACATGTCACTGCCATTAGTACACTTTGCTCCTAGGAGGGACTGGCCCCTTAACCATGTCACTGCCATTAGTACACTTTGCTCCTAGGAGGGACTGGCCCCTTAACCATGTCACTGCCATTAGTACACTTTGCTCCTAGGAGGGACTGGCCCCTTAACCATGTCACTGCCATTAGTACACTTTGCTCCTAGGAGGGACTGATCCCTTAACCATGTCACTGCCATTAGTACACTTTGCCCCTAGGAGGGACTGGCCCCTTAACCATGTCACTGCCATTAGTACACTTTGCCCCTAGGAGGGACTGATCCCTTAACCATGTCACTGCCATTAGTACACTTTGCCCCTAGGAGGGACTGACCCCTTAACCATGTCACTGCCATTAGTACACTATGCCCCTAGGGGGGACTGACCCCTTAACCATGTCACTGCCATTAGTACACTTTGCCCCTAGGAGGTACTGACCCCATAGTCACGTCCCTGCCATTAGTACACTTTGCCCCTAGGAGGGACCGACCCCTTAACCATGTCACTGCCATTAGTACACTTTGCCCCTAGGAGGGACTGACCCCTTAACCATGTCACTGCCATTAGTACACTTTGCCCCTAGGAGGGACTGACCCCTTAACCCTGTCACTGCCATTAGTACACTTTGCCCCTAGGAGGGACGGATCCCTTAACCATGTCACTGCCATTAGTACACTTTGCCCCTAGGAGGGACGGACCCCTTAACCCTGTCACTGCCATTAGTACACTTTGCCCCTAGGAGGGACGGACCCCTTAACCCTGTCACTGCCATTAGTACACTTTGCCCCTAGGAGGGACGGATCCCTTAACCATGTCACTGCCATTAGTACACTTTGCCCCTAGGAGGGACCGACCCCTTAACCATGTCACTGCCATTAGTACACTTTGCCCCTAGGAGGGACTGACCCCTTAACCATGTCACTGCCATTAGTACACTTTGCCCCTAGGAGGGACTGACCCCTTAACCATGTCACTGCCATTAGTACACTTTGCCCCTAGGAGGGACTGACCCCTTAACCATGTCACTGCCATTAGTACACTTTGCCCCTAGGAGGGACTGACCCCTTAACCATGTCACTGCCATTAGTACACTTTGCCCCTAGGAGGGACTGACCCCTTAACCATGTCACTGCCATTAGTACACTTTGCCCCTAGGAGGGACTGACCCCTTAACCATGTCACTGCCATTAGTACACTTTGCCCCTAGGAGGGACTGACCCCTTAACCATGTCACTGCCATTAGTACACTTTACTCCTAGGAGGGACTGATCCCTTAAACATGTCACTGCCATTAGTACACTTTGCCCCTAGGAGGGACTGACCCCTTAAACATATCACTGTCATTAGTACACTTTGCCCCTAGGAGGGACTGACCCCTTATACATGTCACTGCCATTAGTACCCCTAGGAGGGACTGACTCCCTAAACATGTCACTGCCATTAGTACCCCTAGGAGGGACTGACCCCTTATACATGTCACTGCCATTAGTACACTTTGCTCCTAGGAAGGACTGACCCATTAACCATGTCACTGCCATTAGTACACTTTGCCCCTAGGAGGGACTGATCCCTTAACCATGTCACTGCCATTAGTACACTTTGCCCCTATGAGGGACTGACCCATTAAACATGTCACTACCATTAGTACACTTTGCTCCTCGGAGGGACTGATCCCTTAACCATGTCACTGCCATTAGTACACTTTGCCCCTAGGAGGGACTGACCCGTTAACCATGTCACTGCCATTAGTACACTTTGCTCTTAGGAGGTACTGACCCCTTAAACATGTCACTGCCATTAGTACACTTTGTCCCTAGGAGGGACTGACCCCTTAACCATGTCACTGCCATTAGTACACTTTGCCCCTAGGAGGGACGGATCCCTTAACCATGTCACTGCCATTAGTACACTTTGCCCCTAGGAGGGACTGACCCCTTAACCATGTCACTGCCATTAGTACACTTTGCCCCTAGGAGGGACGGACCCCTTAACCCTGTCACTGCCATTAGTACACTTTGCCCCTAGGAGGGACGGATCCCTTAACCATGTCACTGCCATTAGTACACTTTGCCCCTAGGAGGGACTGACCCCTTAACCATGTCACTGCCATTAGTACACTTTGCCTCTAGGAGGGACCGACCCCTTAACCATGTCACTGCCATTAGTACACTTTGCCCCTAGGAGGGACTGACCCCTTAACCATGTCACTGCCATTAGTACACTTTGCCCCTAGGAGGGACTGACCCCTTAACCATGTCACTGCCATTAGTACACTTTGCCCCTAGGAGGGACTGACCCCTTAACCAGGTCACTGCCATTAGTACACTTTGCCCCTAGGAGGGACTGACCCCTTAACCATGTCACTGCCATTAGTACACTTTGCCCCTAGGAGGGACTGACCCCTTAACCATGTCACTGCCATTAGTACACTTTGCCCCTAGGAGGGACTGACCCCTTAACCATGTCACTGCCATTAGTACACTTTGCCCCTAGGAGGGACTGACCCCTTAACCATGTCACTGCCATTAGTACACTTTGCTCCTAGGAGGGACTGATCCCTTAAACATGTCACTGCCATTAGTACACTTTGCCCCTAGGAGGGACTGACCCCTTAAACATATCACTGTCATTAGTACACTTTGCCCCTAGGAGGGACTGACCCCTTATACATGTCACTGCCATTAGTACCCCTAGGAGGGACTGACTCCCTAAACATGTCACTGCCATTAGTACCCCTAGGAGGGACTGACCCCTTATACATGTCACTGCCATTAGTACACTTTGCTCCTAGGAAGGACTGACCCATTAACCATGTCACTGCCATTAGTACACTTTGCCCCTAGGAGGGACTGATCCCTTAACCATGTCACTGCCATTAGTACACTTTGCCCCTATGAGGGACTGACCCATTAAACATGTCACTACCATTAGTACACTTTGCTCCTCGGAGGGACTGATCCCTTAACCATGTCACTGCCATTAGTACACTTTGCCCCTAGGAGGGACTGACCCGTTAAACATGTCACTGCCATTAGTACCCCTAGGAGGTACTGACCCCTTAAACATGTCACTGCCATTAGTACACTTTGTCCCTAGGAGGGACTGACCCCTTAACCATGTCACTGCCATTAGTACACTTTGCCCCTAGGAGGTACTGACCCCTTAAACATGTCACTGCATTAGTACACTTCGTCCCTAGGAGGGACTGACCCCTTAACCATGTCACTGCCATTAGTACACTTTGCCCCTAGGAGGGACTGACCCCTTAAACATGTCACTACCATTAGTACACTTTGCTCCTCGGAGGGACTGATCCCTTAACCATGTCACTGCCATTAGTACACTTTGTCCCTAGGAGGGACTGACCCGTTAAACATGTCACTGCCATTAGTACCCCTAGGAGGTACTGACCCCTTAAACATGTCACTGCCATTAGTACACTTTGTCCCTAGGAGGGACTGACCCCTTAACCATGTCACTATCATTAGTAAACTTTGCTCCTAGGAGGGACTGACCCCTTAACCATGTCACTGCCATTAGTACACTTTGCCCCTAGGAGGGACTGACACCTTAACCATGTCACTGCCATTAGTACACTTTGCCCCTAGGAGGGACTGACACCTTAAACATGTCACTGCCATTAGTACACTTTGCCCCTAGGAGGGACTGACCCCGTAACCATGTCACTGCCATTAGTACACTTTGCCCCTAGGAGGGACTGACCCCTTAACCATATCACTGCCATTAGTACACTTTGCCCCTAGGAGGGACTGACCCCTTTACCATGTCACTGCCATTAGTACACTTTGCCCCTAGGAGGGACTGACCCCTTAACCATGTCTCTGCCATTAGTACACTTTGCCCCTAGGAGGGACTGACCCCTTAACCATGTCACTGCCATTAGTACACTTTGCCCCTAGGAGGGACTGACCCCTTAACCATGTCACTGCCATTAGTACACTTTGCCCCTAGAAGAGACTGACCCCTTAACCATGTCACTGCCATTAGTACACTTTGCTCCTAGGAGGGACTGACCCCTTAACCATGTCACTGCCATTAGTACACTTTGCCCCTAGGAGGGACTGACCCCTTAACCATGTCACTGCCATTAGTACACTTTGCCCCTAGGAGGGACTGACCCCTTAACCATGTCACTGCCATTAGTACACTTTGCCCCTAGGAGGGACTGACCCCTTAACCATGTCACTGCCATTAGTACACTTTGCCCCTAGAAGAGACTGACCCCTTAACCATGTCACTGCCATTAGTACACTTTGCCCCTTAAATGATCTTATCCTTTTTTTAATTGACAAGATTGCAAATACCGTACTTGCGCGAATATGGCACGGCCTGGCACATAATACGACCCTAACGTTTTGAAGGTGTCCTACATGAAGAATAAAAGGT
Organism: Ascaphus truei; assembly: GCF_040206685.1. NCBI lineage: Eukaryota > Metazoa > Chordata > Amphibia > Anura > Ascaphidae > Ascaphus > Ascaphus truei. The sequence goes on along the minus strand of NC_134492.1, from coordinate 60,659,177 downwards.
GTCAGGCTGCGCGTATAATACGAGTACAGGTTTCGGAAGGACTTTATTAGGGAAAAGCACTATATTCAGGCCCATATGGTATTTGGGTTCAATTGTGCGTTTTTTGAAGAAAACGTGCTTGAACTTTCGACCATTACACAAATTTTTCATCAGTGGCGTTAAATAAAATAATAAAAATCATGAAAAAACACTCAATCAGTCAAACAATTAGGAAACGGAAAAAAAATATGTAACTGAAAAACGTAAAATAATTAAAAAAACAACAAAAGTGACCCCCACTCTGCGATGCGCGCTGTCTGACACACTCGTTTCGGTTGTAAATAATATAAGGGCTCTGTATTTGGTTTTAACCAGACACAATAAAAGGTATAGTGAGTAAAACCTCCAGAGTTCAGTGTACAGCAAAAAACGCATCATATTTATTAAGGTTATTTCTGCGGTTGTGGCATTTGCTGCGTTCCCGGCTCAAAAAGAGACTCCCGGCGCGTTTCAGGGGGCTGAGCAAACCAACGGCAAAAACCCCCAAGAGAAGCAGCATTGCAAGCGGCACGTTTCTTCGTAAGTTAACCTGCGCCGATATGCAAATGTGACCCCGCCCCTAACTCCTCCCACTCGCTCCATCAATCCCACTTTTCGTCGCGGGCAGGCCGGAAAATGGCGCAGGTAGACGCAGACTTCAATGGACCCTAGGACCCTATTAAAAAACACTTTTGCCAGTTGACGCTACGAATCATTTCCATCCAGTGGCGCCCATGAACTGTGAGACCTTACAGTGCCCGGGTCCCTTGATCGCCCCACGGGCAATGCCGTAGCGGCCAGGCCCCGGATGCTGAAACTGAATCGGAGGAAGGTCCACCTCCATTTCGTTTGGGTTGAGTGCTCAACTAAAGCAGTCTGCCCAATCGCACCCCTAGAAAATGAATAATCCCTGAGGACGTACCTCATACGCCACCAGGGAACTGACAGGGAGTTCTCAACTCCAGTCCTCAAGACCCCCCAACAGGTCAAGTTTTAAGGATGTCCCTGCTTCAGCACAGGTGGCTTAATCACTGATTGAGCCACCTGTGCTGAAGCAGGGACATCCTGAAAACCTGATCTGTTTGGGGGTCTTGAGGGCTGGAGTTGAGGACTTATATGGAGTTATATGGGGTAATAGGAGTAGTTATAGGGAGGGATTATATGGGGTAATAGGAGGAGTTATAGGGGGACGTTATATGGGGTAATAGGAGGAGTTATAGTGAGCGCTTATATGGGGTAATAGGAGGAGTTATAGGGAGCGGTTATATGGGGTAATAGGAGGAGTTATAGGGAGCGGTTATATGGGGTAATAGGAGGAGTTATAGGGAGCGGTTATATGGGGTAATAGGAGGAGTTATAGGGAGCGGTTATATGGGGTAATAGGAGGAGTTATAGGGAGCGGTTATATGGGGTAATAGGAGAAGTTATATAGGAGGAGTTATATATATCATCAATGCACTGCAACATCTCCAGCTCTACACAGCACCACACGTCACACTGAGGGTAACATATCAGCACTCTCTCTATGCTGTAACATATCAGCACTCTCTCTATGCGGTAACATATCAGCACTCTCTCTATGCTGTAACATATCAGCACTCTCTCTATGCGCTAACATATCAGCTCTCTCTCTATGCGGTAACATATCAGCACTCTCTCTATGCTGTAACATATCAGCACTCTCTCTATGCTGTAACATATCAGCACTCTCTCTATGCTGTAACATATCAGCTCTCTCTCTATGCTGTAACATATCAGCACTCTCTCTATGCTGTAACATATCAGCACTCTCTCTATGCTGTAACATATCAGCACTCTCTCTATGCTGTAACATATCAGCACTCTCGCTATGCTGTAACATATCAGCACTCTCTCTATGCTGTAACATATCAGCACTCTCGCTATGCTGTAACATATCAGCACTCTCTATGCTGTAACATATCAGCACTCTCGCTATGCTGTAACATATCAGCACTCTCTCTATGCAGTAACATATCAGCACTCTCGCTATGCTGTAACATATCAGCACTCTCTCTATGCTGTAACATATCAGCACTCTCTCTATGCTGTAACATATCAGCACTCTCGCTATGCTGTAACATATCAGCACTCTCTCTATGCTGTAACATATCAGCACTCTCGCTATGCTGTAACATATCAGCACTCTCTATGCTGTAACATATCAGCACTCTCGCTATGCTGTAACATATCAGCACTCTCTCTATGCTGTAACATATCAGCACTCTCGCTATGCTGTAACATATCAGCACTCTCTATGCTGTAACATATCAGCACTCTCGCTATGCTGTAACATATCAGCACTCTCTCTATGCTGTAACATATCAGCACTCTCTCTATGCTGTAACATATCAGCACTCTCGCTATGCTGTAACATATCAGCACTCTCGCTATGCTGTAACATATCAGCACTCTCTATGCTGTAACATATCAGCACTCTCGCTATGCTGTAACATATCAGCACTCTCTCTATGCTGTAACATATCAGCACTCTCTCTATGCTGTAACATATCAGCACTCTCGCTATGCTGTAACATATCAGCACTCTCTATGCTGTAACATATCAGCACTCTCTCTATGCGGTAACATATCAGCACTCTCGCTATGCTGTAACATATCAGCACTCTCTATGCTGTAACATATCAGCACTCTCGCTATGCTGTAACATATCAGCTCTCTCTCTATGCTGTAACATATCAGCACTCTCTCTATGCTGTAACATATCAGCACTCTCGCTATGCTGTAACATATCAGCTCTCTCTCTATGCTGTAACATATCAGCACTCTCTCTATGCTGTAACATATCAGCTCTCTCTCTATGCTGTAACATATCAGCACTCTCGCTATGCTGTAACATATCAGCACTCTCTCTATGCTGTAACATATCAGCACTCTCTCTATGCTGTAACATATCAGCACTCTCTCTATGCTGTAACATATCAGCACTCTCGCTATGCTGTAACATATCAGCACTCTCTCTATGCGCTAACATATCAGCACTCTCTCTATGCGCTAACATATCAGCACTCTCGCTATGCTGTAACATATCAGCACTCTCGCTATGCTGTAACATATCAGCACTCTCTCTATGCGGTAACATATCAGCACTCTCTCTATGCTGTAACATATCAGCACTCTCGCTATGCTGTAACATATCAGCACTCTCTCTATGCTGTAACATATCAGCACTCTCTCTATGCTGTAACATATCAGCACTCTCTCTATGCGCTAACATATCAGCACTCTCGCTATGCGGTAACATATCAGCACTCTCTCTATGCTGTAACATATCAGCACTCTCTCTATGCTGTAACATATCAGCACTCTCTCTATGCTGTAACATATCAGCACTCTCTCTATGCGCTAACATATCAGCACTCTCTCTATGCTGTAACATATCAGCACTCTCTCTATGCAGTAAATACAGATTTACAAATGAATACCATAGAAAGTACTACTAATTTAAGCAACAATTAAAATAATACTCACTGGCAGCTCTGGTCGTTATTGTTGCCCGCTGCGTTTTGATGATCCTGCCTGCGTGCGTCGTAGTCACAGCGCAGCTATAGTTGGTGTACGGCGACAATCCCGTTATTTCATTCGAACCGGCCTTCGAAATTATATTTTTTTTTTTATCTGCAATTTTTAAAAGTACATGAACTCTTAAACACTTACACAGAGAAACCCCCTCATGTGCGCTACTGACATTGTGGGATCGCAGCTCTCGTTCTGCTTAAAAAGGCACAATCTGTGGTTCTGCATTTGTACAGTATGTTTGCTGCTGACCATTTAAAGGGCATTGATAATATAATGTGTTTATCTTTTATTTGATGGGAAGTGAGCCTGTTCCATTGAAATCACAAGAAACATTTTGTACAGCACTTGATAATCAGCCATTTCATTCCTTAAACAGATAAGATCATTTCTATTTAAACAAAAAGCAAATATCCTCATGGTGTGTTACTTATAAGAGTGAGCCACTAATTACAAAACATAGACACTCATTGGAGGACAGTCTCACTCATTGGAAGGCAGTCTCACTCATTGGAAGGCAGTCTCACTCATTGGAAGGCAGTCTCACTCATTGGAACGCAGTCTCGCTCATTAGAAGGCAGTCTCGCTCATGGGAAGGCAGTCTCGCTCATGGGAAGGGACTCCCGCTCATTGGAAGGCTGTCTCGCTCATTGGAAGGCTGTCTCGCTCATTGGAAGGCAGTCTCGCTCATTGGAAGGCTGTCTCGCTCATTGGAAGGCTGTCTCACTCATTGGAAGGGAGTCTCTCTCATTGGAAGGCAGTCTCACTCATTGGAAAACAGTCTCACTCATTGGAAGCGAGTCCCACTCATTGGAAGCGAGTCCCACTCATTGGAAGTGAGTCCCACTCATTGGAAGGCACTCTTACTCATTGGAAGGCACTCTTACTCATTTGAAGGGAATCTCACTCATTGGAAGGGAGTCTCACTCATTGGAAGGGAGTCTCACTCATTGGAAGGCAGTCTCACTCATTGGAAGGGAGTCTCACTCATGGGAATTGAGTCTCACTCATGGGAATTGAGTCTCACTCATTGGAAGGCAGTCTCACTCATTGGAAGGCAGTCTCACTCATTGGAAGGTAGTCTCACTCATTGGAAGGCAGTCTCACTCATTGGAAAACAGTCTTACTCATTGGAAAACAGTCTCACTCATTGGAAGCGAGTCCCACTCATTGGAATGGAGTCTCACTCATTGGAAGGAAGTCTCACTCATTGGAAGGGAGTCTCACTCATTGGAAGGCAGTCTCACTCATTGGAAGGGAGTCTCACTCATGGGAATTGAGTCTCACTCATTGGAAGGCAGTCTCACTCATTGGAAGGCAGTCTCACTCATTGGAAGGTAGTCTCACTTATTGGAAGGCAGTCTCACTCATTGGAAAACAGTCTTACTCATTGGAAAACAGTCTCACTCATTGGAAGGGAGTCTCAATCATTGGAAGGGAGTCTCACTCATTTGAAAACAGTCTCACTCATTGGAAAACAGTCTCACTCATTGGAAGCGAGTCCCACTCATTGGAAGGGAGTCCCACTCATTGGTAGGGCGTCTCACTCATTGGAAAACAGTCTTAATCATTGGAAAACAGTCTCACTCATTGGAAGCGAGTCCCACTCATTGGAAGGTAGTCTCACTCATTGGAAGGCAGTCTCACTCATTGGAAAACAGTCTTACTCATTGGAAAACAGTCTCACTCATTGGAAGGGAGTCTCACTCATTGGAAGGAAGTCTCACTCATTGGAAGGGAGTCTCACTCATTGGAAGGGAGTCTCACTCATTGGAAGGGAGTCTCACTCATGGGAAGGGAGGCTCAGACATGGGAAAGGAGTCTCACTCATTGGAAGGGAGTCTCACTCATTGGAAGGCACTCACTCATTGGAAGGTAGTCTCACTCATTCGAAGGCAGTCTCACTCATTGTAAACAGTCTCACTCATTGGAAAACAGTCTCACTCATTGCAAAACAGTCTCACTCATTGGAAAACAGTCTCACTCATTGGAAAACAGTCTCACTCATTGGAAGCTAGTCCCACTCATTGGAAGGGAGTCTCACTCATTTGAAGGCAGTCTCACTCGTTGGAAGGCAGTCTCACTCATTGGAAGGCAGTCTCACTCATTGGAAAACAGTCTTACTCATTGGAAAACAGTCTCACTCATTGGAAGGGAGTCTCAATCATTGGAAGGGAGTCTCACTCATTGGAAGGCAGTCTCACTCATTGGAAAACAGTCTTACTCATTGGAAAACAGTCTCACTCATTGGAAGCGAGTCCCACTCATTGGAAGGGAGTCTCACTCATTGGAAGGAAGTCTCACTCATTGGAAGGGAGTCTCACTCATTGGAAGGGAGTCTCACTCATGGGAAGGGAGTCTCACTCATGGGAAGGGAGGCTCAGACATGGGAAAGGAGTCTCACTCATTGGAAGGGAGTCTCACTCATTGGAAGGTAGTCTCACTCATTCGAAGGCAGTCTCACTCATTGTAAACAGTCTCACTCATTGGAAAACAGTCTCACTCATTGCAAAACAGTCTCACTCATTGGAAAACAGTCTCACTCATTGGAAAACAGTCTCACTCATTGGAAGGGAGTCTCAATCATTGGAAGGGAGTCTCAATCATTGGAAGGGAGTCTCACTCATTTGAAAACAGTCTCACTCATTGGAAAACAGTCTCACTCATTGGAAGCGAGTCCCACTCATTGGAAGGGAGTCCCACTCATTGGAAGGGCGTCTCACTCATTGGAAAACAGTCTTAATCATTGGAAAACAGTCTCACTCATTGGAAGCGAGTCCCACTCATTGGAAGGTAGTCTCACTCATTGGAAGGCAGTCTCACTCATTGGAAAACAGTCTTACTCATTGGAAAACAGTCTCACACATTGGAAGGGAGTCTCACTCATTGGAAGGAAGTCTCACTCATTGGAAGGGAGTCTCACTCATTGGAAGGGAGTCTCACTCATTGGAAGGGAGTCTCACTCATGGGAAGGGAGGCTCAGACATGGGAAAGGAGTCTCACTCATTGGAAGGGAGTCTCACTCATTGGAAGGCACTCACTCATTGGAAGGTAGTCTCACTCATTCGAAGGCAGTCTCACTCATTGTAAACAGTCTCACTCATTGGAAAACAGTCTCACTCATTGCAAAACAGTCTCACTCATTGGAAAACAGTCTCACTCATTGGAAAACAGTCTCACTCATTGGAAGCTAGTCCCACTCATTGGAAGGGAGTCTCACTCATTTGAAGGCAGTCTCACTCGTTGGAAGGCAGTCTCACTCATTGGAAGGCAGTCTCACTCATTGGAAAACAGTCTTACTCATTGGAAAACAGTCTCACTCATTGGAAGGGAGTCTCAATCATTGGAAGGGAGTCTCACTCATTTGAAACAGTCTCACTCATTGGAAAACAGTCTCACTCATTGGAAGCGAGTCCCACTCATTGGAAGGGAGTCCCACTCATTGGAAGGGCGTCTCACTCATTGGAAAACAGTCTTAATCATTGGAAAACAGTCTCACTCATTGGAAGCGAGTCCCACTCATTGGAAGGTAGTCTCACTCATTGGAAGGCAGTCTCACTCATTGGAAAACAGTCTTACTCATTGGAAAACAGTCTCACTCATTGGAAGCGAGTCCCACTCATTGGAAGGGAGTCTCACTCATTGGAAGGAAGTCTCACTCATTGGAAGGGAGTCTCACTCATTGGAAGGGAGTCTCACTCATGGGAAGGGAGTCTCACTCATGGGAAGGGAGGCTCAGACATGGGAAAGGAGTCTCACTCATTGGAAGGGAGTCTCACTCATTGGAAGGCACTCACTCATTGGAAGGTAGTCTCACTCATTCGAAGGCAGTCTCACTCATTGTAAACAGTCTCACTCATTGGAAAACAGTCTCACTCATTGCAAAACAGTCTCACTCATTGGAAAACAGTCTCACTCATTGGAAAACAGTCTCACTCATTGGAAGCTAGTCCCACTCATTGGAAGGGAGTCTCACTCATTTGAAGGCAGTCTCACTCGTTGGAAGGCAGTCTCACTCATTTGAAGGCAGTCTCACTCATTGGAAGGCAGTCTCACTCATTGGAAGGCAGTCTCACTCATTGGAAGGCAGTCTCACTCATTGGAAGGCAGTCTCACTCATTGGAAGGCAGTCTCACTCATTGGAAGGCAGTCTCACTCATTTGAAGGCAGTCTCACTCATTTGAAGGCAGTCTCACTCATTGGAAGGCAGTCTCACTCATTGGAAGGCAGTCTCACTCATTGGAAGGGAGTCCCACTTATTGGAAGGGAGTCTCACTCATTGGAAGGCAGTCTCAGTCATTGGAAGGGAGTCCCACTTATTGGAAGGGAGTCCCACTCATTGGAAGGGAGTCCCACACATTGGAAGGGAGTCCCACACATTGGAAGGGAGTCCCACACATTGGAAGGGAGTCCCACTCATTGGAAGGGAGTCCCACACATTGGAAGGGAGTCCCACACATTGGAAGGGAGTCCCACACATTGGAAGGGAGTCCCACACATTGGAAGGGAGTCTCGCTCATTGGAAGGGAGTCCCACACATTGGAAGGGAGTCTCACTGATTGGAAGGGAGTCTCACTCATTGGAAGGGAGTATCGCTCATTGGAAGGGAGTCCCACACATTGGAAGGGAGTCCCACACATTGGAAGGGAGTCCCACACATTGGAAGGGAGTCCCACTTATTGGAAAACAGTCTTACTCATTGGAAGGGAATCTCACTGATTGGAAGGGAGTCTCACTCATCAGAAGCTTTCTAACATCAGTGGCTCAGTTGCCAGAGCTCCTAGACCATATTATAAGTGAAGGGAATAAAAATAATCATCTCCAGGCACAAAATCTACAGGTATCTGAGCGCTCATATTTGATGATCCGCTTGTACAGTATAAAGTCGTTACCGATGCATTGGAATGACGTATTCAGCATCCGCCTGCAGCTTGGGCTTTTATGGTCCCATGTAAAGCGTATACGTGTGGATTCTGCGGTATAATTCCATGTAATTGCATTTACATCTGTTTGGAGAAAATACAGTTTTCAATTACTGTGTGTTTGCTGCGCACTGAAGGAGTAAGTATTGCACATTATGATCAGATCTATGGCGCCCGGCTTAAAAAGAGTAATAATACATTGGTAAAGGATATATACAACCAGAAATTATGATGCTGGCAGATCCAATAAGATACTCCACGAATGGATGATCAAACATGAAACGAAAAATAAAGATACATAGTGTAGCACTGTAACACACTACTAGACAAACAGAGAAAACAGATGCTGAGAACAACAGGTGACTATAAAGATTATAAAAAACACATTTAATTAATCACAATAAATGCTACAACTAATAAACACAATTAAAATGAATGAATGAAGGTCCCACTATTACAATCCTGCTGGGGCAGGAGTGCCCGCTTACCAGAAGGTGGTAGAAAGTAGGCAGTGGATAATTAGAGAGTATCCCCTCTCATCTGTGGCAACTCCATGCGCTCCTCACCGGCATCGACGCCGTGTTGTAATGAGTCACGGTTGGGGTATGGGACGGCAGTGTGATCACACACCCCTGAGGAAGGAAGCGTTGGTCTTCCGAAACGCGTAGGATGATCCCACACACATTCTGCTCCACTACCTGCCGAATTATCCGCCGAGGGATTGCGGACGAATCTGCGACCACGAGTTACGTGTTTGGTGAATCTGCTGCAGACGATCGAAAGTAGGATTTCCCTGACACACGTGTTGAGCTGTGAACAGCGAGAACTGCAGAGATTTGTCCCAGCGTGATCACTCTGCCGTCCCATACCCCAACCGTGACAACACGGCGTCGATGCCGGTGAGGAGCGCATGGAGTTGCCACAGATGAGAGGGGATACTCTCTAATTATCCACTGCCTACTTTCTACCACCTTCTGGTAAGCGGGCACTCCTGCCCCAGCAGGATTGTATTAGTGGGACCTTCATTCATTCATTTTAATTGTTTATTAATTGTAGCATTTATTGTGATTAATTAAATGTGTTTTTTATCATCTTTATAGTCACCTGTTGTTCTCAGCATCTGTTTTCTCTGTTTGTCTAGTAGTGTGTTACAGTGCTACACTATGTATCTTTATTTTTCGTTTCATGTTTGATCATCCATTCGTGGAGTATCTTATTTGATCTGCCAGCATCATCATTCCTGGTTGTATATATCCTTTACCAATGTATTATTACTCTTTTTAAGCCGAGCGCCATAGATATAGGGGCTTATGCAGAGAGCATAGATAAGGAAATAGCGCCATCTTCTGGCGAAAAAACTAGCCAGAAATCCTTAATTCGGGAGAAAATGGCGCGATTTTTAAAAGTGGCCAGAAAAATTTTCAGAGCTGTAAAACTCACCAAACTGGTGGCGAGAACCTGGAACTCGCCATGCTAATATAGCGTGGTATTCCAGGAGCTCCGAATCGCTGGAACACGCCAATATGTGCATTAGTATGGCGAGTTTCAAATAGCCAGGAAAAGATGGCAATTAGCAGTTTTTTGCCGAAATGAGTTATCGATGTTCTCTGCATAACACCTTCATTAACGGCAAATCTGTGGCTATTTTACAGCCATTTTAAACTTTTTTAACGTTCCTCTCTGCATAAGCCCCATAATTTGTTTTCCACTATCTATCACCTGACCTGGGGTCAGTGTTATATCGCAGGCAGCCAGCTGATCATATAATTATTCATTATTAGCTTCAGGAATTAGCGCTACCTTATCTGTATTTTTTATTTTTTTTTACAGAATGATCAGAGTTACACCTTACACAAGCATAGTTTGTGCAAACACACCGAGAAGCACACAATCATATACCAATCATTTCATTATAATCTGTGTGTCAGGCAAATACTTAACTTTAAAGTCACCAAACACATACACAGCTTTCTTTCCCCCTGCTACTTTGCTTCGTATAACCTCTTCCTATATCTCTTCCTATTACCCCATATAACCTCTTCCTATATCTCTTCCTATTACCCCATATAACCTCTCCCTATAACTCCTCCTATTACCTCATATAACCTCTCCCTTTAACTCCTCCTATTACCCCATATACCCGCTCCCTATAACTCCTCCTATTACCTCATATAACCGCTCCCTATAACTACCCCTATAACCCCATATAAACGCTCTGTATAACTCCTCCTATTACCCCATATAACCGCTCCCTATAACTTCTCCAATTACCCCATAAAACCTCTCCCTATAACTCCTCCTATTACCCCATATAACCTCTCCCTATAACTCCTCCTATTACCCCATATAACCGCTCCCTATAACTCCCCCTATTACCCCATATAACCGCTCCGTATAACTCCTCCTATTACCCCATATACCCGCTCCCTATAACTCCTCCTATTACCCCATATAACCGCTCCCTATAACTCCCCGTATTACCCCATATACCCGCTCCCTATAACTCCCCCTATTACTCCATATAACCGCTCCCTATAACTCCTCCTATAACCCCATATACCCGCTCCCTATAACTCCTCCTATTACCCCATATAACCACTCCCTATAACTCCCCCTATTACCCCATATAAACGCTCCCTATAACACCTCCTATTACCCCATATAACCCCTCCCTATAACTCCTATTACCCCATATAACCGCTCCCTATAACTCCTCCTATTACCCCATATAACCGCTCCCTATAACTGCCCCTATTACCCCATATAAACACTCCCTATAACTCCTCCTATTACCCCATATAACCGTTCCCTATAACTCCTCCTATTACCCCATATACCTGCTCCCTATAACTCCTCCTATTTCCCCATATAACCGCTCCCTATAACTCCCCCTATTACCCCATATAAACGCTCCCTATAACTCCTCCTATTACCCCATATAACCCCTCCCTATAACTCCTCCTATTACCCCATATAACCGCTCCCTATAACTCCTCCTATTACCCCATATAACTGCTCCTTATAACCCCCCTATTACCCCATATAAATGTTCTCTATAACTCCTCCTATTACCCCATATAACCCCTCCCTATAACTCCTCCTATTACCCCATATAACCGCTCCCTATAACTCCTCCTATTACCCCATATAAACGCTCCCTATAACTCCTCCTATTACCCCATATAAACGCTCCCTATAACTCCTCCTATTACCCCATATAACCGCTTCCTATAACTCCTCCTATTACCCCATATACCTGCTCCCTATAACTCCTCCTATTTCCCCATATAACCGCTCCCTATAACTCCCCCTATTACCCCATATAAACGCTCCCTATAACTCCTCCTATTACCCCATATAACCCCTCCCTATAACTCCTCCTATTACCCCATATAACCGCTTCCTATAACTCCTCCTATTACCCCATATACCTGCTCCCTATAACTCCTCCTATTTCCCCATATAACCGCTCCCTATAACTCCCCCTATTACCCCATATAAAACCTCCCTATAACTCCTCCTATTACCCCATATAACCCCTCCCTATAACTCCTCCTATTACCCCATATAACCGCTCCCTATAACTCCTCCTATTACCCCATATAACTGCTCCTTATAACTCCCCCTATTACTCCATATAAATGTTCTCTATAACTCCTCCTATTACCCCATATAACCGCTCCCTATAACTCCTCCTATTACCCCATATAACCTCTCCCTATAACTCCTCCTATTACCCCATATAACCTCTCCCTATAACTCCTCCTATTACCCCATATAACCGCTCCCTATAAGTCCTCCTATTTCCCCATATAAACGCTCCCTATAACTCCTCCTATTACACCATATAACTGCTCCCTATAACTCCTCCTATTACCCCATATAACCTCTCCCTATAACTCCTCCTATTACCCCATATAACCGCTCCCTATAACTCCTCCTATTACCCCATATAAACGCTCCCTATAACTCCTCCTATTACCCCATATAACCGCTCCCTATAACTCCTCCTATTACCCCATATACCCTCTCCCTATAACTCCTCCTATTACCCCATATACCCTCTCCCTATAACTCCTCCTATTACCCCATATAACCGCTCCCTATAACTCCTCCTATTACCCCATATACCCTCTCCCTATAACTCCTCCTATTACCCCATATACCCCCTCCCTATAACTCCTCCTATTACCCCATATACCCGCTCCTCCTCCTCTTCCTATTAACATGGGAATGACACAGAGTGTATATAAGCTTATTTCCCAGAGGACAAAGCCGTTTGGTCTGTTGCTTCTCAACCAACCTTTTATTTTATCTTCCTAGCCGTTTTGGGTCGGTATTTTAATTTAAAAAGGTCCACAACCTGTAGTAAAGTGTCCACACTGCAACTCCTGCTGCTTACTCCCCCTCACTCCACATTCCAAGGCAGCACAGAGCTGTTTGTGATGCAAACTACAAACGATCTTATCAGGGCAAAAAAAATTAGTATCTTCTCAGACTAGGTTCTTTGCATTCTACTAATGCACCCAAACGATACAAAGATTAGCACCCTTAAGATTTGATGGTTTGTGCTCATTTAAGTAGCAATAAAATACATTTTCCAAAAAAAGTAGAGGTGAAAATAGAGTCCGTATTGTACAGAAATCTTTAAGTAAATGAAACAAGCCGTTAATTGACGTGGAAGAAAGAGAGGTGTAGTTACCGGGCGGCACGAGAACGGGCGTTGAGATGTTATCTGTATCCCGACAGTTCTCAATGTTGCATGTGATGGTCACCGGCTCACACTCTGTCACTTTGAATGTGTAGTTACGAGAGATCCTTGTGGGTACAAACTCCGAACAATTCCGAACGGGGTCGGGGATATTCTCTGGCACATTCTCCAAGGTCAGCGTCACCGTGGTCGCACCCTTACCAGTTGAGTAGGAGTATTGCGGGTTCCCGAATCGTAGGCCGGCTAATGGACAATAGAAACACGTGTGTTAGACGTCACAGGTAGAGACAGGCGAATCCACCCAAATCTGTTTCTCGGATTTTCGCTGATGTTACCCCCCCCAAAATTCGTTTCCTGCTGTAAAATGAGCAAAGAAATTTGGGCGGTTTCGATCCGCGCAGATTCATTGCATTCCGTCATTGGATTCAACCGTGGACGGATTTGGAGAATCCAATCCGCTGACTCAGCATATCCATCCACGGGTCCACGAAGCATATTAGTAGCTCCGTGGCTGATACTTTACACCTCATACAAAAACCTTGGCCCCCTGCAGACACACTTACCAGAACGCATTCCTACTGACTCTGTACATTCTTCCTACCAACCAATTAGATTGTAAGCTCTTCGGAGCAGGGACTCCTCTTCCACAATGTTACTTTTATGTCTGAAGCGCTTATTCCCCATGACCTGTTATTTGTATTATGTGTTATTTATATGATTATGTCCCGTGTATTACTGCTGTGAAGCGCTATGTACATTAATGGCGCGATATAAATAAAGATATACATACATGATAATAAAAATATGCAAAACGCAAATCGCCCAATTTGACATCGATCCACTGAAATTCGTGGACCAAAGGAACTGGCAGATCCGCTGCGGATCCCAAATCGCCAACACAAATTCACCCGTCTCTAGCAACAGGATATAATTGTCGGAACGATCTGTGGATTCTCCTCCTCCCCGGGCTTCTCCGACCAGGTTGGATCCGCACGGTGAGATCCCAAGTCGGATTTCAGCCACTTTAGCCAACCTCGGCAGGAACATCCGTTCGGTTCCACGGAACGCGTTGGTATCGAGTCCGGCTTGGGATTCAGTTTGCAGGTTCGGATTCCAAATCGTTCCGACGGGTTTTCAGTCATATAAAAAAAAAACCCCCAACAAGACGGGGTCCTCCAGAGCTGAACCCCATTAATTTCAGCTCGACCGGACTCCCTGATCTGTAGGGTGCGCCGGTAGGTGATCCGGCACGACCATGTGGTTCACACAATGGCAGCTTTTCAAAGCTCCAGCGGCCTATGAGCCAATAGGAAGCTGTGATGTTATCCGGCGTGGCGTGACGCGCGAGTGTTAAACTGCAGACAGATACCGGCGCCCCCATCGGAGGTGAGTATCTCTGGAAGCAGGAGGTCCCTGGAGCAGAAATTAATGGGGTTCAACTCCGGAGACCCCCTGCGCCAATCCGCATCAGATTCGGATTCGGATGGAAAATCCTCCCCATCTCCAGATATAATACCCCTCTTATTGCCACTAAAGCACCCGCCCTTATCACTGCAAATCATAGGGTTAATTAGGTCAATGTTCATGGCTGGGATCTTTTAATAAATACTAACTTTATCCATTTTTACATCGGTTTTTTATTAAACTTTTTTCAGCAAATGCTTAGGAGGGTTTTTACTATTTTTTCCTAATTATGCTATGTCCTTTTTTAAGGCACCCACTGGTTGCTGTGGAAGGTTATATCCCTATTCCCAGTGTGATTTATCACATGTAAGTATGTTTTTTAGTATTTTTATATTTTGTATATATTTTTACTGATTGACCATTTTTTACTATACCATTATCTCTTTTTGTTTTCTCCCACATATATCTGTTTGGGATGATGAACTAAGTCTACGCGCTGAAGGACTTCTTTCTTTTATACATTTAAGTGACAGATACTTTATCATATATCCGTACTTACAGCATATTTATCCAGAGGAAGCAAACACTAAACCCCAGAGTCATATCATCCAATGATATCTCATAAGGGGAAAAATACATTCCTTCCTGACTCCAAGAATTGGCAATCAGATTACTCCCTGACTCCACATCCTTCCCATGTATACTTATTTGGTATATCCCTGTATACTTTTCCTTTCTAAAAGCCTGATGAAGCACTTGAATGTGTGAAACGCGTTGTGGTACAGAGTATTTTTTGCTGTCCTGTGAAGCTGCCATTCGTGAGTTAAGGATCGGAAGATTTGGAAGTGAGACGCATTTGACTGCAACATACGGGACTTACAAACCCGGAAGTGGCAGGTGAACGCTGAGAAACAGCTGATCCCAGCCCACGGGATGCACTGCTGCAAGACTCACTCAGTCTCTTACCCTTTTTGGATCCCAAACTGGGCAGCACGGACAGATCGCTCTAAAATCTACGGATTTGCAGACATTATGCATGTACTTATACTTGCTTTATTTTGTACTGCTCACTATACCATTCTTCACCTTTGGTGCGCTCTGTGTTTATCTTTTCCATGGCTTTCTAAAAAGATGTGGAGAGAAGGGAAGCAGGCACACGGTCTTATGCATTCAAATTTATGGTGCCAAAAGATCCAACGTTTCGACAGTATACAGCTGCCTTTTTCAAGGAGAGAGCCCTCACCTGGTAAAAGGCAGCTGTATACTGGCGAAACGTTGGATCTTTTGGCACAATAAATTTGAATGCATAAGACCGTGTGCCTGCTTCCCTTCTCTCCATTGGTATACCTTGTCTGGACCTCCCTGGACCAGCACACCGGCAGATAAGTAATCCCTCCATCACCATATTTCTGAGTGCGTGTACTGCTCTCCATTACTTTCTAAAAAGATGTCCAACCTTTTTTGAACAAATCTATTGTATCTGCCATCACAGTCTCCATGGGTTATGAATCCCACACTGTAACTGCCCTTACTGTAAAGAACCCTTTCCTTTGTTGCTGGTGAAATCTCCTTTCCTCCAAACTAAAGGGATGGCCCCGAGTCCTTAGTACTGCCCGTTGGATGAATAGTTCTTTTGAAAGCTCCTTGTATTGTCCCCAAATATATTTGTATGTAGTTATCATATCCCCTCTTACACGCCGTTTCCAAAGAAAACAAATCTAATTTAGCTAGCCTCTCCTCATTTGTGATAATACTGTTTGCAGAACCTTATATCTACTGGAAGATTGCAGTAGTGGGGTGGGACAAAGTTGCGTTTAAAATACTGGCCTTTGAAGAAGGAAAACACAGAGCAAGCACTGTCTTATCTTGAACGAGTTACTGTACCTGTTCCAGAAATCCCGCAAATACACTGTATGATATTTTGAATAAGAGAAATTGAGGGAACCATATTTATATACCACTAGGATATCAGATATACCGCATGAGCATGGCAGCTGGGATGAAATATGAATAAAAATACTTACAGCAATTTATGGCATCTGAAAATAAAACAAAGACATGATCAGAAAGGGATCCATATGCATGTATAGGTGAATAGGAAGACAGGGGAGGGAGGGAGGGAGGGAGGGAGGGAGGGAGGGAGGGAGAGAGAGGGAGGGAGGATAGATACAGAGAGAGAATGAGAAAGAGAGATCATGAGAGAGAAAGAGAGATCATGAGAGAGAAAGAGAGATCATGAGAGAGAGAGAGATCATGAGAGAGAGAGAGAGAGAGATCATGAGAGAGAGAGAGAGAGATCATGAGAGAGAGAGATCATGAGAGAGAGAGAGAGATCATGAGAGAGAGAGAGAGAGATCATGAGAGAGAGAGATCATGAGAGAGAAAGAGAGAGAGAGAGAAGACAAAGAGAAAAAAATGGAGAGAGAGAGTTTAAAGTTTAACCCCTCGGTCACTGAAGGGGTTGATTAAATCAGACAAACAAAATAGCACACTGTAAAATAAATGAGTAAGGAGCATAACTATACATCTCCACTGTACAGTATATACTGTATTTGCATGCACAGCAGTGACTGCAGTGCATGGATGTATGACTCTCGTCACCTGTTGGAGCTTGAGTGCTGCTTGGGGCAGGAATGGTGCTGAATCTTTGGGATGGTGTAGGGAGGAGGGGAGAAGTGGCGGTATCTGTGGTGAGGAAACAGACACAAGCCTAATTATTATATATACAATCATGTGTACAGGGAGCTCTTATATAGGGCAATGGAAGAGTTATAGGGAGTGGGTATAGGGGGTAATAGGAGGAGTTATAGGGAGTGGTTATGTGCAGTAATAGAAGGAGTTATAGGGAGTGGTTATATGCAGTAATAGGAGGAGTTATAGGGAGTGGTTATGTGCAGTAATAGAAGGAGTTATAGGGAGTGGTTATATGCAGTAATAGGAGTTATAGGGCGTGGTTATGTGCAGTAATAGGAGTTATAGGGAGCGGTTATGTGCAGTAATAGGAGGAGTTATAGGGAGCGGTTATATGGGGTAATAGGAGTTATAGGGAGCGGTTATATGGGGTAGTAGGAGGAGTTATAGGGAGGGGTTATATGGGGTAATAGGAGGAGCTATAGGGAGTGGTTATATGGGGCAATAGGAGGAGCTATAGGGAGTGGTTATGTGCAGTAATAGAAGGAGTTATAGGGAGTGGTTATATGCAGTAATAGGAGTTATAGGGCGCGGTTATGTGCAGTAATAGGAGGAGTTATAGGGAGCGGTTATATGGGGTAATAGGAGTTATAGGGAGGGGTTATATGGGGTAGTAGGAGGAGTTATAGGGAGGGGTTATATGGGGTAATAGGAGGAGTTATAGGGAGGGTTTATGTGCAGTAATAGGAGGAGTGATAGGGAGTGGTTATATGGGGTAATAGGAGGAGTTATAGGGAGCGGTTATATGGGGTAATAGGAGGAGTTATAGGGAGGGGTTATATGGGGTAATAGGAGGAGTTATAGGGAGGGGTTATGTGCAGTAATAGGAGGAGTTATAGGGAGAGGTTATATGGGGTAATAGGAGGAGTTATAGGGAGCGGTTATGTGCAGTAATAGGAGGAGTTATAGGGAGCGGTTATGTGCAGTAATAGGAGGAGTTATAGGGAGCAGTTATATGGGGTAATAGGAGGTGTTATAGGGAGCGGTTATGTGCAGTAATAGGAGGAGTTATAGGGAGCGGTTATATGGGGTAATAGGAGGAGTTATAGAGAGCGGTTATATGGGGTAATAGGAGGAGTTATGAGGGAGCGGTTATGTGCAGTAATAGGAGGAGTTATAGGCAGTAGATATCTTTACATACTATTTTAGAATGGATGAAACTGCATCTTTGCCACCTTTCTGTGGCATTACAAAGTATACCAAGCATAAGACTCCCATTCATTTACATCAACCAACAAAGCAGAGCCCCCTCACTTACCAGGAGTAGGTGCAAGAGAAGGGTCAGGCATTTAAACTGACTACCGACAAAAATCTCATTCCAGCCACCAACCGTGGGATTGGATAAGTGCACACAAGGAGGCATCATACTTTGGAACTAGTCACCCCAACAATAGTTGAGTGAATAAATACGGCTTGAAATACATGTAATCAGGGTTCAGTATTTTCATTCCCCCTGAAACAACCCTCACACCATATGATGGGAAAAATCCCAAACCAGAATAGTCAGGATTACTAAAAAGGTCCACAGAGGCGACACACTACATAGAGAGGAACAAGCCAAACCTGTGATGTCATTGATATGGGTGAGTGAAGCAGGCACAGCAGAGCTGGTGAGTGAAGGAGTGAGATTCACGTTGGTAGCGGAGGTGGGTGCTTGTGTGACAGTTTGGGTGCTGAATGTAATATCTGTGATAGAATACAAAGCATCATCATTTCACCTCCCTGGGCCTTAGTTAGTAACATTAGGTCTTGCTTTGAAAATGTCAGAATTGAGCTTCTATTAGTCCTAAGAAATAACTTAATGACACACGACACCCCTGGCTTATTGGGTGGCAGCACCAAAACTTTGTATGCTCTTTCTTTTTGGCGGATTTAATTTTGAGCCCATGTTTATTAACTTTTGGGGACACTTTGGGGCCAGTAATCATTCTTCATAAAGATACTTTTACAGTTTCACTTACCTTTGAGTGTAAGGGCATTGTAAATATATATATTTAATCTCAGAGGAACATTAAGCCTATGGATGATTAACATTTGTTTTGCTGTGTTTTTAGTTCCAGGCTAGACATGATGTGCTTAATATATATCTTAGCTGTATCTGCATAGCACAAGGTAAGAACATTGTGAGGATTCGACTCTCATAGGATGAGATAACATTCCAGTTGGAGCTGGTCAGACCTAAGGATGAGTTCAGAGTGGCTGTGCTGGTGGGAGTGAGTGGAGTAGAAACAGCAGTGCTGTTGAATGCGGGTGTGATTACATCACTGGGGAAGTTGGTGGTGCGTGTTTGTGAGTCAATGGGCTCGCTACGTGATAGAGACAGACCTTTGATGGGAAATACATCATCAATATATCGATCTTCTAGAGCAGTCATCCCTACCCTTTCCTTGTACTGTATTAATAATTATGCACAACTCCAATGCCACTATCCATTATCCAAGTGTCTCATATCAACTATATTGATATTTATATCATATCTAATTTTGTGCCCTATTAATAATGAAATGTTTTAATGTCAGACCACTGCACTAGATAAGACATACTAATTAAATGCTGTTTGTAGTCCCACCTAGGATCAAAATGAATAATTAGCAGTGATATGTGTAATAGGCTACGTGATAGAGACAGACCTTTGATGGGAAATACATCATCAATATATCGATCTTCTAAAGCAGTCATCCCTACCCTTAACTTATACTGTACTAATAACTATGCACAACTCCAATGCCACTAACCATTATACAAGTGTCTCATATCAACTACTGTATATTGATATTTATATCATATCTAATTTTGTGCCCTATTAATAATGAAATGTTTTAGTTTCAGACCACTGCACTAGATAAGGCATACTAATGAAATGCTTTGTGTAGTCCCAACTTGGATCAAAATGAATTATTAGCAGTGATATGTGTAATTGGTAATAAGTTAAATCCCAGTGATTCACAATATTGTTTAAGAAAACATATAGTATAAATATTTTTAAAAACTGTTGTGACAATGTTTGCACACAATGTAAATTAAAGCTTGGGCATTTTTTTAATTTCTTTGTCCCCATCTAAATATGAATAAATATACTTTTATTATTATTATTATTGTTAATAATATTAATAATATAAAATCTATTGCTAATCATAATCGACTCTCGTGAAATGAGTTAACACTCCAGTGCTGATTGTTTGGTTAGACCTCAGGATGAGTTCAGAGTGGTGGTGCTGGTAGTAGTGAGTGGAGCAGAGACAGCAATGCTGTCTTTGCAGGTGTGATGGGATCCATAGAGACGTTGATACGTGCTTGTGGGTCAATGGGCTCGCTACGTGATGGAGAAAGACCTGCTATGAGAAATATGCCATCAATAAATTGATCTTCCAGAGCAGCCACCACTACCTTTACCTTGTACTGTATCATTAACCACCCAGAACATCAAATATCACTAAACCTTTTACAAGTGTATCAGTCACTTAACATTAGTTATAATAATTATGATAATAATTATGTTAATATGACTATTAGTATTATTAATACATTAGACTATATTTAAACTTGGTCGAAGTGCCTTAAAACTGTAAAAAAAAAAAAAAAAAAGCTGTTACTGTACCAGACAGCCACTAATTTTGGACTTGCCTTGTGGAAATGCTCATTTTATAAAGGCTTATACTGTAAAAAGTTTATTTTCCAAAAACAGAAACAAGGTTTTTGTTTTTTTAAACCCCTTTAAAATAAAAAATACAACGGCTAATAAGCTAATAAATGCAAATACACTGGAAAAGTAGTGGTACTCTTTAACCCGTAGTATCATCAACTTTTCACAACTGGTATTTATTTGATTTCCTTATAAAAAAAAATATATGTAAATTGTTAAATGTGAACATTTTAAACAAATCAATGCCACTTGGGTTTACATGAGACTGATACCAGAAGCAGAATCCCGGGGGGAAAGAAAAAGAGGGGCACTGCTGTGATTCAAAGATGAAGGCTGAATCGCTCAAAAAAATTAAAAACATGATAAAAAAAGTAGGAAGAACAGGCAGAGAGAACCTCTGATGCGTTTCGCACGTATGAGCGCGTTGTGAAAGAGACTGACTCTAAACCCGTTTGCTGCCAGAGGAGAAAGACTTAAAAGCTCTTCCATATTTTATCTTGAGTGATTCTTCCCATTTTGAAGGTATCACGGGTAAAATAAATAATTTTTCTACTTTCTCCCTGATAAAGTTTCCATTTATTATTAGATAATAAGCTCTGCAGGCTAGATATTCTGTGCTGACTATTTTTAGATACATTGGCCATGTCTGTACAGCACAATGTAATGATAATTTCCTGAACGACTCTCGTGAGAGGAGATAACACTCCAGTGATGATTGGTTGCTCAGACCTGAGGATGAGTTCAGAGTGGCTGTGCTGGTGGGAGTGAGTGGAGCAGAGACAGCAGTGCTGTTGAATGTGGGTGTGATGACATCACTGGGAAAGTTGGTGCGTGCTTGTGGGTCAGTGGGCTTGCTACGTAATGGAGACAGACCTGTGATGAGAAATACGTCATCAATATATCGATCTTCCAGAGCAGCCGTCACTAATCTTAACTTCTACTGTATCATTAACCACACAGAACATGCAATACCACTAAACTTTTTACAAATGTCTCATAGAAACGTAACAGATACTTATATCATATCTAATTTAGTGTCCTATTGATAATGAAAAACTTTTAGTGAGACCCCTACATTTGATTAAACATTTTCATTAAACACAGTCACACATAGGCCCAAAGTGAATTAATGGCAGTGATATTTGTAATAGGTTATATCTTGGGGATGGACAATTTTGTTTAAAAACAATAATATAATATACAAAAAAAATTGTATTTAAAATGTTTGCCACCAATGAAAATTGAGGCTTAGGCATTTTTGAAATTCTTTAATCCCTATGTAAACATTAATGAATATACGTATGGTATTATTACTAATAATGATCTATGAATCTTTTTTTATTAACAATAATTATAACACTAGTAATACTATTAGTATTATTCTTTTGAAGGCATTTCATAAAGTATAAGTACATTCTAATTTTATAATCAAATTAACCAAATGAAAATAATAAAATAATAATAATGTTGATATTATTATTGTTAGGACTCAACAAATACACTCACCGCTTACCTGTGGCGGCAGAAGAGGAGGATTGAAGACCACGGGAGCAGAGCGGCACAGGAGGAAGACAGCTCGTGGCGGGAGAAGAGGATCCAGGACAATGTCAGCGGAGCAGGGCAGCAGAGGAGTTAGGCAGCAGGCATTGGCGGTAGCAGAATAAGAGCATTCAGACCATGTGAGCGGAGCAGGAGCAGAGCGGCACAGGAGAATGGCCGGGGAGGAGCTGCTCTGTAGCAGTGGCAGATGACGGAATTCAGTAAAAACTTCCGGGTCAGACTACTGGGGCGCGCTCATCCCCGGCCGTTCTCCTGTGCTGCTCCTCTCACATGGTCTCAATGCTCTTCTCCTGCTGCTGCTGCTGCTGCTGCTGCTGCTGCTGCTGCTGCTGACAACGCCCACAGTCCAACTCCTCTGCTGCCCTGATCCGCTCACATGGTCCTTGGTCCTCTTCTCCGCCAGCTGTTTTGCTCATGCTCCGTTCCCGTGGTCTTCAATCCTCCTCTTCTGCCGCCGCTCACCATCTTCCTCCTCTGCTGCACTGCTCCACCGAACCCAGGTAAGTGAGCAGTAGAGGAGGGTAGTGAGAGGAGAAGGAGGGATGTGAAAAGGAGGAGGTGAGAGAAGAAGAGGAGAAGGTGAGAGAGGCAGTGCACACTCAGTCGCGTGTCAGCCATTGTACAGTGCTATTAAAAAACATTATTGGGGCAGTATCCTTTTTCTCTGGCAAGAAGCATTTTGCCTAGTTTGTCGAGCCCTGTATATTATTATTAATGCATTAGAATATATTTATACTTCATCAAAGTGTTTTTGAAAAGGTAAAGTAAAAATGTGTTACTGTACAGGACTGCAACTAATTTTGGACTTGCCTCGTTTTAGAAAGGCTTATTGCAAGTTTATATTCCAAAAAAAGAAAGAATTTGACAAAGACTTGTAAGCATATAAATGCAAAAAAGTACTGATACTCTGAAAAAGTAGTGGTACTCTGTGACTTCTAGTACCACCACTCTTTAACAGCTGGTATTTATTTGATTTCCTTATAAAAAATATAATTCATTACATTTTAACACTATAAATCAAACAGGGCCATTGATTCCCTTTGGGCTTTCATGAGATTCGCTCCAAACCCCTTTGCTGCCAGCAGAGAAAGAGTTAAAATCTCCTCCATATTTTATCTTGGGCGATTCTCCCTATTTTGAAGAAAGAGTCTGTGGTACATTGTTGAGAAAGAAATCATTTTTCTACTTTCTCCCTCATAAAAAGTTCCCATTAATTATTAGACCATAAGCTCTGCTGGCAAGAGATGATGTGCTGACTATCTTTAGATACATTGGCCATGCCTGGACAGCACAATGTAACAATAACCTTCTGATTTACTCTCGTGAGAGGAGATAACACTCCAGTGTTGAGTGGTTGCTCAGACCTGAGGATGAGTTCAGAGTGGCGGTGCTGGTGGGAGTGAGTGGAGCAGGAACAGCAGTGCTGTTGATTGCGGATGTGATGATGTCTCTGGAGACGTTGGTGCGTGCTTGTAAGTCAGTGGGCTCATTATGTGATAGAGACCAATCTGTGATGGAAAAAACGTCATCAATATATTGTTCTTCCAAAGCAGCCGTCACTAACCTTACCTTGTACTGTATTATTAACAACCCAGAACATTCAATACCACTATTCTTCACTTAAGTGTCTCATAGTAACTATATAGATACTTAGACAATATGTAATTTTTGTCCTCTTGATAATGAAGTACTTTTAATGAGGCCACTGTGCTTAGTTTAACATATTAATCAAACCTGCAAGTCAAAGGCAGACACATTGATTTGCCCCTGTCTACTCCCAGATCTGCCCAATTTGAGTTTCACACATTGAGCTAACACTGGAAATCAATGATATGGATGCTCGTAAGCGGAAACTGGGAATGCGTTACTTTGGGTGTGGTGGGTAGAGGTGCGTGCCGGGTCTCCAGTGCTATTGGTGTGGATGAGACTGGGTTGAGGTGTAGGTAAGGATTGGTTGCTCCCTGCAAAATGAGGACAATATTCATTATAACAGAATCTCCGCTCATCACAAACCAGACAGAAGTTAGAACTGCACAGCTAAACAGAAGAGACCTGTGAGGTGTGCAAAAGCTCTGTACACTGTAATTTAATCTATGAAGAACCCCAATATCAGTCCCCTGAAAGGTATCACAATCTATAATAAGTATGAGTTTGCTGTGTGAGACACCATTAAGTCCTATCAGATTTCTGATGTTGAGACCTAAAGACAGAATATATCTTTAAAAAAATAAGTACTATTCTTGATTTTTTTTTTTTTTTAAATTTAACTTATCTTTGAAGCTCTAAACATTTTTCTGAAACAAAGTAGAGGAGGAAGTCTTTTAATGTTTAGACTGGTGATTTCATTTGTGTTACAGGAAGTTACGTGCGTGAATGACCTCAGTGTGATGTCACAGACCTGTGATCTCTCCCCAGGTGACAGGAAGATATGTCACCAAATAATCCAGCAGCAGAAATACTTCTAACACAGGGAACATGTTGCAAAAAATGAACCTCCCTCTGAGATGAGAACGTTATGTTATAACCCCACTGCTTTCAAAAGTCCCGTCCTGCTGTCACCAAACGGTCCCTGTCACCGGCACAGTCAGAAATGACCTCACAGCAGAGAGACGCAGAGCACTGAACGCAGCGTCGCACCGAGGGCACCGCGACACGTCCATCACTTGGGAAGATTTATCTGAATTATTTGTTTGATATTTAAACCTTTCCTGATAAATAAAAACCAAAGCTATTACATCCCATGGAAATGTTCACGTTTCTTGGGCTGCAGCCTGTTCTCACCTTCTTATTAGTGTGTACCGAGTACCCGGAATTACCCGCTACAACACTACTTCTTATACATTTCATATTCATTCGTTCAAACTAAGGATTTGCAGAATTGCACCTGGCGGACGGACATGTGAAGTTTCCTTAAAGAAGCACTTCATGCAATATCCGACATGTGCATTTTGTAAAAATCATTCAGTTCTGTAGTATTAGATAACTTACTACTTTTTTTTCAACTCTTCATGCCATTATTAATGAGTTTTAATACCCTGAGCATCCTCAGATTCCTATAGCAGATTTAACCCACCTCCCCAGCAGTGCAAGATCTTTGTAACACTTTCCTGTTTGTGATAATTTGTTGCCAATATTACCAGTAGCTTGAGCTGCAAACTGTAACAATAGATAATGTTACCATAATAATACACAGATTACATTGTAGTTGCTGAGTAACACTGACTGAAGGATTGATTTGAAGCTGAAAAGCAGCCGTTTAGTGAACCCTGGGAAGCAAGATTTTGCTGATCGATCACAGGAGAACTAATCGATCGGCAGATTAGGTCATTAATTATCAATAAAGGTAATCAAAGACTGCCTATATCCAAATCTGAAGGCGAAGGCTTATAAATCTCTTGAACTATTCTGTTTGATGAGATTTCCCCTTTGGAATTTCTTCCAGATATCTCAAAATTCATCTTACCTGTTGGAAGTGTCGTGGTGTTATCAACTGCAAAACAAAGAAAGTTCAGAGAGTTAGTGATATAAATTCATGGATGCGTACAGTATAGCGCCTTAAAAAAAAAAAAAAAAAAGAGTACATATACATGAATTTAATATAAGTTGCCAGTGGAGGGCGACAAAGCCATTGTTTTCTATTGTAGCTGGAAAAAGAACGACATGGCGGCCATATTGGTCCGGAACATTTCTCTAGCCATTCTCAGTAGGTGGCGCTGTAACTCCAAGGATGATGAAGACATTAAGCACATTGGTATACAGGAGCATTACAATATCGGAGCAGGCCTTCTATTAACTAACACACATCCCCAGGACATGCGAGACCTGCGCAAAATAATGGCAATAACTCAGAATCATGTTTATCCAAAAAGACTCAACATTGTGGCCTCCATAGGCTCTGGAGAGTTTTCACTGACTTTATCGAACACCTTTTGGGATAAGACTGTTTGTGAGCTGTTGTGTACGAGGTGTCTGTTATCACTATGTGCTGAGCAGGAGTTTGCGCAGGCAAAGCCCCTATCTCCTCCCTTATCGTTATTGGCTCTGACAGGGGCAAGGTGGGCTACAGGGTGAGCCAACACAAGGCTGAAAGCACCCCCCCCCCCCTGTTCAGACCGCAAATAAAAGGGGTGGCGGTTTCCTATTGCCCCACGGGACGTTTAAACCGCCATATTGTTCAACCTTGAGGGCGCAGTATCGAGGCACCTTCAGAGGTAGATATCCCCCGGAGATCCCCTGCTAGGTGGATCCACACTGCCCTAACTCCAGTCCTCAAGACTCCCCCAACAGGTCCGGTTTTCAGGATATCCCAGCTTCAGCACAGGTGGCTCAATCAGTGGCTCAGTCGGTTGAGCCACCTGTGCTGAAGCAGGCCTGTTGGGGGGGGGGGGGCGCGGAGTCTTGACGGCTGGAATGGAGAACCCTGCCTTACAGGATATGGTGAGCCCCCACTGGCACAGAAAGGGTTACACATTTAAAGCTACAAGACGCATTTCATCTCTTTGCTAAAACTACTGCAAGTTACCGAGCAGGACTGCAGCTTTCAGCGCTGTCTTCATTTCCTGTGCGGGGGGGGGGGGCATTAAAGGGCCCGGGGGGGATGCGGGGGGGGGGTGTTGTAGTAGACACCTGCAATATTTCTCAGAGAAGATAAATAGACTGAGTTCCAATACGTTGGCGCGAGATTACTTCCGGGCTTTTATTTCACAGAAAGGGGGCACAGGTGGGGGGCGCGTCGTTACACGCAGCTGCGTGCAGGAGACATTTCAAGGTACAGGTCCCCCTGCTCCACCAATGGGAGCCGCGGCTTTATTACACAGGTAGTTTGTATGCAAGATGAGCTGAGACTTGGGAGGGGGCTGATTTCCTTTAAACTGCTATCACTATGCGCTGAGCGGGAGTTTGCGCAGGGAAAGCCCCCTCTCTCCTCTCTTCTTATCTTTCCTGGCTCTAACAAGAGCCGGGTGGGCTAGCTTTTGAGTCAACACTTGATTGACAGACTCCCCCCTCTCAGAGACCCCAAATCAACGGGGGTTGTGGCTTCCTATTGGCCCACGTGAACTTTAAAACGCCATGTTGTTCACCCGGGAGGGCGCAGTGCTGAGGCACCTTCGGAGGTATGTATCTCGGGAAGCAGGGGATCCTCAGAGACCCCTGCTTGAAACATAGTACTGAAAAAAAGACCCCCTAGGTTGGGTGGGGGGGGCAACTCCAGTTCTCAAGGGCCACCAACAGGTCAAGTATTAGGGATATCCCTGCTTCAGCACAGGTGGCTCAATCAATGTGGCCAACTCCAGGCCTCAAGGGCCACCAACAGGTCAGGCTTTAAGGATATCCCTGCTTCAGTACAGGTGGCTCAATCAGTCCCTGCTTCAGCACAAGTGGCTCAATCAGTGGCTCAGTCTTTGAGATAATGGGGAAGGGCCGGGTTGCTGACCTGCCTGAGACATGTGGGGTTATTATTAGCTAAATACGGCAGAAAGCCACAAATGTAACAGGCCCGAGGGGTCCAAGCAGACAGGAGAATGAGGAGATAAGGGAGGCCGTGGGGTCCTTATCTGCTGACACACTGTACGTTTCTATGTGTGGGTTCGGACTTGGCAGTGTGGTGCCGTGTAGGAGAACCTGTAGCGGTGTGTTATTGGCGCACATAACAGACGTTATTCCCCAGCTTTGCCGCGGCCCGTTCCAATAACGGTAAGATCTGAATTCCTACAAACAAGAAAGCCGGTAACACCACGGCCCCCGCGCAGGGTCGCCACCACCCCGGTGTTTCACCCGGAGACTACGGGTTTTGGCCTCGTATCTCCGGGCTACGGGTCTACCTGGTAAACCACCAGGTGGCGGCAACCCCGGGCAGGCGGCGGAAGGCACGCATGCTCCAGCATCTTTCCCTCGGCAATTCTACTCAATATGGCCGCCGCGTTGCCATGCCAACGGGGGAAAAAACGTGACGGACTGTAACCTCACCACATGACGTAACCGCGCCACATGACGCCCGTTGCCATGACACGGCCCCTTTTTAAGTACAAAGTTCATTCTGTTTCGCCATGGTTGATTATCTTCAGACATCTGAGACCATTTTTCTCAAGTTGAAAAATGCCCAGTTCACAAGATGCTTACGTGACGTCGCAACATAGCGTGGCGCCGTCACGTGATGCTTATGCGCCCCATTGCCATGGCAACTTGACGCCGCGAGATGTAACGTTGAGTCCCGTTGTCATGGCAATGCGGCGCCATGTGACACCGCGCAGCCATATTGAGAAGAGTTGCAGAGGGAGGACGTCGCTGAAGGTAAGCGCAGCAGTTTTTTAAAAAAATTCTCCGGTTTGGCCTTCAGTAGAAGGTGGCAACCCTGCCCCCGTGACATATCCGTGTAAGACACACATACTGGGGGATTACGTCTCCTTGCAAGGTCCCCATCAAGAGGCAGGGGGTGTTACTCATTAAATTGCCAATCGGGGAAAAGTGCTGTCTGTGAGTAGGTTACTGGCTCGGCACTTCTACAACCCAACCTGTGCTGAAAAACCTGTGGTACGGCAGGCATAACCTTACAGGGGTCCCATGTTAAAATGGATAAGGTGACACTGTAAGTGCTCATTTGCATGTCATTGTTACCCAGAATCCCCAGCTGCAGTAGAAGCACCAAGACGTAATGGGGAAGGACAGGACTGCAGACCCGTCTGAGACACGTGGATGTGCTCACACGTGGGATTGTTGTGGAGGGTTTTTTTACCCACGACAACAGGTTACCCTTCCCAGGCCTTGGCGTCACCCCATGGCTGCTGCCCTTCCCCATGAGACTAACGATCATGGCTAAATCAGCAATGATGGACATCCAACGCTTGCAACAAATGTCTCTACGACGCTACACGTCAGAAGACCTCCGTGCCGGCCGTGCTGCCACCAAAAAACGCGGTATCACCGGCTGTCCCACCAGAATGACAACGCAATGAAACCTTCCGTATGGTAGCAGCGATGAGACCTCAGCTATGTGCCGGAACCTGTGGCTTCCGGCTCTCTCCACGCTACACCTGATCTCCACTTCGAGCTGTGAGCGGCTCCTCTTTCATCTTCGATGCTGACGATTGTACGCCCAAGATAAAAAAAAACACCTTTTGGATGATACCTATCTAACCATCTGCAGTTCTGAATCCGCTCTCTTCAGCGAGGGAGGTTGGGAAAAAAATCGGATTTCTTTTCAGCTGTATAATTTGGAGACCTCAGATGAACCGATCTCAAAGTAGATGTTCTCTGCCCATAGGACATACACAGACTTGTGGCCCATGTATGATGCTGCCTCTGGGGTCATCAAGATACTGTTTCCAGCACCCAATCATGTTAAACCCGAGGGTTCAGGCCTGTTAAGTCTCACTTGTTTGTATTGAGCCTCACTCAATGGAAGGTTGTCTCACTCATACGGAAGGATGTCTCACTAATACGGAAGGATGCCTCACTCATAAGGAAGGATGTCTCACTCATACGGAAGGATGCCTCACTCATAAGGAAGGATGTCTCACTCATAAGGAAGGATGTCTCACTCATAAGGAAGGATGCCTCACTCATAAGGAAGGATGCCTCACTCATAAGGAAGGATGCCTCACTCATAAGGAAGGATGTCTCACTCATACGAAAGGATGTCTCACTCATAAGGAAGGATGCCTCACTCATAAGGAAGGATGCCTCACTCATAAGGAAGGATGTCTCACTCATAAGGAAGGATGTCTCACTCATACGGAAGGATGTCTCACTCATAAGGAAACAGGTCAGCCTTATTAGGAGGCTACTTCACTGGAAAGCGGTGTGATTCATACAGAGGGATTAAGTCTTACTCATTGGTAGGCAGTCTCACTCAATGGAAGGCAGTCTCACTCACAGATATGATGGTGTCACGTCTTATGCCACAGAACGGCTGAGTATGATGACGGTTGGTCATTAAAATGGGCCTGAAAACACCCGAGTCTTTAAATTGCGAGATTTTAGTTACAATTCGTTGTCGGAGGGCAGCAAAGTCGTCCCTGGCAGTGAAGGGGTTACATGCGCCACAGAGAGACAGAGGGAAGTTAGTGTCTGT
>NC_134492.1:60481238-60628405 GCF_040206685.1 Ascaphus truei | reverse complement strand
CCTCACTGTACTTCCCACCACCTCCCATCACACCTGCTCCCTCACTGAACTTCCCACCACCTCCCATCACACCTGCTCCCTCACTGTACTTCCACCACCTCCATCTCACCTGCTCCCTCACTGTACTTCCCACCACCTCCCATCACACCTGCTCCCTCACTGTACTTCCCACCACCTCCCATCACACCTGCTCCTCACTGTACTTCCCACCACCTCCCATCACACCTGCTCCCTCACTGTACTTCCCACCACCTCCCATCACACCTGCTCCCTCACTGTACTTCCCACCACCTCCCATCACACCTGCTCCCTCACTGTACCTTCCACCACCTCCCATCACACTGCTCCCTCACTGTACTTCCCACCACCTCCCATCACACCTGCTCCCTCACTGTACTTCCCACCACCTCCCATCACACCTGCTCCCTCACTGTACTTCCCACCACCTCCCATCACACTGCTCCCTCACTGTACTTCCCACCACCTCCCATCACACCTGCTCCCTCACTGTACTTCCCACCACCTCCCATCACACCTGCTCCCTCACTGTACTTCCCACCACCTCCCATCACACCTGCTCCTCACTGTACTTCCCACCACCTCCCATCACACCTGCTCCCTCACTGTACTTCCCACCACCTCCCATCACACCTGCTCCCTCACTGTACTTCCCACCACCTCCCATCACACCTGCTCCCTCACTGTACTTCCCACCACCTCCCATCACACCTGCTCCCTCACTGTACTTCCCACCACCTCCCATCACACCTGCTCCCTCACTGTACTTCCCACCACCTCCCATCACACCTGCTCCCTCACTGTACTTCCCACCACCTCCCATCACACCTGCTCCCTCACTGTACTTCCCACCACCTCCCATCACACCTGCTCCCTCACTGTACTTCCCACCACCTCCCATCACACCTGCTCCCTCACTGTACTTCCCACCACCTCCCATCACACCTGCTCCCTCACTGTACTTCCCACCACCTCCCATCACACCTGCTCCCTCACTGTACTTCCCACCACCTCCCATCACACCTGCTCCCTCACTGTACTTCCCACCACCTCCCATCACACCTGCTCCCTCACTGTACTTCCCACCACCTCCCATCACACCTGCTCCCTCACTGTACTTCCCACCACCTCCCATCACACCTGCTCCCTCACTGTACTTCCCACCACCTCCCATCACACCTGCTCCCTCACTGTACTTCCCACCACCTCCCATCACACCTGCTCCCTCACTGTACTTCCCACCACCTCCCATCACACCTGCTCCCTCACTGTACTTCCCACCACCTCCCATCACACCTGCTCCCTCACTGTACTTCCCACCACCTCCCATCACACCTGCTCCCTCACTGTACTTCCCACCACCTCCCATCACACCTGCTCCCTCACTGTACTTCCCACCACCTCCCATCACACCTGCTCCCTCACTGTACTTCCCACCACCTCCCATCACACCTGCTCCCTCACTGTACTTCCCACCACCTCCCATCACACCTGCTCCCTCACTGTACTTCCCACCACCTCCCATCACACCTGCTCCCTCACTGTACTTCCCACCACCTCCCATCACACCTGCTCCCTCACTGTACTTCCCACCACCTCCCATCACACCTGCTCCCTCACTGTACTTCCCACCACCTCCCATCACACCTGCTCCCTCACTGTACTTCCCACCACCTCCCATCACACCTGCTCCCTCACTGTACTTCCCACCACCTCCCATCACACCTGCTCCCTCACTGTACTTCCCACCACCTCCCATCACACCTGCTCCCTCACTGTACTTCCCACCACCTCCCATCACACCTGCTCCCTCACTGTACTTCCCACCACCTCCCATCACACCTGCTCCCTCACTGTACTTCCCACCACCTCCCATCACACCTGCTCCCTCACTGTACTTCCCACCACCTCCCATCACACCTGCTCCCTCACTGTACTTCCCACCACCTCCCATCACACCTGCTCCCTCACTGTACTTCCCACCACCTCCCATCACACCTGCTCCCTCACTGTACTTCCCACCACCTCCCATCACACCTGCTCCCTCACTGTACTTCCCACCACCTCCCATCACACCTGCTCCCTCACTGTACTTCCCACCACCTCCCATCACACCTGCTCCCTCACTGTACTTCCCACCACCTCCCATCACACCTGCTCCCTCACTGTACTTCCCACCACCTCCCATCACACCTGCTCCCTCACTGTACTTCCCACCACCTCCCATCACACCTGCTCCCTCACTGTACTTCCCACCACCTCCCATCACACCTGCTCCCTCACTGTACTTCCCACCACCTCCCATCACACCTGCTCCCTCACTGTACTTCCCACCACCTCCCATCACACCTGCTCCCTCACTGTACTTCCCACCACCTCCCATCACACCTGCTCCCTCACTGTACTTCCCACCACCTCCCATCACACCTGCTCCCTCACTGTACTTCCCACCACCTCCCATCACACCTGCTCCCTCACTGTACTTCCCACCACCTCCCATCACACCTGCTCCCTCACTGTACTTCCCACCACCTCCCATCACACCTGCTCCCTCACTGTACTTCCCACCACCTCCCATCACACCTGCTCCCTCACTGTACTTCCCACCACCTCCCATCACACCTGCTCCCTCACTGTACTTCCCACCACCTCCCATCACACCTGCTCCCTCACTGTACTTCCCACCACCTCCCATCACACCTGCTCCCTCACTGTACTTCCCACCACCTCCCATCACACCTGCTCCCTCACTGTACTTCCCACCACCTCCCATCACACCTGCTCCCTCACTGTACTTCCCACCACCTCCCATCACACCTGCTCCCTCACTGTACTTCCCACCACCTCCCATCACACCTGCTCCCTCACTGTACTTCCCACCACCTCCCATCACACCTGCTCCCTCACTGTACTTCCCACCACCTCCCATCACACCTGCTCCCTCACTGTACTTCCCACCACCTCCCATCACACCTGCTCCCTCACTGTACTTCCCACCACCTCCCATCACACCTGCTCCCTCACTGTACTTCCCACCACCTCCCAT
This sequence comes from Ascaphus truei, assembly GCF_040206685.1. Classification (NCBI taxonomy): domain Eukaryota; kingdom Metazoa; phylum Chordata; class Amphibia; order Anura; family Ascaphidae; genus Ascaphus; species Ascaphus truei. The sequence continues at coordinate 60,625,341 of NC_134492.1, read as the reverse complement.
CACACCTGCTCCCTCACTGTACTTCCCACCACCTCCCATCACACCTGCTCCCTCACTGTACTTCCCACCACCTCCCATCACACCTGCTCCCTCACTGTACTTCCCACCACCTCCCATCACACCTGCTCCCTCACTGTACTTCCCACCACCTCCCATCACACCTGCTCCCTCACTGTACTTCCCACCACCTCCCATCACACCTGCTCCCTCACTGTACTTCCCACCACCTCCCATCACACCTGCTCCCTCACTGTACTTCCCACCACCTCCCATCACACCTGCTCCCTCACTGTACTTCCCACCACCTCCCATCACACCTGCTCCCTCACTGTACTTCCCACCACCTCCCATCACACCTGCTCCCTCACTGTACTTCCCACCACCTCCCATCACACCTGCTCCCTCACTGTACTTCCCACCACCTCCCATCACACCTGCTCCCTCACTGTACTTCCCACCACCTCCCATCACACCTGCTCCCTCACTGTACTTCCCACCACCTCCCATCACACCTGCTCCCTCACTGTACTTCCCACCACCTCCCATCACACCTGCTCCCTCACTGTACTTCCCACCACCTCCCATCACACCTGCTCCCTCACTGTACTTCCCACCACCTCCCATCACACCTGCTCCCTCACTGTACTTCCCACCACCTCCCATCACACCTGCTCCCTCACTGTACTTCCCACCACCTCCCATCACACCTGCTCCCTCACTGTACTTCCCACCACCTCCCATCACACCTGCTCCCTCACTGTACTTCCCACCACCTCCCATCACACCTGCTCCCTCACTGTACTTCCCACCACCTCCCATCACACCTGCTCCCTCACTGTACTTCCCACCACCTCCCATCACACCTGCTCCCTCACTGTACTTCCCACCACCTCCCATCACACCTGCTCCCTCACTGTACTTCCCACCACCTCCCATCACACCTGCTCCCTCACTGTACTTCCCACCACCTCCCATCACACCTGCTCCCTCACTGTACTTCCCACCACCTCCCATCACACCTGCTCCCTCACTGTACTTCCCACCACCTCCCATCACACCTGCTCCCTCACTGTACTTCCCACCACCTCCCATCACACCTGCTCCCTCACTGTACTTCCCACCACCTCCCATCACACCTGCTCCCTCACTGTACTTCCCACCACCTCCCATCACACCTGCTCCCTCACTGTACTTCCCACCACCTCCCATCACACCTGCTCCCTCACTGTACTTCCCACCACCTCCCATCACACCTGCTCCCTCACTGTACTTCCCACCACCTCCCATCACACCTGCTCCCTCACTGTACTTCCCACCACCTCCCATCACACCTGCTCCCTCACTGTACTTCCCACCACCTCCCATCACACCTGCTCCCTCACTGTACTTCCCACCACCTCCCATCACACCTGCTCCCTCACTGTACTTCCCACCACCTCCCATCACACCTGCTCCCTCACTGTACTTCCCACCACCTCCCATCACACCTGCTCCCTCACTGTACTTCCCACCACCTCCCATCACACCTGCTCCCTCACTGTACTTCCCACCACCTCCCATCACACCTGCTCCCTCACTGTACTTCCCACCACCTCCCATCACACCTGCTCCCTCACTGTACTTCCCACCACCTCCCATCACACCTGCTCCCTCACTGTACTTCCCACCACCTCCCATCACACCTGCTCCCTCACTGTACTTCCCACCACCTCCCATCACACCTGCTCCCTCACTGTACTTCCCACCACCTCCCATCACACCTGCTCCCTCACTGTACTTCCCACCACCTCCCATCACACCTGCTCCCTCACTGTACTTCCCACCACCTCCCATCACACCTGCTCCCTCACTGTACTTCCCACCACCTCCCATCACACCTGCTCCCTCACTGTACTTCCCACCACCTCCCATCACACCTGCTCCCTCACTGTACTTCCCACCACCTCCCATCACACCTGCTCCCTCACTGTACTTCCCACCACCTCCCATCACACCTGCTCCCTCACTGTACTTCCCACCACCTCCCATCACACCTGCTCCCTCACTGTACTTCCCACCACCTCCCATCACACCTGCTCCCTCACTGTACTTCCCACCACCTCCCATCACACCTGCTCCCTCACTGTACTTCCCACCACCTCCCATCACACCTGCTCCCTCACTGTACTTCCCACCACCTCCCATCACACCTGCTCCCTCACTGTACTTCCCACCACCTCCCATCACACCTGCTCCCTCACTGTACTTCCCACCACCTCCCATCACACCTGCTCCCTCACTGTACTTCCCACCACCTCCCATCACACCTGCTCCCTCACTGTACTTCCCACCACCTCCCATCACACCTGCTCCCTCACTGTACTTCCCACCACCTCCCATCACACCTGCTCCCTCACTGTACTTCCCACCACCTCCCATCACACCTGCTCCCTCACTGTACTTCCCACCACCTCCCATCACACCTGCTCCCTCACTGTACTTCCCACCACCTCCCATCACACCTGCTCCCTCACTGTACTTCCCACCACCTCCCATCACACCTGCTCCCTCACTGTACTTCCCACCACCTCCCATCACACCTGCTCCCTCACTGTACTTCCCACCACCTCCCATCACACCTGCTCCCTCACTGTACTTCCCACCACCTCCCATCACACCTGCTCCCTCACTGTACTTCCCACCACCTCCCATCACACCTGCTCCCTCACTGTACTTCCCACCACCTCCCATCACACCTGCTCCCTCACTGTACTTCCCACCACCTCCCATCACACCTGCTCCCTCACTGTACTTCCCACCACCTCCCATCACACCTGCTCCCTCACTGTACTTCCCACCACCTCCCATCACACCTGCTCCCTCACTGTACTTCCCACCACCTCCCATCACACCTGCTCCCTCACTGTACTTCCCACCACCTCCCATCACACCTGCTCCCTCACTGTACTTCCCACCACCTCCCATCACACCTGCTCCCTCACTGTACTTCCCACCACCTCCCATCACACCTGCTCCCTCACTGTACTTCCCACCACCTCCCATCACACCTGCTCCCTCACTGTACTTCCCACCACCTCCCATCACACCTGCTCCCTCACTGTACTTCCCACCACCTCCCATCACACCTGCTCCCTCACTGTACTTCCCACCACCTCCCATCACACCTGCTCCCTCACTGTACTTCCCACCACCTCCCATCACACCTGCTCCCTCACTGTACTTCCCACCACCTCCCATCACACCTGCTCCCTCACTGTACTTCCCACCACCTCCCATCACACCTGCTCCCTCACTGTACTTCCCACCACCTCCCATCACACCTGCTCCCTCACTGTACTTCCCACCACCTCCCATCACACCTGCTCCCTCACTGTACTTCCCACCACCTCCCATCACACCTGCTCCCTCACTGTACTTCCCACCACCTCCCATCACACCTGCTCCCTCACTGTACTTCCCACCACCTCCCATCACACCTGCTCCCTCACTGTACTTCCCACCACCTCCCATCACACCTGCTCCCTCACTGTACTTCCCACCACCTCCCATCACACCTGCTCCCTCACTGTACTTCCCACCACCTCCCATCACACCTGCTCCCTCACTGTACTTCCCACCACCTCCCATCACACCTGCTCCCTCACTGTACTTCCCACCACCTCCCATCACACCTGCTCCCTCACTGTACTTCCCACCACCTCCCATCACACCTGCTCCCTCACTGTACTTCCCACCACCTCCCATCACACCTGCTCCCTCACTGTACTTCCCACCACCTCCCATCACACCTGCTCCCTCACTGTACTTCCCACCACCTCCCATCACACCTGCTCCCTCACTGTACTTCCCACCACCTCCCATCACACCTGCTCCCTCACTGTACTTCCCACCACCTCCCATCACACCTGCTCCCTCACTGTACTTCCCACCACCTCCCATCACACCTGCTCCCTCACTGTACTTCCCACCACCTCCCATCACACCTGCTCCCTCACTGTACTTCCCACCACCTCCCATCACACCTGCTCCCTCACTGTACTTCCCACCACCTCCCATCACACCTGCTCCCTCACTGTACTTCCCACCACCTCCCATCACACCTGCTCCCTCACTGTACTTCCCACCACCTCCCATCACACCTGCTCCCTCACTGTACTTCCCACCACCTCCCATCACACCTGCTCCCTCACTGTACTTCCCACCACCTCCCATCACACCTGCTCCCTCACTGTACTTCCCACCACCTCCCATCACACCTGCTCCCTCACTGTACTTCCCACCACCTCCCATCACACCTGCTCCCTCACTGTACTTCCCACCACCTCCCATCACACCTGCTCCCTCACTGTACTTCCCACCACCTCCCATCACACCTGCTCCCTCACTGTACTTCCCACCACCTCCCATCACACCTGCTCCCTCACTGTACTTCCCACCACCTCCCATCACACCTGCTCCCTCACTGTACTTCCCACCACCTCCCATCACACCTGCTCCCTCACTGTACTTCCCACCACCTCCCATCACACCTGCTCCCTCACTGTACTTCCCACCACCTCCCATCACACCTGCTCCCTCACTGTACTTCCCACCACCTCCCATCACACCTGCTCCCTCACTGTACTTCCCACCACCTCCCATCACACCTGCTCCCTCACTGTACTTCCCACCACCTCCCATCACACCTGCTCCCTCACTGTACTTCCCACCACCTCCCATCACACCTGCTCCCTCACTGTACTTCCCACCACCTCCCATCACACCTGCTCCCTCACTGTACTTCCCACCACCTCCCATCACACCTGCTCCCTCACTGTACTTCCCACCACCTCCCATCACACCTGCTCCCTCACTGTACTTCCCACCACCTCCCATCACACCTGCTCCCTCACTGTACTTCCCACCACCTCCCATCACACCTGCTCCCTCACTGTACTTCCCACCACCTCCCATCACACCTGCTCCCTCACTGTACTTCCCACCACCTCCCATCACACCTGCTCCCTCACTGTACTTCCCACCACCTCCCATCACACCTGCTCCCTCACTGTACTTCCCACCACCTCCCATCACACCTGCTCCCTCACTGTACTTCCCACCACCTCCCATCACACCTGCTCCCTCACTGTACTTCCCACCACCTCCCATCACACCTGCTCCCTCACTGTACTTCCCACCACCTCCCATCACACCTGCTCCCTCACTGTACTTCCCACCACCTCCCATCACACCTGCTCCCTCACTGTACTTCCCACCACCTCCCATCACACCTGCTCCCTCACTGTACTTCCCACCACCTCCCATCACACCTGCTCCCTCACTGTACTTCCCACCACCTCCCATCACACCTGCTCCCTCACTGTACTTCCCACCACCTCCCATCACACCTGCTCCCTCACTGTACTTCCCACCACCTCCCATCACACCTGCTCCCTCACTGTACTTCCCACCACCTCCCATCACACCTGCTCCCTCACTGTACTTCCCACCACCTCCCATCACACCTGCTCCCTCACTGTACTTCCCACCACCTCCCATCACACCTGCTCCCTCACTGTACTTCCCACCACCTCCCATCACACCTGCTCCCTCACTGTACTTCCCACCACCTCCCATCACACCTGCTCCCTCACTGTACTTCCCACCACCTCCCATCACACCTGCTCCCTCACTGTACTTCCCACCACCTCCCATCACACCTGCTCCCTCACTGTACTTCCCACCACCTCCCATCACACCTGCTCCCTCACTGTACTTCCCACCACCTCCCATCACACCTGCTCCCTCACTGTACTTCCCACCACCTCCCATCACACCTGCTCCCTCACTGTACTTCCCACCACCTCCCATCACACCTGCTCCCTCACTGTACTTCCCACCACCTCCCATCACACCTGCTCCCTCACTGTACTTCCCACCACCTCCCATCACACCTGCTCCCTCACTGTACTTCCCACCACCTCCCATCACACCTGCTCCCTCACTGTACTTCCCACCACCTCCCATCACACCTGCTCCCTCACTGTACTTCCCACCACCTCCCATCACACCTGCTCCCTCACTGTACTTCCCACCACCTCCCATCACACCTGCTCCCTCACTGTACTTCCCACCACCTCCCATCACACCTGCTCCCTCACTGTACTTCCCACCACCTCCCATCACACCTGCTCCCTCACTGTACTTCCCACCACCTCCCATCACACCTGCTCCCTCACTGTACTTCCCACCACCTCCCATCACACCTGCTCCCTCACTGTACTTCCCACCACCTCCCATCACACCTGCTCCCTCACTGTACTTCCCACCACCTCCCATCACACCTGCTCCCTCACTGTACTTCCCACCACCTCCCATCACACCTGCTCCCTCACTGTACTTCCCACCACCTCCCATCACACCTGCTCCCTCACTGTACTTCCCACCACCTCCCATCACACCTGCTCCCTCACTGTACTTCCCACCACCTCCCATCACACCTGCTCCCTCACTGTACTTCCCACCACCTCCCATCACACCTGCTCCCTCACTGTACTTCCCACCACCTCCCATCACACCTGCTCCCTCACTGTACTTCCCACCACCTCCCATCACACCTGCTCCCTCACTGTACTTCCCACCACCTCCCATCACACCTGCTCCCTCACTGTACTTCCCACCACCTCCCATCACACCTGCTCCCTCACTGTACTTCCCACCACCTCCCATCACACCTGCTCCCTCACTGTACTTCCCACCACCTCCCATCACACCTGCTCCCTCACTGTACTTCCCACCACCTCCCATCACACCTGCTCCCTCACTGTACTTCCCACCACCTCCCATCACACCTGCTCCCTCACTGTACTTCCCACCACCTCCCATCACACCTGCTCCCTCACTGTACTTCCCACCACCTCCCATCACACCTGCTCCCTCACTGTACTTCCCACCACCTCCCATCACACCTGCTCCCTCACTGTACTTCCCACCACCTCCCATCACACCTGCTCCCTCACTGTACTTCCCACCACCTCCCATCACACCTGCTCCCTCACTGTACTTCCCACCACCTCCCATCACACCTGCTCCCTCACTGTACTTCCCACCACCTCCCATCACACCTGCTCCCTCACTGTACTTCCCACCACCTCCCATCACACCTGCTCCCTCACTGTACTTCCCACCACTTCCCATCACACCTGCTCCCTCACTGTACTTCCCACCACCTCCCATCACACCTGCTCCCTCACTGTACTTCCCACCACCGCCCATCACACCTGCTCCCTCACTGTACTTCCCACCACCTCCCATCACACCTGCTCCCTCACTGTACTTCCCACCACCTCCCATCACACCTGCTCCCTCACTGTACTTCCCACCACCTCCCATCACACCTGCTCCCTCACTGTACTTCCTACCACCTCCCATCACACCTGCTCCCTCACTGTACTTCCCACCACCTCCCATCACACCTGCTCCCTCACTGTACTTCCCACCACCTCCCATCACACCTGCTCCCTCACTGTACTTCCCACCACTTCCCATCACACCTGCTCCCTCACTGTACTTCCCACCACCTCCCATCACACCTGCTCCCTCACTGTACTTCCCACCACCTCCCATCACACCTGCTCCCTCACTGTACTTCCCACCACCTCCCATCACACCTGCTCCCTCACTGTACTTCCCACCACCTCCCATCACACCTGCTCCCTCACTGTACTTCCCACCACCTCCCATCACACCTGCTCCCTCACTGTACTTCCCACCACCTCCCATCACACCTGCTCCCTCACTGTACTTCCCACCACCTCCCATCACACCTGCTCCCTCACTGTACTTCCCACCACCTCCCATCACACCTGCTCCCTCACTGTACTTCCCACCACCTCCCATCACACCTGCTCCCTCACTGTACTTCCCACCACCTCCCATCACACCTGCTCCCTCACTGTACTTCCCACCACCTCCCATCACACCTGCTCCCTCACTGTACTTCCCACCACTTCCCATCACACCTGCTCCCTCACTGTACTTCCCACCACCTCCCATCACACCTGCTCCCTCACTGTACTTCCCACCACCTCCCATCACACCTGCTCCCTCACTGTACTTCCCACCACCTCCCATCACACCTGCTCCCTCACTGTACTTCCCACCACGTCCCATCACACCTGCTCCCTCACTGTACTTCCCACCACCTCCCATCACACCTGCTCCCTCACTGTACTTCCCACCACTTCCCATCACACCTGCTCCCTCACTGTACTTCCCACCACCTCCCATCACACCTGCTCCCTCACTGTACTTCCCACCACCTCCCATCACACCTGCTCCCTCACTGTACTTCCCACCACCTCCCATCACACCTGCTCCCTCACTGTACTTCCCACCACCTCCCATCACACCTGCTCCCTCACTGTACGTGCCACTTCTGGGCCACGTTTAATACACACCGTGTTCTTATCACAGGCATTTTGCTCCAGCGGCAGCATCGTGACACAACGTTCCTCTTACACGTCTCCAATCTCCTCTCCCGGGATCGCCCAAATTTAAAGGACAGATTTGAAGAGACATCTCCACTTGGGTGAGGGGGGGGGGGGGCAGGCGAGGTGTCAGAGAGAGAGAGGAGGTCCCGTCACTAACGTGTCGTCCTAATTCACATGAAGGGGCGTTATCGGAACCCAGTTCATGCAAGGTGAGCTACATGGATGTGTCAGTGTCCCGTGTACTTGTACTGATTGATATACTGCCTGGCAACGTTATTTCTGTACCTGGAAAATAGCATTAATATTCAGAGCAGAAAACCTGACGTGTGGAGGGTGAAGGAGCAGCAGGTATTAGCAGCAGGGTGTTAGGGTGTATAGGGAGAGGTATTAGCAGCAGGGTGTTAGGGTGTATAGGGGGAGGTATTAGCAGCAGGATGTTAGGGTGTATAGGGAGAGGTATTAGCAGCGGGGTGTTAGGGTGTATAGGGAGAGGTATTAGCAGCGGGATGTTAGGTTGTATAGGGAGAGGTATTAGCAGCGGGATGTTATGGTGTATAGGGAGAGGTATTAGCAGCGGGATGTTAGGGTGTATAGGGAGAGGTATTAGCAGCAGGGTGTTAGGGTGTATAGGGAGAGGTATTAGCAGCAGGGTGTTAGGGTGTATAGGGAGAGGTATTAGCAGCAGGATGTTAGGGTGTATAGGGAGAGGTATTAGCAGCAGGGTGTTAGGGTGTATAGGGAGAGGTATTAGCAGCAGGATGTTAGGGTGTATAGGGAGAGGTATTAGCAGCGGGGTGTTAGGGTGTATAGGGAGAGGTATTAGCAGCGGGATGTTAGGGTGTATAGGGAGAGGTATTAGCAGCAGGGTGTTAGGGTGTATAGGGAGAGGTATTAGCGGCAGGATGTTAGGGTGTATAGGGAGAGGTATTAGCGGCAGGATGTTAGGGTGTATAGGGAGAGTATTAGCGGCAGGGTGTTAGGGTGTATAGGGAGAGGTATTAGCAGCAGGGTGTTAGGGTGTATAGGGAGAGGTATTAGCAGCAGGATGTTAGGGTGTATAGGGAGAGGTATTAGCAGCAGGGTGTTAGGGTGTATAGGGAGAGGTATTAGCAGCGGGATGTTAGGGTGTATAGGTAGAGGTATTAGCAGCGGGATGTTAGGGTGTATAGGGAGAGGTATTAGCAGCAGGGTGTTAGGGTGTATAGGGAGAGGTATTAGCAGCGGGATGTTAGGGTGTATAGGGAGAGGTATTAGCAGCGGGATGTTAGGGTGTATAGGGAGAGGTATTAGCAGCGGGATGTTAGGGTGTATAGGGAGAGGTATTAGCAGCGGCGTGTTAGGATGTATAGGGAGAGGTATTAGCAGCAGGGTGTTAGGCTGTATAGGGAGAGGTATTAGCAGCAGGGTGTTAGGGTGTATAGGGAGAGGTATTAGCAGCGGGATGTTAGGGTGTATAGGGAAAGGTATTAGCAGCAGGGTGTTAGGGTGTATAGGGAGAGGTATTAGAAGCAGGATGCTAGGGTGTATAGGGAGAGGTATTAGCAGCGGGATGTTAGGGTGTATAGGGAGAGGTATTAGCAGCGGGATGTTAGGGTGTATAGGGAGAGGTATTAGCAGCAGGATGTTAGGGTGTATAGGGAGAGGTATTAGCAGCGGCGTGTTAGGATGTATAGGGAGAGGTATTAGCAGCAGGGTGTTAGGGTGTATAGGGAGGGGTATTAGCAGCGGCGTGTTAGGATGTATAGGGAGAGGTATTAGCAGCAGGGTGTTAGGGTGTATAGGGAGGGGTATTAGCAGCAGGGTGTTAGGGTGTATAGGGAGAGGTATTAGCAGCGGGATGTTAGGGTGTATAGGGAGAGGTATTAGCAGCGGGATGTTAGGGTGTATAGGGAGAGGTATTAGCAGCAGGATGTTAGGGTGTATAGGGAGAGGTATTAGCAGTGGGATGTTAGGGTGTATAGGGAGAGGTATTAGCAGCGGGGTGTTAGGGTGTATAGGGAGAGGTATTAGCAGCGGGATGTTCAGGTGTATAGGGAGAGGTATTAGCAGCGGGATGTTAAGGTGTATAGGGAGAGGTATTAGCAGCGGGATGTTAGGGTGTATAGGGAGAGGTATTAGCAGCGGGGTGTTAGGGTGTATAGGGAGAGGCATTAGCAGCGGGATGTTAGGGTGTATAGTGAGAGGTATTAGCAGCAGGGTGTTAGGGTGTATAGGGAGAGGTATTAGCAGCGGTATGTTAGGGTGTATAGGGGGAGGTATTAGTGGCAGGATGTTAGGATGTATAGGGAGAGTTATTAGCAGCGGGGTGTAATGGTGTATAGGGAGAGGTATTAACAGCAGGGTGTTAGGGTGTATAGGGAGAGGTTTTAGCAACGGGGTGTTAGGATATATAGGGAGAGGTATTAGCAGCGGGATGTTAGGGTGTATAAGGAGAGGTATTAGCAGCGGGGTGTTAGGGTGTATAGGGAGAGGTAGTAGCAGCGGGATGTTAGGGTGTATAGGGAGAGGTATTAGCAGCAGGGTGTTAGGGTGTATAGGGAGAGGTATTAGCAGCGGGATGTTAGGGTGTATAGGGAGAGGTATTAGCAGCGGGATGTTAGGGTGTATAGGGAGAGGTATTAGCAGCAGGATGTTAGGGTGTATAGGGAGAGGTATTAGCAGTGGGATGTTAGGGTGTATAGGGAGAGGTATTAGCAGCGGGGTGTTAGGGTGTATAGGGAGAGGTATTAGCAGCGGGATGTTCAGGTGTATAGGGAGAGGTATTAGCAGCGGGATGTTAAGGTGTATAGGGAGAGGTATTAGCAGCGGGATGTTAGGGTGTATAGGGAGAGGTATTAGCAGCGGGGTGTTAGGGTGTATAGGGAGAGGTATTAGCAGCGGTATGTTAGGGTGTATAGGGGGAGGTATTAGTGGCAGGATGTTAGGATGTATAGGGAGAGTTATTAGCAGCAGGGTGTAAGGGTGTATAGGGAGAGGTATTAGCAGCAGGGTGTTAGGGTGTATAGGGAGAGGTTTTAGCAGCGGGGTGTTAGGATATATAGGGAGAGGTATTAGCAGCGGGATGTTAGGGTGTATAAGGAGAGGTATTAGCAGCGGGGTGTTAGGGTGTATAGGGAGAGGTAGTAGCAGCGGGATGTTAGGGTGTATAGGGAGAGGTATTAGCAGCAGGGTGTTAGGGTGTATAGGGAGAGGTATTAGCAGCGGCGTGTTAGGATGTATAGGGAGAGGTATTAGCAGCAGGGTGTTAGGGTGTATAGGGAGGGGTATTAGCAGCGGGATGTTAGGGTGTATAGGGAGAGGTATTAGCGGCAGGATGTTAGGATGTATAGGGAGAGGTATTAGCAGCAGGGTGTTAGGGTGTATAGGGAGAGGTATTAGCAGCAGGGTGTTAGTGTGTATAGGGAGGGGTATTAGCAGCAGGGTGTTAGGGTGTATAGGGAGAGGTATTTGCAGCAGGGTGTATAGGGAGAGGTATTAGCAGCAGGGTGTTAGGGTGTATAGGGAGGGGTATTAGCAGTGGGATGTTAGGGTGTATAGGGAGAGGTATTAGCAGCAGGATGTTAGGGTGTATAGGGAGGGGTATTAGAGCGGGATGTTAGGGTGTATAGGGAGGGGTATTAGCAGCAGGGTGTTAGGGTGTATAGGGAGAGGTTTTAGCAGCAGGGTGTTAGGGTGTATAGGGAGAGGTATTAGCGGCAGGATGTTAGGGTGTATAGGGAGGGGTATTAGAGCGGGATGTTAGGGTGTATAGGGAGGGGTATTAGCAGCAGGGTGTTAGGGTGTATAGGGAGAGGTATTAGCAGCAGGGTGTTAGGGTGTATAGGGAGAGGTATTAGCGGCAGGATGTTTGGGTGTATAGGGAGGGGTATTAGCAGCAGGGTGTTAGGTTGTATAGGGAGAGGGGTCATGATAATATGAAATATTAGCTATTTTAATCAATTTGGTGCTACAGGGGTTAATGTATCTACAGTTTGAGTAAAAATACTATATATGGGGTTTACGACAGGTTGAGACTTTTCCTTGGTCTGTGCAGACCTACAAAGAGGACTTAATTTGCGGGGCTGTCAATAAAATTTACATGCGCTGTTTAGGAGGCAATAAACGATCGCCAGACCCCTGTCCTGTCAGCCAAAAGGAAAACTAACATTCCTGAGACACCCCTTGTGTGTCCCAGAGAGAGAGGACACAGGTCACCGCCTACAAGGAGGACTTTATTAAAAATGAGATCATGTAACGTCATCTACTGTACATACTAAGAGATACATTAAACTGTACCACACACCACATGGGTAAGAGGGGTCAAGGACAGAAATCAATTTATCACTCAAAGTTAAGAGCAAGACGGTCTATTGATATGACTCACGTGTGTCTAAGTATTAGAGAAAGGAAGTTATTGGCGCGTTTATATATCCAGGCACCTTTTAAACTTCTTTTAGAGCAAAGATTTTTCTACTGTAAGTCATAAAACCGCCAACCTAGCAGCTGATTTACGACAGGTGTGGGCTTATGTTGTTTCAATGGGGGAAAAAAATACAGTGGCGCGAAAAGGTTTGTGAACCGCAATGATAATGATGGAAATTCCATCGTTTTTCCAGATAACCTTCGTGCATCGAAACCAGTCTTTTCTTACAAATCCAATAGGGTTTATATGAACCAATTCCATGTCTTCTGAAACAAAATGATGTACGAATTAGACAAATAGTGAGTAATTAAGAGACATGCAGGAGTATGTGAACAGGTAAGTGAAACCCTGGTTTTATCAGCTAAATTAAAGTGGATACTTAGAATCAGGTGTTTATATAATTATGGAAAACAAAAGAACAATTCCTGCACTCCCACCAATTTGGGCTAAAATATACCAGTGACCTGTTTACATTTAGAACCTAAGTCTGAGTAACAAATGAGTCTTTCGGTTGCATCTTTTGATCAAAACATGATTCAAGCCTGTCAGCCTTGTCAAGGTAGAATACATCTCATTGTACACATCCCCCCCTAAAGCCCCTCTACAATCCCTGACTGATATCACCGAATTTCTTGGCTCCATTTCCTCTCTGAATGAGACGAGTGAGCTGCTAGTTCTTCGGGAATTCAACTTCAATTGGCTCGACCCTAAGAACCACAAAATCCAGATACAACTCAAGTCACTTAACCTATCACAACTCATTTCTCAACCCACACGGACAAACCTGAAATCGCATAACCATTCCTTGCTAGACTGGATTCTCTCCTCAAACCCCAGCAGAATCCAATCCTCTGGCATCCTTCCTGATATTTTCAGTGACCATGCAATAGTGTACAGTACTGTGTAAGGAACATCAGATCACCTCAATCAAGCCTTAAAGTTCTCACTAGAACATTAAGAAACTTTAACCCACAGCTGTTTCTGGCTGATCTTACCAACTGCCCTTGGTACAGAATCGACTTAATTACTGACCCTGATTCTGCGCTCGACTATTTCCAATCCGAGTTCTTAAAACTCTGCGATACCCATGCTCCACTACGCAGAATAAGGGTATGGGCAGGCCACCTTCCATGGGTTAGAACTGACCTTATAGCGCTCTCCATTTCAGGGATGGGTTGTGGAAAAGCTACAAAGTAACTGTATAGTTCCTGCGGAATATGTGCACAAGGCAAGCAAGACATGCAAAAGCACAATATTACACTGACAATCTCCTCCAGAATACATCAAACCCAGCTAACTTCTGGAAGGTTATCAACAATATATTCCAGCCGTCTAACCATCAACAACCAAGTAATATTACTAAGGGGAATATTACTGTGACAAACCCCACTGACATTGCAAATGCATTCAATGATTACTTTGTGGGGTGTGCTACTAACTTATTAGTAAAACGCAGCCCAAACCACAAACCTGAATCTCATCCTGGGAGTACCCACATAGCCCCACCCCCTCCCAACACTGGTCACAATTTTCCATTTGTCCCAGTATCTGAAGAGGAGATTACACAAGCGCTCCTCAAATTAAAACTAAGCAGCCAATGCGGACCTGACTTGCTACAATCTAGGTTCCTAAAACTTGGTGCCCCAGTCATTGCCAAACCAATTGCGTCCATAGTCAACTTTATTCTGTCTGCAGGCCATATCCCTAAGACCTGGACAACTGCCAGAGTTGTCCCAATCTTCAAAAGTGGGGACAAAATCACTGTCTCAAACTACAGGCCAATCTCCCTTCTCCAAATCCTATCCAAAGTCATGGAAAAATGTGTCCACTCCCAATTAAGCGATTACTATACCAAGACAAATTTCCCTAGCCAATTCCAATCTGGCTTTCGCCCCAAACACTCCATGGTAACTTCTCTCCTAAAAGTTTGCAATGAAATCCAGTGTGGAATGGAACGGGGACAACTCACTGGTACAATATTCCTAGATTTTGCAAAGGCTTTTGATACTGTTAATCGTGTTATCTTGCTTAAACTCCAGAGCTCTGGAATAAGGAAGCATGCTTTAAACTGATTTCAGTCCTACCTATCAGGTATATCCCAACATGCGTCTATCTCAGGCTCTAACTCCAACCCCTTGGATATCACCTGTGGTGTCCCGCAAGGCTCTGTTCTGGGGCCCCTACTCTTCTCAGTGTTCATTAATGATCTTCCCACAGCTTGTAAGGAAGCCTCAATACACATGTATGCAGATGACACAATCATATATGCACACAGCCATAGCCTCTCTGACCTTCAACACATACTTCAGTCTGACTTTTTGAGACTCGAAAACTGGATTTCCCAAAACAAACTGTTTTTAAATACTGACAAGACTGTAACAATGGTATTTGGGACCAAGACTAAATTTGTAAAGCTTCCAGTGACTGAGCTCCAGATTAGAACCAACGCTAACACCACACTAACTCCTGTTACTAGTTTTAAATACCTGGGCATATGGTTTAACTCCCATTTAACATTCAGGATGCACATTGATACCCTGACATCAAAAACCTATGCCAAACTAGGTGTACTTTACAGGAACAAATCTTTATTAAGTCTGCTTTTCAGAAAGCGTATCACACAGCAGATGCTAATGCCAATTATCGACTATGGGGACATAGTATACGGATCGGCACCTCAAACTCATATTAGCAAACTTGACACCCTCTACAATTCAATATGCCGTTTTTTTCTCCAATGCAACTACAACACACATCACTGCGAAATGCTCAGAGAACTAAATTGGCCATCACTAGAGTCTAGGTGCAAAGTTAATCTCTCCTGTCTTGCTTTCAAATACGTTCTGGTCAAGCTACCTGTCTATCTGAACAAGCGCCTCACCCCTACCACATGCAGCACCTATCATCTGAGATCTGACTCCAACAGACTGTTCATGGTCCCAAGGTTCAACAAAGTATCCAGCCGTTCCTCCTCCTCTTACCGTGCACCCCAAAACCGGAACAACCTACCGGAGACTCTCACAGCCGCCACCAGTTAAAGTTCTTTCAAAACCAAAGCTGTCTCACATTTTAATCTGGTCTGTAACTGTTTCATACGCCTATAATATATATTATCTGTAACTGTGCATGCAATGTCTTGTATATAATGTATTCCCTGTTCATTTATGTAACTGTATTTGTAACCATGTATTATTTGTCTTAACACTATGCCCAGGACATACTTGAAAACGAGAGGTAACTCTCAATGTATTACTCCCTGGTAACATATTTTATAAATGAATAAACTGAAGAGCAGGTGAGTTTTTATGTCTGACAGAAAGAAGAGATACATGTAAGTATTAATACTTCGGACTAGGGTATTTGTGCACCCACAGCTCACCTTTATAATAAGGGATCTCTGATACTGCCTTTGGCCAACTAATAACTGCACTAAATCACCAATAAGCATAAGCTTCATTTATTTAACCCCTTCAGGGCACTTTCACATATCTCACAAAGTTTAGTCCACAGGACAATAAGAAATGACATATACTCAGTGTAGGTCCCTGCTGAACGGAGGTTACCCTGACGAGGTTGGCGACTTGAATCATGTTTTGATCAAAAGATGCAACCAAATGACTCCTTTAATTACACAGACTTAGGCTCTAAATGTAAACAGGTCACTGGTATACAGTATTTTAGCCCAATTGGTAGGAGCGCAGGAATTGTTCTTTTGTTTTTCATATACTGTATGGATGGCAAAACCTTTTACCGGCAGCAAACTCCTAAAGGGAGTAGTGCGGTAATATGTACAGCTTAAATAATTAGGTAGATCTTCAGGTGGGAGTTTGGGAGGCCGCACCCTATATAAAGATCAGACACTTTGTGAGTTTGGTCTGCACCATACAGGTGTGTGGAAACACGTCATGCCACGATCAAAAGAAATCTCTCAGTCCATCCCTGTGACCTTCTGACTTTTCTACTGGCAAAACCAGCTGAAGATGTGGAGCATCCTATGAGACGGCTAATATCGTTTATACTGACAGCGGTTAGATGTGCCGTGGCGGCCTCTTGGAAGAAGATAGCCCCCTCGTCTAGACAAACTGTCGAAAAAAGAATAAACAAGGTGATTCTAATGGAAAAAATGACAGCTTTTAAAAAACAATCAATAGATTAATTTTATAGAACATGGGAACCATGGCTAGAGCAGTGAATTGAACTGAACTGTCTAGACACATAGGGACCACAGTATTAATTGAATAAAAATGGATCAGGTTAGCTACCCAGAGTCTTAACCGACTCAGAGACAAATAAGGGGAGTACCCGAGTACAACCCTCTAAAGATTAAATGGACCCTTTAAAAACAAGAGGATTTTATTTGACAATAAATGGCTTGGCTGGGGTGGACGTAGGGAGACGGGTCACTACCGCTCCCCCCACTCCAGGATCTTGTGGCGAAAACGTGGAGCAGCGTACAGACATCCTTCTGGCACCTTTATTCTCCTGGGGATATGAGCCTGGGCTTTGGTGATCTCATCCAGGATATCAAAAGTATTGGCAGAAATTATGTATTTGGCAGGCAGAATGGTCTCCGAAGGTTCATTAGATCTCTCCTCAGTAGAGAACTGGCGTGAAAGTGCGTCGGCCTTAATATTCTTGGTACCAGGAATATACGAAATTGTGTAATTGAATCGGGAGAAAAAATGTGCCCAACGTGCTTGACGGGATCCCAGACGACGAGCCCCCTCAATGTACAATAAGTTTTTTTGATCGGTGAGAATTGCCACTGGCTCTTTTGTACCCTCGAGGAGGTGTCTCCATTCTTGCAAGGCTAACTTGATTGCCAAGAGTTCTCGGTTCCCGACATCATAATTTCTCTCGGCCGAAGAGAATTTCTTTGAAAGGAAAGCACAAGGATGGAGTTTTTCTTGAGGTGAGGACCTTTGCGAGAGTACTGCCCCAGCTCCAACATCGGAAGCGTCAACTTCAAGGGTAAAGGGAAGAGATGTGTCCAGGTGACGAAGGATGGGGGCGGAGACGAAGGCTCTTTTGAGGAACTCGAAGGCTTTGATGGCGTCAGGGGACCATGCTGATGGGTCAACCCCTTTCTTGGTAAGGGCGGTAATGGGCAGAGCAATAGTGGAAAAATTACGGATACATTTCCGATAGTAGTTTGAGAACCCAAGGAAACGCTGGATGGCTTTTAGGGAATTCGGTAACGGCCAGTCTAGAACAGCCTTCAATTTCTCAGGATCCATGGTGAAGCCTTTGTCGGAAATTATATAGGCTAGGAAGGCTGTGGATGATTGGTGGAAGAGACATTTCTCCATCTTCTCGTAGAGGCTATTTGCGCGAAGCCGAGCAAGGACCACCCTGGTGTGATGTATGTGCTCCTCAAGGTTTCTGGAGAAAATGAGTATGTCGTCTAGGTATACTATGACGAAATTACCCAAAATGTCCCGGAAGATGTCATTCATAAATTCTTGGATGACAGCTGGGGCGTTGCAGAGGCCAAACGGCATCACGAGATATTCATAATGGCCCGTGCGTGTGTTGAATGCAGTCTTCCACTCGCCACCCTCCCGTATTCGGATTAGATTGTAAGCTCCTCTCAGGTCAAGTTTGGAGAATACAGAGGCTCCTTGGAGCCGGTCAAAGAGTTCCGAAATTAGAGGAAGGGGGTACCTGTCCTGCCCACGAAAGTCGATACAGGGTCTTAAGGAGCCATACTTTTTCTTCACGAAGAAGAACCCTGCCCCGGCCGGGTAAGTGGAGTTCCGAATAAAACCTCTCTTGAGGTTCTCCTGGATGTACTGTAAGTCGTCATAGCCTCGGTCTCAGGCATGGAGAGGGGATACGATTTAGACTTAGGGAGTGTGGCTCCAGGAATTCATTCTATGAGGCAGTCATACGAACGATGAGGCGGCAGAACCTCAGCCTGGGTCTTGTTCAAGACATCCAAGAAATCCCGGTATACTTCTGGAAGGGTGGAGAGAGGTGGTAACGAAGAGTCGAGGCCAGCGAGCATGGTAACAGGAGGTATGACAGCCTCCTTCATGGTAGGACCCCACTGGATCGGCAATCGTCCGTCCAATCGACACGCGGATTGTGAAGCTGGAGCCACGGCAATCCCAGAATGACCTGGACTGTGGGTGAGTGGAAGACATCAAAGATGATGACCTCAGTGTGACCGTCCGCGGTGGTGAGTGTGAGGGGAACAGATTCCCAGATAATGAACGCTGGTTGGAGAGGTCGGCCGTCAATAGCCTCAAGGCCGATGGGTACCCTCTTCTTGACTAACGGAATTTGGTTGTTGCAGGCATAGTTGTGATCCAGGAAGTTGCCACCAGACCCGGAGTCGATGAATGCTGTGACCGCTACCCGGACATTGGGACCCTCGAGGGTTATAGGCAAAAGAATTCTCTTCGGGAGCTCTTTGGGAGGAGAGGGGCAAGGAGTGATGGTTCCCAGTAAAAGCCCCTCAAACTTTACTGGGCGTTCTCGTTTCCCGGTCTCAGGCGGCAGTGACGTACTTGGTGATCCGGAGAACCACAGTAGAAGCAGAGGCCCTCACTTCGGCGGCATGTTCTTTCAGCGGTCCGGAGCTGTTGACTACCGATCTGCATCGGCTAAGGGGCATCCAATGTTGGAAAGGCCAAGAGAGGAGACCTAGGAGAAGCAGCCGTGGGCGGCATAAATCGGGGACGCTGGCGCTCCTGGCGACTCTCTTGAATGCGCTGGTCCAACCGGATGCTGAGGGAAATCCTGCATTATTTCTGATCTGTGTTCCCAGAGAGGCGAAGCCCAAGCGAGCGCGTCGCCCGTCAGCAGGGTGTAGATATAGGCCACCTTAGAGCGATCTGTGGGAAACCGAGACGGGGACATCTCGAACTGGACGTCACATTGGTTCAAGAATACCCGGCAAGTAAGGGGATCTCCGGCATACCGGTTCGGTGGTGGAATACGTGGCTCCGAGACGCCCACAGGTACTGGGGCAGGAGGTGCAGCTGGCGGGTCCCGCAGGGAGAGGTTTGAAAGCTGCTGTGCCACGGCCGTGATTTGATCACTCAGGAATTGCCAGTGTTCCATGGACACACCTTGGCCCACATCAGGGGGGTCTGCATTAGCGAGGTACACGAAGTCTAACGAGAGCCGAGATCAAATCCAAGGGTATCAAACGAGGGCAGGGACTGAAGCGAGAGCTGCAATACAAAAGAGAGCCAGGCATAGACCTCCGTACTGCAAGAGCCACAGGAAAACTATGCAGAGCGAGGGAGGAGAGGGCAGACAGGAACTATAAATGCCGGAGAACCAATGGGAGTGAGAGGCGGAGCGGGGGCTTGGCTGAGCGGTCCCAGGGATAGGTTAGGATGCCTGGTGTGGTGTTCCTTAGTGGGAATAGCCTCCAGCTGCTGGGAGGTGGAGCCAAGGCTGCAGGAGGAGGGTAGAAGAGGACGGGTGCGCGGGCGCCCTGTAACACTCCCGCGCGCGCGCCCCTGCAGCGTGTGGGCGGAGGCGGAGTGTGCCGCGGAGGAGCGGAGCGGGTAAGGAGCTGGCGGGGAGGAGGCCTGGGACGAGCGGCAGTACTAGGAGCCGGGGTGACGGGGACCCGCTGTAAGGCGCGTGTCCCCCGATCCCTTACAAGGTATTAACAACTTGTGTTAGGGTGTATAGGGAGAGGTATTAGCAGCAGGATGTTAGGGTGTATAGGGAGAGGTACTAGCAGCAGGATGTTAGGGTGTATAGGGAGAGGTATTAGCAGCAGGGTGTTAGGGTGTATAGGGAGAGGTATTAGCAGCAGGATGTTAGGGTGTATAGGGAGAGGTACTAGCAGCAGGATGTTAGGGTGTATAGGGAGAGGTATTAGCAGTGGGATGTTAGGGTGTATAGGGAGAGGTATTAGCAGTGGGATGTTAGGGTGTATAGGGAGAGGTATTAGCAGTGGGATGTTAGGGTGTATAGGGAGAGGTATTAGCAGCAGGGTGTTAGGGTGTATAGGGAGAGGTATTAGCAGCAGGATGTTGGGGTGTAGAGGGAGAGGTATTAGCAGCGGGATGTTAGGGTGTATAGGGAGAGGTATTAGTAGCAGGATGTTAGGGTGTATAGGGAGAGGTATTAGCAGCAGGATGTTGGGGTGTATAGGGAGAGGTATTAGCAGCGGGGTGTTAGGGTGTATAGGGAGAGGTATTAGCAGCGGGATGTTAGGGTGTATAGGGAGAGGTATTAGCAGCAGGATGTTAGGGTGTATAGGGAGAGGTATTAGCAGCAGGATGTTGGGGTGTATAGGGAGAGGTATTAGCAGCGGGATGTTAGGGTGTATAGGGAGAGGTATTAGCAGCAGGATGTTGGGGTGTATAGGGAGAGGTATTAGCAGCAGGGTGTTAGGGTGTATAGGGAGAGGTATTAGCAGCGAGATGTTAGGGTGTATAGGGAGAGGTATTAGCAGCGGGATGTTAGGGTGTATAGGGAGAGGTATTAGCAGCGGGATGTTAGGGTGTATAGGGAGAGGTATTAGCAGCAGGATGTTAGGGTGTATAGGGAGAGGTATTAGCAGCGGGATGTTAGGGTGTAATAGGGAGAGGTATTAGCAGCAGGGTGTTAGGGTGTATAGGGAGAGGTATTAGCAGCAGGATGTTAGGGTGTATAGGGAGAGGTATTAGCAGCAGGGTGTTAGGGTGTATAGGGAGAGGTATTCGCAGAGGGATGTTAGGGTGTATAGGGAGAGGTATTAGCAGCGGGATGTTAGGGTGTATAGGGAGAGGTATTAGCAGCGGGATGTTAGGGTGTACAGGGAGAGGTATTAGCAGCAGGGTGTTAGGGTGTATAGGGAGAGGTATTAGCAGCGGGATGTTAGGGTGTATAGGGAGAGGTATTAGCAGCAGGGTGTTAGGGTGTATAGGGAGAGGTATTAGCAGCGGGATGTTAGGGTGTAATAGGGAGAGGTATTAGCAGCAGGGTGTTAGGGTGTATAGGGAGAGGTATTAGCAGCGGGATGTTAGGGTGTATAGGGAGAGGTATTAGTAGTGGGGTGTTAGGGTGTATAGGGAGAGGTATTAGCAGCAGGATGTTAGGGTGTATAGGGAGAGGTATTAGCAGCAGGATGTTGGGGTGTATAGGGAGAGGTATTAGCAGCGGGATGTTAGGGTGTATAGGGAGAGGTATTAGCAGCGGGATGTTAGGGTGTATAGGGAGAGGTATTAGCAGCAGGATGTTGGGGTGTATAGGGAGAGGTATTAGCAGCAGGGTGTTAGGGTGTATAGGGAGAGGTATTAGCAGCGAGATGTTAGGGTGTATAGGGAGAGGTATTAGCAGCGGGATGTTAGGGTGTATAGGGAGAGGTATTAGCAGCGGGATGTTAGGGTGTAATAGGGAGAGGTATTAGCAGCAGGGTGTTAGGGTGTATAGGGAGAGGTATTAGCAGCGGGATGTTAGGGTGTATAGGGAGAGGTATTCGCAGCGGGGTGTTAGGGTGTATAGGGAGAGGTATTAGCAGCGGGATGTTAGGGTGTATAGGGAGAGGTATTAGCAGCGGGGTGTTAGGGTGTAAAGGGAGAGGTATTCGCAGCGGGATGTTAGGGTGTATAGGGAGAGGTATTAGCAGCAGGGTGTTAGGGTGTATAGGGAGAGGTATTCGCAGCGGGATGTTAGGGTGTATAGGGAGAGGTATTAGTAGCAGGATGTTAGGGTGTATAGGGAGAGGTATTAGCAGCGGGATGTTAGGGTGTATAGGGGGAGGTATTAGCAGTGGGTGTTAGGATGTATAGGGAGAGGTATTAGCAGCGGGGTGTTAGGGTGTATAGGGAGAGGTATTAGCAGCAGGGTGTTACGATGTATAGGGAGAAGTATTAGCAGCGGGATGTTAGGTTGTATAGGGAGAGGTATTAGCAGCGGGGTGTTAGGGTGTATAGGGAGATGTATTAGCAGTGGGGTGTTAGGGTGTATAGGGAGAGGTATTAGCAGCGGGGTGTTAGGATGTATAGGGAGAGGTATTAGCAGTGGGATGTTAGGGTGTATAGGGAGAGGTATTAGCAGCGGGATGTTAGGGTGTATAGGGAGAGGTATTAGTAGCAGGAAATTAGGGTGTATAGGGAGAGGTATTAGTAGCAGGAAATTAGGGTGTATAGGGAGAGGTATTAGTAGCCGGAAATTAGGGTGTATAGGGAGAGGTATTAGTAGCAGGAAATTAGGGTGTATAGGGGCAGACAAAGTGGTTCTTATCTGCCGTCATACTCTATGATGCTGTGTCTGTTAAACGGTACAGACTGATAGGATTTTCCTGTGATGTGGACCTGCTAACATCAATTCACATCAGACACATGACAGCGTTTATAGGGCTTTTTAAGTTAAAAGCCCCAAGGCCTTTCACCTCTGAAATGTGATTTTCAGCGGGTACGACAGCTCCGAATCAAGGTGCCTCGTCCCTTTCACGCTCATATTAAGAATATTTTGTGATGGTTAACCCCTGGATTGCTGAAGACGCCGACCATTGTAACACTCCCATTATTGTGCTGATTAAATGTTAGCTACTTGTTTACACTGAAATCTAAAGACACCCCACAGTGACTGAAGTTACAGCCCGTCTTCCTACTGCAGCTCAATGTAACTACTTTTCTTATCCGGACGGTTAAAAGATATGCATGAATGTACGTATGTCTTCTTTTATATAGCGCTATCTATGTACACAGCGCGTCACAGCAGTAATACACAGGACATCATAATAGAACATATAATGGGAATAAGCGCTTCAGACATTAAAGTAACATTTAGGAAAAGGATTCCCTGCCCCGAAGAGCTTACAGTCTAATTGGTAGGTAGGAAGAACGTACAGAGACAGAAGGAGGGCGTTCTGGTAAGTGCGTCTGCAGGGGGCCAAGGGATGTATGAGGTGTAAAGTATCAGCCACGGAGCTACTTATATGCTTCAATAAGGAGGTGGATTTTAAGTTGGCACTTAAAGGTGGAGAGGGTGCTAGTCGGGTATTGAGGGGAAGGGGCAGTCAGTGAGAAAGGTTTACGGTGGGAGGGGGCTTTAGATACAAAAGGGGTAGAGAAAATATATCCTTGAGAAGAACGCAAGAGTCAGGATGCTGTATAGAGAGAAATTAGGGTGAGATGTAAGGAGGGGCAGAGGAGGGTATAGTGAGATATTAGGGTGAGATGTCAGGAGGGGCAGAGGAGGGTATAGTGAGATATTAGGGTGAGATGTAAGGAGGTGCAGAGGAGGGTATAGTGAGATATTAGGGTTAGATGTAAGGAGGGGCAGAGGAGGGTATAGTGTGATATTAGGGGGAGATGTAAGGAGGTGCAGAGGAGGGTATAGTGAGATATTAGGGTTAGATGTAAGGAGGGGCAGAGGAGGGTATAGTGAGATATTAGGGTAAGATGTCAGGAGGGGCAGAGGAGGGTATAGTGAGATATTAGGGTGAAATGTAAGGAGGGGCAGAGGAGGGTATAGTGAGATATTAGGGTGAGATTTAAGGAGGGGCAGAGGAGGGTATAGTGAGATATTAGGGTGAGATGTAAGGCGGGGCAGAGGAGGGTATAGTGAGATATATATATTTTTTCAAGTAAAAAAAGTTACATTTGTAATTAGCAATCAATTCCCTGATTCTTTTTTTTATTATTATTATTTCTTAAATGTTTAACAACATGGGAAATAATGTAACTAATTATTAACACATTCGCTGCCAGAGATGCTGCACAAGGGGGTGACAAACATGACACAAAATAATTAGTGTTCTTTTAACATTCTAGTGAATTTCCTATTTACACAACATGGCTGCTTATTAGATAATGGTTGTCTGGAGGAGGTTGCCATGGTGACAGTGGGAGTTGTGGTCTGAGGCCTAAGGCTAGGTCCCCGCTGCTGACGGGGGCGTGCGCGCCTCTCACCAGTCCCTCTCCTCCTTTCTACCTGGCTCCGGTGTCTCCTTGCTTGTTGTCCCACTTCGCGCTGTGCTGCCTCACCCAGCAGGGATTGTGTTCCCGTGCGGCGACGCGGTCACATGGTGCGCTGTGAGACAATCAAGAGGGGAGATCGCCGGAGCCAAATCCCTTCATGCTAAATATTTCCAAAAATGCCACTAGTGATTACTACTGCGGTATGTTCAGATCAGGCTTCAGGCCTGTTAATTGTTTTCACTTAGGCGAAGAAAAGAAACCCAACTACTAGCGCTCGTCCTCCCTGAGCTGAACGATTAGTTAATTAATTAAAAAAGTACATTTTAATGATCATAATTACTAATAATAATGGTTGTTAAAATAAACAGACAAAGGACACTAACTAATGATCCTATGTCGAGTGCAATTGGCACTCTGGATCACCAATAAAACAGGTAGCTGAGCTTGATTGGATCAATATTGGATCAATGTTGATTATTATTGAATATTGATATTGGATCAATCAGGGGTCTGATATGTAGATTCCCCTTATTGCACGGTAATACTAGGTATAAGTAAGGAGATAAAGTGCTTGGGGTGAGCTTAAGTACAGTGTGACTAACAGAACACTCAGGTGGTTGATTGGTCACTGTGACAGGCAACAGTATTGTAGATTGCATGAATAAGGTTACTAAGCAAGCTCTTGTCTAGCACAGGAAAACTATCACTTCCCCCAATTTGATGCACTTGTTGACAATACAACCACACACTATGATACAATATCAGCACTTGGCTCCTTTAACAGGAATATACAAATATACAATATCACAGAAGGCCCGGCGCGTGTGCAGCGGGACCACAGCCTTAGCTTTCGTGCAGCTGGAGACGCGGCAGCAAATTCCTGTAAAAACACAAGTTCCTCTTGTCTAACACAAAAAGAGAAACACTTCACACGTCTATGTTAAGAGAATAAAATGTGGTGTTTTGTTTCTGATACAGGAAACAGCCATGCTTTCGTACCCCCAAATTGCGTCAAAAAAGAAAAGTGTGCCGGAAACGCCGGCATTGATCGCGGGCAAAGAAGGGAGATATTTTCCTGATTTACACCCAGAAAGATGGGGCCAGTTTAATGAGGAATTGGCTTTCTGGAAAAAAAAGGATCCTGTTACCTACCACAGAAACATTTAATTTATGTTTTTCCTCCTTTTTAAAAATAAACAGGGATTTGTGAGGTAAAAATTGCGAAATTCAAGGAAATCTGTACAAGCTGCTGAGAAGATACTAATGCATCTCACAGGGATACAGTATTTAGTAGAAGTTTGTCATTTTCACAAGTTTCTTATAACTCTCTATATAACCGCTCCCTAAAACTCCTCCTATTACCTCATATAACCCCTCCCTATAACTCCTCCTATTACCCCATATAACCGCTCCCTAAAATTCCTCCTATTACCTCATATAACCCCTCCCTATAACTCCTCCTATTACCCCATATAACCGCTCCCTAAAACTCCTCCTATTACCTCATATAACCCCTCCCTATAACTCCTCCTATTACCCCATATAACCGCTCCCTATAACTCCTCCTATTATCCCATATAACCGCTCCATATAACTCCTCCTATTACCCCATATAACCCCTCCCTATAACTCCTCCTATTATCCCATATAACCGCTCCATATAACTCCTCCTATTATCCCATATAACCGCTCCATATAACTCCTCCTATTACCCCATATAACCGCTCCCTATAGCTCCTCCTATTGCCCCATATAACCGCTCCCTATAACTCCTCCTATTACCCCATATAACCGCTCCCTAAAATTCCTCCTATTACCTCATATAACCCCTCCCTATAACTCCTCCTATTACCCCATATAACCGCTCCCTAAAACTCCTCCTATTACCTCATATAACCCCTCCCTATAACTCCTCCTATTACCCCATATAACCGCTCCCTATAACTCCTCCTATTATCCCATATAACCGCTCCATATAACTCCTCCTATTACCCCATATAACCCCTCCCTATAACTCCTCCTATTATCCCATATAACCGCTCCATATAACTCCTCCTATTATCCCATATAACCGCTCCATATAACTCCTCCTATTACCCCATATAACCGCTCCCTATAGCTCCTCCTATTGCCCCATATAACCGCTCCCTATAACTCCTCCTGTTACACCATATAACCGCTCCCTATAACTCCTCCTATTACCCCATATAACCTCTCCCTATAACTCCTCCTATGACCCCATATAACCGCTCCCTATAACTCCTCCTATTACCCCATATAACCGCTCCCTATTACTCCTCTTATTACACCATATAACCCCCCCTATAACTCCTCCTTTTACCCCATATAACCTCTCCCTATAACTCCTCCTATTACCCCATATAACCTCTCCCTTTTACCCTATATAACCACACCCTATAACTCCTCCTATGACCCCATATAACCGCTCCCTATAACTCCTCCTATTACCCCATATAACCGCTCCCTATAACTCCTCCTATTACCCCATATAACCGCTCCCTATTACTCCTCTTATTACACCATATAACCCCCCCTATAACTCCTCCTTTTACCCCATATAACCTCTCCCTATAACTCCTCCTATTACCCCATATAACCTGTCCCTATTACCCTATATAACCACACCCTATAACTCCTCCTATTACCCCATATAACCGCTCCCTATAACTCCTCCTCTTGACTCTCCCCAAATCCCAAGCTGACGCACACAGCAATATAAATGCACTTTTACTACACAGGCACACTGCCTTAAAATGTAGTACTGGGCCCCAATCTTTCTCAATTCTAAGCGAGGCCGATAAGTGAGCGCAGTTTTGTGACGCTTCCATTTCACAGAGTTACGCACTTCTGCTCTGAAAGAGGGAACTGAGAGTCTTTCTAAATTAAACAAATTACTTGAAAAGGAAATGGAACTGTAGGTTTGCCAATACAGAATGAATATAAAATGTATATAAAGGGGTTGTGGTATGGGACACATACGAATCAGGGGGGAACCACCTCTTTTACAACTTAGGGTAAATAATAGGATGTCTTGGAAAACCCTACGGCAGACATTTTGTTAGCCGCGTGGATGCCTGTGGCTAACCCTCGCTACGAAACTCACACGCACTATTCCCTGTATCTGCCCTTATTCTTTCAGTTTGTCTTGACATACGTGTGCTCTTTAATCATACAACGTTTTTGTTCTCCCTCACGCATTATACTGCGCTGTGGCGTATGTTGTGACAACCAGGTGTGTCAATATTAAGGCTTCAGAAGCTCAAGTGGCCCATGGGCGGACTATGAATAGCTGGAATAGCTGGCCACTTGGGCTTCTATATATATTATATTAATACGTTCAACATTGGTAATAGTCTGTATTTTATCATCCATAGGTTGGCTGGTCATATCTTGCCTACAAATATGTTTATAATGGCCAATATATATATATATATATCCAGCCCGTGTCTCCCCACTGCTGGATGAACCCTCCCCAATGATCTCCCAGGTGCTGCGGGTACAGCCTCTTCTCCACATCGCTCCCACACATTGTCTCATCCCATCCTCTCCAGCCCGTGTCTCCCCACTGCTGGATGAAGCCGCCCCAATGATCTCCCAGGTGCTGAGGTTACAGCCGCTCTTCTCCACGTCTCTCCCTCACATTGTCTCATCCCATCCTCCCATCTTACTTTTGGGCGTCCCGGTCTTTTAATCTCTCTTGGAATCCAGTCGAGTTCCATCTTTGTCCAACGATGGTCATTTCTTCTTGTGATATGTCCGGCCCACCGCCATTTTAATTCTTCCCCGTGTGATGATATCACAGACTTTTGTTTGGTTTCAAACCCATTCATTCTTGTTCCTGTCTCTTCGGGTAATACCCAGCATGCATCTCACATCCACACGCGAGCGCGGGCAGAATACACTGGTGTATGTATTTATATATTTATATAGCAAATAAAAATATCACTTGTGAGCACATGCACATGTCTTAGACAGGTCTGCAACCCTGCCCTTCCCCATTATCTCTTAGCATACATACAGTGCTTCCACTGCAGCAAGGAATTCTGGGAAATTACATGCAAATAAATGAGCACACAGTGTCACCTTTTGCCTCAAATCCATTTTGACATGGAACCCTTATAAGCTTATGCTCGCTGCATTACACAGCTTTCAGCACAGCCTGGGATTAGATGCATAGCCAGTAAACCTACTCACAGACAGCTGTTTCGACCTTTTGGGTGTCATCGGTGTGAGGCTGGTTGTACTGGCTTTGCCATTTTAAGGCTGGGTAGGTTATATGGTATATATACACACACACATACAGTATATCAGCCTAATGCCAGAGCGGGGAAGGCGATAAAAACTGAAACTATTTTCCGGGGTTTAGTGAATAACATGGGAATAAGGAATTAACCGTTAATCCTCATTTACGTACATCTGCAGTAGTGGTACTCCTAGTATGTGTGTAATAATAGTGGTACTCCTAGTATGTGTGTAATAATAGTGGTACTCCTAGTATGTGTGTAATAATAGTGGTACTCCTAGTATGTGTGTAATAATAGTGGTACTCCTAGTATGTGTGTAATAATAGTGGTACTCCTAGTATGTGTGTAATAATAGTGGTACTCCTAGTATGTGTGTAATAATAGTGGTACTCCTAGTATGTGTGTAATAATAGTGGTACTCCTAGTATGTGTGTAATAATAGTGGTACTCCTAGTATGTGTGTAATAATAGTGGTACTCCTAGTATGTGTGTAATAATAGTGGTACTCCTAGTATGTGTGTAATAATAGTGGTACTCCTAGTATGTGTGTAATAATAGTGGTACTCCTAGTATGTGTGTAATAATAGTGGTACTCCTAGTATGTGTGTAATAATAGTGGTACTCCTAGTATGTGTGTAATAATAGTGGTACTCCTAGTATGTGTGTAATAATAGTGGTACTCCTAGTATGTGTGTAATAATAGTGGTACTCCTAGTATGTGTGTAATAATAGTGGTACTCCTAGTATGTGTGTAATAATAGTGGTACTCCTAGTATGTGTGTAATAATAGTGGTACTCCTAGTATGTGTGTAATAATAGTGGTACTCCTAGTATGTGTGTAATAATAGTGGTACTCCTAGTATGTGTGTAATAATAGTGGTACTCCTAGTATGTGTGTAATAATAGTGGTACTCCTAGTATGTGTGTAATAATAGTGGTACTCCTAGTATGTGTGTAATAATAGTGGTACTCCTAGTATGTGTGTAATAATAGTGGTACTCCTAGTATGTGTGTAATAATAGTGGTACTCCTAGTATGTGTGTAATAATAGTGGTACTCCTAGTATGTGTGTAATAATAGTGGTACTCCTAGTATGTGAGTAATAATAGTGGTACTCCTAGTATGTGTGTAATAATAGTGGTACTCCTAGTATGTGTGTAATAATAGTGGTACTCCTAGTATGTGTGTAATAATAGTGGTACTCCTAGTATGTGTGTAATAATAGTGGTACTCCTACTATGTGTGTAATAATAGTGGTACTCCTAGTATGTGTGTAATAATAGTGGTACTCCTAGTATGTGTGTAATAATAGTGGTACTCCTAGTATGTGTGTAATAATAGTGGTACTCCTAGTATGTGTGTAATAATAGTGGTACTAACAGAAATTATCTGGGGTAATAGGAGGAGTTATAGCGATGGGTTATATGGGGTAATAGGAGGAGTTATAGGGAGCAGTTATATGGGGTTATAGGAGGAGTTATAGGGAGAGGTTATATGGGGTAATAGGAGGAGTTATAGGGAGCAGTTATATGGGGTTATAGGAGGAGTTATAGGGAGCGGTTATATGGGGTAATAGGAGGAGTTATAGGGAGAGGTTATATGGGGTTATAGGAGGAGTTATAGGGAGAGGTTATATTGGGTAATAGGAGGAGTTATAGGGAGCAGTTATATGGGGTTATAGGAGGAGTTATAGGGAGCGGTTATATGGGGTAATAGGAGGAGATATAGGGAGCAGTTATATGGGGCAATAAGAGGAGTTATAGGGAGCGGTTATATGGGGTAATAGGAGGAGTTATAGGGAGCAGTTATATGGGGTTATAGGAGGAGTTATAAGGAGCAGTTATATGGGGCAATAAGAGGAGTTATAGGGAGCAGTTATATGGGGCAATAAGAGGAGTTATAGGGAGCGGTTATATGGGGTAATAGGAGGAGTTATAGGGAGCGGGTATATGGGGTAATAGGAGGAGTTATAGGGAGAGGTTATATGGGGTAATAGGAGGAGTTATAGGGAGAGGTTATATGGGGTAATAGGAGGAGTTATAGGGAGCGGTTATATGGGGCAATAAGAGGAGTTATAGGGAGCGGTTATATGGGGCAATAAGAGGAGTTATAGGGAGCGGTTATATGGGGTAATAGGAGGAGTTATAGGGAGCGGTTATATGGGGCAATAAGAGGAGTTATAGGGAGCGGTTATATGGGGTAATAGGAGGAGTTATAGGGAGCGGTTATATGGAGTAATAGGAGGAGTTATAGGGAGCGGTTATATGGGGCAATAAGAGGAGTTATAGGGAGCGGTTATATGGGGTAATAGGAGGAGTTATAGGGAGCGGTTATATGGGGTTATAGGAGGAGTT
Source organism: Ascaphus truei (assembly GCF_040206685.1). Lineage (NCBI taxonomy): Eukaryota > Metazoa > Chordata > Amphibia > Anura > Ascaphidae > Ascaphus > Ascaphus truei. The sequence continues at coordinate 60,593,970 of NC_134492.1, read as the reverse complement.
TATAGGGAGCGGTTATATGGGGCAATAAGAGGAGTTATAGGGAGGGGTTATACAGTATGGGGTAATAGGAGTTATAGGGAGGGGTTATATGGGGTAATAGGAGGAACTCTTTTTATTGAAAAAAAATTCCAACATTACATTCCATAGAAAAACATTTCAAACAAAAAAAACTGCACATTATGTACAAACTTATATTATATGAATATTAACTCAGCATTTGTTCCACCTTTCTCCTCAACAGCAACTTCACATTCCTTTTATACACATTTTAATTGAAACTAAATAAGAGCCTTAACTATGATCTTAATAGCTGCTACCTTTAAAGGATTAATGAACAAACATTAAGCCCCCCCCCAAAAAACAAAAAAAAAACACACGGTATTACTTTTTCTTTTTCCCCACATTATCCCCCAATGACCCAAACCTCTTGACGGTCACTGAAGGTGGAATCATGTCCGAGTCTGTCTCTCTGGAAACATCCATAGTATGTTCCTCTTCGGATAAGGAAAGTTCCTCCACATCGTCGGAGTCCTCAGCTCTTGACCCCCAATCCTTTCTGAGAGCAGAAAAACGGTTTTTCATAGCTACCTGAGGAACTTTACCAGCGGGACCTGCAGGACGTCGAAGAGTACCTCCAAGTTTTTTCACCATGCTCTTCTTCCTTTTCTTTTTTCCCTGTGCCCAAATCTGCTCACTTTCTTTTTCTTTATTATTATTTTCCCTCACTTGGGTTTCCATCAAAGTAGGATCATCTGATTCCCCAGATTGTTCCCCTGCTGGGAGTAGATTTGGGGAGGTTCCTTCTAAGGGGTCTTCTGACATTTCCTGGGCTTTGTTTACACTCACAATAATTGTTTTTTCTGTAAGTGTTTCTGGGCAAACTGCATCCACAGGTGGTCCAGGACAAGCTCCGTCCCCAGGAGGATCTAAGCAAGCGCCATCCCTAGGCTGAACCAGACCAACCCCATCTGCAGGCGGATCCAGACATATTCTGTCTGCAACTTTCAGGGCCCGGTCGTAAAGTGCTTCATTGTCTTCGAAGTCCACTTCCTGCTCCCATACTTTTGAAATAATATGCCAGGCTTCTGCGCAATTCGTGTATGAATGTCCAAATTTATCGCATAAATTACATCTGATGTTTGTACAACTTGCCCTCTCGTGGCCCAAGGACTGGCACAAGTTGCATTTTAGAACATCACAAGACATGCTTAAATGTCTGGCTGAACCACATCTATGGCACAAGGTTGGCTGCCCATAGTAAAAACAATTTCCTTTTTCCCTTCCTATGAAGAAGGAGTTTGGCAAATGCTTTGTAACATTGCCATGTCGCCAAAGTCTGACTTGCACCTTCCAACCTCCAACCCAAATTTCATCCGAGTCCATAATCCTTGTAGGTGGAGCCAGTACTTCGCATTGTCTGCCAAGCCATATCAGAATATCTGATATTGGGACTGATTCGTGTCTGAAGAGAATTGTTACCGACTTTGTTTCCGGTTTGGACACAGGAATAGCTGCAAAGGACTTCCATAATTCAGAATTTTTAAGAGCCTGAGGTCTCTTAAAGCTGACATCGTATTCGCATGAACCTGGAACATGGATAAAGGCATAAATGTCATCTGCACTGAAGCCCAAAGATTCTTTCAATAGATGTTTTCCTACAAAAATCCTGTCAGGCTTCATCTCCTCTGCGCCCTTATATCTCAACTTTACCACGTTCCTCCTTTTTAAAGGTTGTGCATTTCTGGTCACAGCGCTCACAAAGGATCTCCCACTCCAGGCTGAAGGGGGTGCTGTGTGAACTGGGGTTACCTTGATGCCATTACTTTGCCTTACCCCATCTTCTGATTGGGCCACTATATCAGGAACTGTTTGGATAGGAGCAGCACTTTCAGTCTCTACAACCTTAACTTCACTCCCAGGCACTACAGGGTTAATGCAGTCTCCATTGCTGCTAATTACCACCTGCTGTTCTCCTCTCTCAGAGTTCTGAATCCCAGGACCAGCTAATAAGCAGGGGTGTGGTTCTGTAAGTCCAGGTGAGCATGGGTTCTCTGGCTCACTGCTCTCAGGCACAAACTCAATTTCCAGCTGATCTCCTCTCAGAGTTTCTAGGTTCTTGCTTTGCTGCTCTCCAGATTTCTTTGTAATTTCTTTAACTTCTCCCAGCGTGGGAGTCTGAGATAACCCAACATCACAGGTGTCTGCTGCTTTCTTTGCATGCAATGGTCTTTTAATCAGATCTTCTGCTATTAGCCCCTGGGATGCTGGAAGCTCTGGAACAGATCCTTGCTCACAGTCTGATACACCCTGAGGTGAGTCCCCTTCCCTGAAGTCTTTGGACCCTATTTTTTGGGCTGTTACCTTCTCCTGTGGAAACCTTTAGCCTCCGGTCCTTTGCTTTCTTTTTTCTTGCAACTTTACCCTTTGGGGTTTTCTTGGCAGTTGGTGGAATTAAACTGTCAGGATCTGAATCAGAATTTTCCTGGGATAAGTTCTCTGTTTTATCTTTAGACTTTGCAGACTTGTTCTGGGATCTAGTTTCTCTCCCACTTCTTTTAGGCGTCACCAAACTTATCTTTTCTTGTGAGCATTTAATGGGGTTTTGGCTTCCGTTTCCACAATATGAATCTGCGCCTTGTTCTGCACTTTGCTCTGCACCCTGCTCAGCATTTTGCTCTGCGCCCCGCTCTGCACCCTGCTTGGCACTTTGCTCTGCACCCTGTTCAGCACTGTGGGTTAGCATTTCAATAGTTTTTAAAAGGGAACGTTTCTGTTTGACTGGAACCCCAGTTATTTTAGCAATCTCAACCTCCAACCGGGTTAATTCAACATGCAGATGATTTATTTGCTTCTTCCGCGTGTCTACCTCACGACCACGACATCTCTTTAACTTAATATTTTCTATTTCCAATTCTTCTACCTTCCTGTTATACTTCTTCAATAAAGCTCGTTTCTCTTCTTTTTTAAGCAGATTCTGTTCTGCCCCTTCCTTTCTCTCCAAACTCTCCTGTACCTTGCAATCAGTCTCACCAAGGCCTACACCACTGCTGCCGCCTGCGGCCTCTCCTACTTCCATCTCCAACTCATAGCCACCAACCCCTGCGTCTAAGGCCATCCTGGCTCCCCTGCAGGAGCTCACCTGCAGCCCATCCTGGAGGAGTTATAGGGAGCGGTTATATGGGGTAATAGGAGGAGTTATAGGGAGAGGTTATATGGGGTAATAGGAGGAGTTATAGGGAGCGGTTATATGGGGCAATAAGAGGAGTTATAGGGAGGGGTTATATGGGGTAATAGGGGGAGTTATAGGGAGCGGTTATGTGCAGTAATAGGAGGAGTTATAGGGAGCGGGTATATGGGGTAATAGGAGGAGTTATAGGGAGAGGTTATATGGGGTAATAGGGGGAGTTATAGGGAGAGGTTATATGGGGTAATAGGGGGAGTTATAGGGAGCAGTTATATGGGGTAATAGGAGGAGTTATAGGGAGCGGTTATATGGGGTAATAGGAGGAGTTATAGGGAGAGGTTATATGGGGTAATAGGAGAAGTTATAGGGAGAGGTTATGTGCAGTAATAGGAGGAGTTATAGGGAGCGGGTATATGGGGTAATAGGAGGAGTTATAGGGAGAGGTTATATGGGGTAATAGGGGGAGTTATAGGGAGAGGTTATATGGGGTAATAGGGGGAGTTATAGGGAGCAGTTATATGGGGTAATAGGAGGAGTTATAGGGAGCGGTTATATGGGGTAATAGGAGGAGTTATAGGGAGAGGTTATATGGGGTAATAGGAGAAGTTATAGGGAGAGGTTATATGGGGTAATAGGAGGAGTTATAGGGAGCGGTTATATGGGGTAATAGGAGGAGTTATAGGGAGCAGTTATATGGGGTAATAGGAGGAGTTATAGGGAGCGGTTATATGGGGTAATAGGAGGAGTTATAGGGAGCGGTTATATGGGGTAATAAGAGGAGTTATAGGAAGAGGTTATATGGGGTAATAGGAGGAGTTATAGGGAGCGGGTATATGGGGTAATAGGAGGAGTTATAGGGAGCGGTTATATGGGGTAATAGGAGGAGTTATAGGGAGCAGTTATATGGGGCAATAAGAGGAGTTATAGGGAGGGGTTATATGGGGTAATAGGAGGAGTTATAAGGAGGGGTTATATGGGGTAATAGGAGGAGTTATAGGGAGCGGTTATGTGCAGTAATAGGAGGAGTTATAGGGAGGGGTTATATGGGGTAATAGTAGGAGTTTTGGGGAGCGGTTATATGGGGTAATAGGAGGAGTTATAGGGAGAGGTTATATGGGGTAATAGGAGAAGTTATAGGGAGAGGTTATATGGGGTAATAGGAGGAGTTATAGGGAGCAGTTATATGGGGTAATAGGAGGAGTTATAGGGAGCGGTTATATGGGGTAATAGGAGGAGTTATAGGGAGGGGTTATATGGGGTAATAGGAGGAGTTATAGGGAGCGGTTATATGGGGTAATAGGAGGAGTTATAGGGAGCAGTTATATGGGGTAATAGGAGAAGTTATAGGGAGAGGTTATATGGGGTAATAGGAGGAGTTATAGGGAGAGGTTATATGGGGTAATAGGTGGAGTTATAGGAAGTGGTTATATGGGGTAATAGGAGAAGTTATAGGGAGCGTTTATATGGGGTAATAGGAGCAGTTAAATGGAGTGGTTATATGGGGTAATAGGAGGAGTTATAGGGAGCGGTTATATGAAGTAATGGGAGGAGTTATAGGGAGCGGTTATATGGGGTAATAGGAGGAGTTATAGGGAGCGGTTATATGGGGTAATAGGAGGAGTTATAGAGAGCGGTTATATGGAGTAATAGGAGGAGTTATAGAGAGCGGTTATATGGAGTAATAGGAGGAGTTATAGGGAGTGGTTATATGGGGTGATAGGACGCGTTAAATGGAGCATAGGATAGGAAGAGTTAGGGAGGAATGATGCAGTACTTTTGCACAGATACACTAATATAAGATACAAATTGCTCCGTTAGCTTTAGTCTAAACTTATGTAGCCCTTTTTCTGAACCCTCCCAAAGGAACTACTGGTCACTGTACAACACCTGCGGCTCCAGGAGATCTGAGCCTCCGCTAGCTGGGAGCCTGGGGTAACACTTACACATTTCCTTAGCGCAGCGCCTCCACTTACCCAGGATCCCCGTGATGTGAGATTCCCCTGGGCAAGAAACATACAACACCTTATGATAACCAATACCTTTTACTTAAGAACATACACACATATCAACAATAGAATAACAGGTGTCCCTCTACAGAGGAGACACTAATAACCAAGGCGTCTCACCAAACGCTTCCCCCAACACCGAGTGATCCCACCCAGTGTCCATAGGATCCCCACCCAATGTCCCGCACTCTTGCAGAGAGAGGATATGGGTGACTGCGCAGTCACTATTAAGCTAAGGGCCCGTTGGTGCACTTGTGGATGTAAAGTACCTGCCGAGCACTCCAGTACTCGGATCAGCAACTGCTTCACAAAGGATCCGTCGCTCGGTGATTCCGTCTGATCCCAAACGGGTTCTTTGCACGAGGACCGCCAAGGGCGATCTCACCCTGGATATAGTCTCTGTGGGCCCCGACTTGAGCCCGAACCTCTTCACAGGAACCGCAGCGTCCACTGTGTCCCTATCTATCACTGGCACTACGTGACACGGTCCCTAAGCTAGGGCCTGTCCCTGTAGCACCACAAACTGGGGAGTGAGGACCTATCTGGGCCCTAAGGGGTTAATAGCCTGCTCCGCTCCCCTAACTCTTCCCAGTCCTGACTCTAGCTAATACTAACAGCGCCTGCAGCAAACACACTGCACACACACAGGCAACCTGCAGCAACCCACTGCACACACACATGCAACCTGCAGCAAACACACTGCATACACACAGGCAACCTGCAGCAACAACACACAGCACACACTGCTCACACTGTGCCTACTTGTCAGCGCTCACAGCACTACCAGCCGTGACACTGACAAGACTGCACACACACCTAAGGGCAGGGTCCCTAACCTAGGGGCTGTCCCTCAGTACCTACCCACTACCCTAACAGGGATTGGGGCCTGCCTGGGACTTGGGGATCCTTACCTGGTGTAGGGGCCACTTGCTCCCTACACCCTTCCTCCCCCTTCCTGCTCCCAGCTCCAACTGCCAAACGTGGTCCCCGCAACATTGCATCCTTCCTCCACAGGAGAAGCTGCAAAACCCTATTTGCTGGCTGGCTGCACGTGATGTGGGTGAAAGGGCAATCCCCAGAGGCTGCTGGGAATTGTAGTCCACTCAAGACCTCTTTAGCATTGGTACCGCGTGCGCTACCCTTACTGCGCCTGCGCGACCAACGTGCACGCTCGCACAACCTGTCATGGCGGCTTCCGCTAGCCTGGTGTGCCGCAGAGCCTCGGAGCGCTACATGGGGGGTCTCTGGGGCTGAAAAGAGACCGGGGTTACACTTATTAAAAACGAGGCCTCAGTAGTCAGCTCTTCTGCACAAGAAACTGTTCTGTTATTTACATAGAAATATATTTGTGATATTATCTGTTCCATGAAGAATAAACTTCGGTGGGGGGGGGGTCTGCCTGCGTACCACAATGCTCAGTGCGACTATATAAAGTCACATGATCCCATTCAGAAGGAAGGAGGGGGATTTCAGTAAGACACAAAATACAGCTTCAGCGAACTACTGAGAAATGGTACGTCATCAACGTAACCACTTCCTGCGTGGTAACAAACTTACTCTCATTGCGAGGGCAGGAAAGGGGGGGTTAACCTTAACTTAGACAACGTTGAGCGGAGGATGCGGGGAAAAAGTTTCATGGGCCAGGCGGATTCCACAGGCCCACTGATAATGCACACCCCGAACTGTATAATGGTGCAGAGTATCTACACATTGATAATCAACACGCCACACTGTATAATGATGCTGAGTATTTATACACTGATAATGAATACACTGCACTGTATAAAGATCCAGAGTATCTCTATACACTGATAATGAACACGCTGCGCTGTATAATGCTATTGAGTATTTCCATAAACTAATAATGAACATGATGTACTGTATAATGATGCTGAGTGTCTATACACTGATAAGGAATATGCCATGCTATATAATGATGCTGAGTGTCTATACACTGATAATGAACACGCTGCGCTGTATAATGATCAAGGGTATCTATATACTGATAATGAAGGCACCGCGCTGTATAATGATTAGAGATTCTATATACTGGTAATGATCAGGGTGCACTATATAATGATGATGAGTATCTATATACTGATAATAAATACGCTGTGCTATATAATGATGTTGAGTGTCTACCCACTGATAATGGACACGCTGCGCTGTTTAATGATGATGAGTATCTCTATACACTGATAATGAACAGGCTGCATAATGATGCTGAGTATCTAAATATAGATAGATATATACTGTATATACACTGTATCTATATATATATATAGATATATAGATACAGTGTATATACAGTATATATCTATCTATCTATATTTAGATACTCAGCATCATTATGCAGCGTGTCCATTATCATTGTAGAGACACTCAGCATCATGCATGTTTATATATATATATATATATATATATATATATATATATATATATATATACACACACACACACAGACACACATATACACACATTGCTATGTCTTGCTGGTCCCACTGGCTGGGCACAATTCCCGCAATTTAAGGTTGTCTTGACTGAAGAGCTCACAATTTGATGGCTGGCATTGGACATGGTATTTAAAGGAGGAAATAGTTGTGTCCTATGTAAAGATCCAGCAAGGCCCGGAGACCCTGGGCAAAGGGTGACATGACTGCTTACCGAGTGCTGGGCCTAATGTTGTGAGTTGGGGACAAGGTGAGGGGGAGAAGTAAGGAGGGGATCTAGGTTATATTAGTGCTGGGGAATTTGCCACCTCTTCAAACCCAGACCTGGAAGAAGCTTCACCCTCCCTCTCTGTGTGTTGATGTTTGGGTTGTTGTTTTAGTTGTTGTTTCAGCTTGGCGGGAAGGCGTTAGAGGGGGAAGGGCCCTGGTGAGAAGGTGTTAGAGGGGAAGGGACCCTGACAGGAAGGCGTTAGAGGGGGAAGGGACCCTGACAGGAAGGCGTTAGAGGGGGAAGGGACCCTGACAGGAAGGTGTTAGAGAGGGAAGGGACCCTGGTGAGAAGGTGTTAGAGAGGGAAGGGACCCTGGTGAGAAGGTGTTAGAGAGGGAAGGGACCCTGGTGAGAAGGTGTTAGAGATGGAAGGGACCCGACGGGAAGGCGTTAGAGGGGGAAGGGACCCTGGTGAGAAGGTGTTAGAGGGGGAAGGGACCCGATGGGAAGGCGTTAGAGGGGGAAGGGACCCCGACGGGAAGGCATTAGAGGGGGAAGGGACCCTGACGGGAAGGCGTTAGAGGGGGAAGGGACCCTGACGGGAAGGCGTTAGAGGGGGAAGGGACCCTGACGGGAAGGCGTTAGATGGGGAAGGACCCTGGTGAGAAGGTGTTAGAGAGGGAAGGGACCCCGACGGGAAGGTGTTAGAGAGGGAAGGGACCCGACGGGAAGGCGTTAGAGAGGGAAGGGACCCCGACGGGAAGGCGTTAGAGGGGGTAGGGACCCTGACGGGAAGGCGTTAGAGGGGGAAGGGACCCCGACGGGAAGGCATTAGAGGGGGTAGGGACCCTGACGGGAAGGCGTTAGAGGGGGAAGGGACCCCGACGGGAAGGCATTAGAGGGGGAAGGGACCCTGACGGGAAGGCGTTAGAGGGGGAAGGGACCCCGACGTGAAGGCGTTAGAGGGGGAAGGGACCCCGACGGGAAGGCATTAGAGGGGGTAGGGACCCTGACGGGAAGGCGTTAGAGGGGGAAGGGACCCCGACGGGAAGGCATTAGAGGGGGAAGGGACCCTGACGGGAAGGCGTTAGAGGGGGAAGGGACCCTGACGGGAAGGCGTTAGAGGGGGAAGGGACCCTGACGGGAAGGCATTAGATGGGGAAGGACCCTGGTGAGAAGGTGTTAGAGAGGGAAGAGACCCCGACGGGAAGGCATTAGATGGGGAAGGACCCTGGTGAGAAGGTGTTAGAGAGGGAAGGGACCCTGGCGGGAGTTGGCTTCTTGGGGGAGTGTAAGGTAGCTCCAGTAGTTGTTTGGGGGAAGGCGGATCAGACTTGGCTTGGGCGGCCGATATGGCAGTGACCTTCCAGTGGTGATGTTGACTTGGACCAAGTGGCTTGGGCGGCTCCTTGGCAAGTAGAGTTACACGCCGGGGGTATCCCTCTGGCTCATGGATGGTTTACAGAGCAGGGTACCCTAGTTTGGGTTATATTTTGTATATATGTAATAAAGCTGCAACCTGTTTTTCCCAACTACTTGTGTGTGTGGTATTATTTTATGACGGGTTGATTTAGGGGGTTCAAGCCTCACCTCCCTCCCTTCCCCCAAGGATCGAAGGTAGGAGTCAGTCATGTCACTCAAGTCCTGACCATCAGCAGGCGGATTCTTAACCCATATCTGGCGGGTTGGTTGGTGTAATTAATAAAGAATAAATGTAAAAACATAGGCCCCCCAAACTATAACAAGGTAACCTCCTCTGAATACCACTCCCATAATCCCATCTGTTTATCAGCCTTGCTGCTAAATTTGGGGTTAATTATGCGCGGTATAATGTTCCACATGAAGGGTGAGTTTTATATTAATCTTATGCCCGATATGAGGAGCCCGGCACACAGCAAATACTGGGGCGCGTGCCCCGATTTATTCGCAGGGAGGAAGCGGCTCTGTGCCCTAAATTTGCATCATACATCAGTAGAAGAATCTTGGTCTCGAAACGTTATCTTCATAACATTACTGCACTTTCCAGTGTACATATAGAGATAGACGGATAGACGGATCGAGATATAGAAATACAGTGATACAGCGTACATATAGAAATATATGGAATGAAAAAGTTGCATGGTGCTCTAAACCAAAATCACAGCAAACAATAATAATAATTAACTAAAATATGCAGCGGACTACCCCTCCAAAGAAAGCAAAAGATAAGGCTAGGGTATTAAATTACACCCATACACCTGTTGGATGTGTAACTGGAGAATAAAGTCCCACATGCAATGAGGTAAGGAAAGTATACACCTGCTGGTGTCCAGCATTAATACAACATCATGGTATTGAAATGGGGTAACAAACAACAATCCTAGCAGCCACTAATGGAAAAGGAGAGTGAAAGAGGCTCACTTAAGAGTATAACTCACGCAATTATGGAGCCTGACGTGTAACTTCTCCTGGGGTGTACCGTGCCTCCGTTGATGTAGATAAACAGGAGCAGGGAAAGAAAAAACGAAGCACTGGATCCACTGATAAAGGGCCACAAGCCCGAAACGCGTAGGTGTTCTGTTTTTGTGCTTTTGATCCATTAAAACTTTTATTGTGGGAACGCACCTCTGTGTTTATTTTTACCTCAGTGGAACCAGTGCTTCGTTTTTTCTTTCCCTGCTCCTACATATAGAAATAGACAGACAGACAGATACACAGACAGACAGACAGACAGACAGATACACAGACAGACAGACAGATATACAGATATACAGATAAACAGACAGATACACAGACAGACAGACAGACAGATATACAGATATACAGATAAACAGACAGATACACAGACAGACAGATAGATACAGTAGATAGACAGACAGATATACAGATAGACAGATATACAGACAGACAGACAGACAGATACTTTCATTCTTACACCCAGTTATATTGGCAATGTTACGTTTCCCAGCAGAAAACAAAATTCTACTTAACTTCAGTAAATTGCAATCAGACGCCTTCTTCCATTAATACTCAATCCATCAGATGCCCCCTGAATCAACACCTGACCAATCAGATCCCTCTCCAGATGAATACTCCCTATGTATGAACCTGTTCTGCCTATCCGTGTACCCCTTTGTTTTTTTTTTCTTCTTCTTAAAAAGGCGATCCAACGTCTTCTTCAACACAGTCCCTCTATCTGCCACACAGGTCTCTAAAAAAGTGGCAATTGCCCCATTTCTGGTGCTTTTAACCCAACGAACACGGCGTGCTCTACCCCCACTCCACCCCCCCCCCCCCCCCAAGTCATATCAGCGACGCTTACCTTGAGCCAAAACGTTCGGGTTCCAGAGCAAAGATCCAAACGCCAGCAGCTTGAGACACCCGATCATCGTCGACGTCGGACAATCAGCGCGGGCCCCCCCCCCTACAATAAACCAGAGAACTAATCAATTAGTTCGCAAAAACCTGGGCGGAAAAAAAAAGGGGGGCTTGTGAAAAGGAGACCTTCCACATACGTCGAAAAGCGTCTTATCAATTCCCTGGCAGCTTCCTCTATTACTAAACACCGGCTGCTATCCGTGCCATGAAGCTTCTCAAAGTGATACTCAGTCCAATTCTACCTACTTCTTCATTGCGCTGCAGGAAGCTGGGGTTTTTTTTTTAACCACGCTGTCATTTCCTTAGCAGAATTATTTAAGACGAGCGTATGAAAACGGTTTGCAAAAGTCGGGCAGTCTTGTTTTTTGGCGCTAGAAGTGGGTTTCTGCAGGCGCCGGGTTTTACTGGGGGTTTCTGAGAACAGCGGCTGGCATCTCTCTGCCTTTGCGTTTTGACCCAATGTCGCCAAATGTTCCCCAGTCACGGCGGGAAGGAGCACACGGGACAGAGACCAGGGCGACAGGGAGAGGGGATTGGGAGGAAAAAACATGGATACTCATAGGCCCAGATCCACTAAAGTCCATGAAATCCAGGCTCATAACGGGACGTGACCTAAAACAGGAGCGGGCGCGATGTTCCCCGAGGTTACCGTGTCTCCTCACAGCTAATTATATGCAGAAGCAGCGTCCATTCTACATGTCATTAGCATGGGGTCACCGTCACGTTATTGTAGCATCATGTGGTGTTATCTTCCCGTAAGCCTCCCTGCCCGGCTTCTAGGGGGATTACCTCAGGGTGTATTGTATGGCTACTACGCATGGGTCACCCTGACTCAGGGGCTGAATTCAGGCGGCTCGGCGATGAGGTAGCAAGGATGTAGGATAATGGGCGCCAGGAACTTTTGTAGAACAGTCATTTATTGGCGTCCCCAAACACAGGGACCAACCACGCACATATTAATAACAGTGCACTGTATTTTATATCAGACACACATTTATATGTTTCTTCCATCAGCGCCCGCTCTCAACACTCCCATGAAGGTTTTCTGACTTAGCTGGGAGTAAGTGCGGGACCCGGACCCCCTTTGTTTCTCCGGAACCCACATCGGTATTAATCCGATTATTCTGGGCTCCTTACGGGAATCCGGACGGGTCTCGTCTTACTTGACCCGGTACCTGGTGCCTGATTGGGAACGACCACTTCCACACAGACTGATGAATATTAGCGACAATCCATGGTTAGAGCCGACTCGCCGGCGGCCCTCTTTCCGGCACTGCCCCTGGCTGAGGGCATTGCAAAGTTCCTTGGAGGCGTTTATATCTCCAGAAAACGTCGCTGAGGCATTTTCAGTTCATCTGTTTTTTTGTGGCCAGGATAATGCCGATGGGGAGGGAATTCTCCAAGCGGCTGCTCTGGCCGGGGGGAGACATCCACATCATTTTATATGGACAACGGTGAAGATCCAGAAGGATATGGGGGTGTGGTTGGAGTTCTTGCGGTGTTACAACGGGAGGTTCAGCTCTTTATGGATCGGTGGGATTCAAGGCACATTTCGAGGGCTCGTGGAACGAAAAGCGATGGTTGGATCCGTGGGCGGAGTCTCATCGCAATAGGGCGCACATGTTCTGGTCTTACAATACAGGGGAGGGGGGGGTCGAGACAGTTAATCATTTTTGGTCTCGCTCACCCTTTGTGTGGCTTGCCCGAAGTTAAACATAGCCTTTAGGGCTAGGCATGTACCGCAGGTGGCTAACGGGGTTCCCAATGCTTTATCCCGAATGCAGTTAGAGTTCAGGTGGTGGCGCCAGAGGTGGATCCAGTCGGTCGGCGATGCCCGGTGGAGTTGGTGACGGTCCAGTGATGGACTTGGTGAGGGCTTCAGTGTCACCAGGTTCGTGGGACACTTATGTGGCTGCTTGGCAGGAATACCGGGACCTGACAAGGGAGCTGGGTTTAGAGGTTTCGGAGGTGGATGTCCTCTTGACGTACGTGCTAGTGTTAAAAGAAAGAGGGCTCGCAAGCAGCTGGGGGGAGAGAGAAGCAGCAGGGGCGCAGACGATCCGAGAAAGGCTTTCATAGCAAGGAGAGCAGTAGCCGGTTTGAAGAGGACGCCAGGACACCGGACACTCCACCAGTGCTAGAGGGTCTTGTTTAGGCGACCGGGCGAGTTTATGTGTCTCAGTTTGAAGCAAAGCTCTTTAATGCAGCATTCACGTTGGCATTTTTGGGGGCGTTACGCGAAAACTAATTAGTTTGCGCAACAAAAAGAGGTGGCGGGGGGCCTGTCGGTTGAGAGTGTGGTGCAAGGGCCGGAGTGGGTTAGGCTCCAAGTGCGGCAGTCTACAACAGACCAGCTAGGCCGGGGCTCTTGGGTTTCTCTTGGGTGGTAGACAGCACGATCTGCCCGGTAATGAGGCTCGGGGTCTACAAGGAGGTCCGCCCTCCTCTCCCGGGCCTGTTGCATGCAGATGGTGAGCTGTTGTCAAGATTTACATTTTAATTTATGCCTGAAAGATCTTGCTTAGATGGTACCCGTTTCGGGACCCACTCCTTCAGGGCAGCGACCGAGACAAGGCGGGCTGGCCTAGGAGCGGAGGTCATCCAAAGGATTGGGCGCTGGGAGTCCAACCGGTACCAGAGTTATGTTAGGCCGGCGATGAGTTAAGTGGTGGTGGGTGTGGCGGTAGGCGTAGCCGGCCTTCCTTAATAAAGGTGGAGTCCGGCTGGCTGCCCCAGAAACCATATGGTATGGGCTGAGAGTGTCAGCTCTTGTATCCAAATGTTGGTTCTCTGTGTTTTAAAACTGCAATGTATTATGTTTGTCCTGTGATTTAAACCCAGGTTGGTGACAAAAGGCAGTGTGAATTACATGTGAATTACATGTGGATTAGCATTTCAATGCCCCAGCTCAGAAAGGGTTTCCAAGCCCAAATCTCCCCAATTTATTTCCCTTATAAGTATAAGGCTCCCCAAAGTATATTCTGTAAAGAAGTGTACTTTATATTGTGTTTTAATGTTTACTACTGTATAAGGTTCTATACAGAAAGCCCAGGCATATGGAAGATGCTAGCTAGTTTGCATAGATTCCATAGTTCAGAGAGGGGGAAACCATTTGGTGAGCAGGATGTTCAGATTAGGATGTCTGTTGGTAGACACAGCGGAGCCAGGGAAAAAAACGGCTCTGGATGTCAGAACTGATAAGCAAGGTTTCTATTGGCAAGTTTTGAATTTATCCCTCCTATCAGTGAATGCGTAATTTCAATCCCTGCTTTAATTGGCTATTACACCCCTCAATGATTTAGATAGGATTTCAGCCTATATAAGAGCGTGCTGTAAAAGCAGCTCTCTCTCTCTTTTTCCTGTTGGAGATCTGAAGACAAGCATCTGCTGGCGGGCCTCTCACTTCTGATGCTTCTGTGAAAGAGCTATTCACACCTGGAAGCATGGAGAGGCCTAGCCAGCAGGCTGGATTTCGGTCCAGGAGCCCAAGGTCCTATCAAGGTAAGCCTTTGCTGAACAGGCGCCTTGCAACTAGGAAAGGGTAGATCTCTTCCCCAGACCCCCGTAAGTGTGTATATTCTCTGTTTCTTGTATTTCTGTGTGTTTCCGAGGTCTTGTCCGAATAAACCGCAATTTATTTTACTGCCTGTTTTGCCTTGTGACTGATCCCTTAAATATAAATGTGTATTGGGCCTGGTCTCCCGTGACAGTGGGGTTTATTCTGTTTTGATATTTTAGGTTTTGCTCCCCCCGGAAGTTTGGATCCTGTCCTAAAACCTGTCCTGATTGTGTGTTACTTTTTCCTGTCATGTAATAAACATGGGATTTCGGGAGTGGGAGTATTCAGTGGGATATTGGGGTCAAAATGTATTTAGATTCTGAGTAGGAGTCTGGGGGACAAAGTTACCGGTGGTCCCGTAATTCTCCCCGACGAGCAGGCAGGGTCTGCGGGGGCGCGAGGTGAATTACACCGTGTCCCCCAGAATCCTGGTTTTCAACCCCAAGTATCCCAGTCCCATTTCCCCCACATGTATAATGTTCCCCAAAGGTTTATAAGTTTATAAAGCAGTGTGATATGTTTTATACAGTATGTGTTAATCTCTATACAGGCAGCCCAGGATGTCTATACAGTAGGTGTTAATCTCTATACAGGCAGCCCAGGATGTCTATACAGTAGGTGTTAATCTCTATACAGGCAGCCCAGGATGTCTATACAGTAGGTGCCGGGATGTCTGCATAGAGATCGAGGATCAAAGAGGAGATGGGATGTTGAGAGGTGTGAAATAGTTTGGTGAGCAGGGAAGGGTGGAGTACCGGTCCGGAGAACAAGGGCACCCCACAGGGACAGTCCTTGGTCTGCCAGACCTGGTGGAGCCTGCCCAGTGGGTGGCAATGGGTTGGCTAAGAGAAGCTGCTGCTCATAGGCGCATTCCCAATTCATATTTCCCGCTTGCCCGACCCGGCTCCACACAACCCCTCCTTTGACGTCAGCAGCCAGACGATTCTGGCTGGCTGAGTTATGATTGGTCACCAGCCCCTTCTCCATGCTAGACATAGAACACCGAGGTCTATAATAATAATATAATAGCATGTTCTTGTATAGCGCTGCTAGTTTTACATAGCGCTTTACAGAGACATTTTGCAGGCACAGTCCCTGCCCCGTGGGGCTTACAATCTATGTTTTTGGTGCCTGAGGCACAGGGAGATAAAGTGACTGCCCAAGGTCACAAGGAGCTGACACCGGGAATTGAACCAGGTTCCCCTGCTTCAAACTCAGTGCCAGTCAGTGTCTTTACTCACTGAGCCACTCCTTCTCTATGTAAGGGGACTGCCCGATCAGAGAACCAGACCACTTTGAAGCTTGTTTCGGTGAGGCGCTGGCGGGCTTTTCAAAGTTGCTCTCTTGCGAATAACAGAGCAACCGACTTCCTTTTTAGCCAGAGAAGCCGGCCCAGCTGAAACTAGGTCCCGCATTTTGCGGCCAAGTTCTGAACGGAGAATGAAGCGGGAGAAAGCACTGCCGTCCTGCGTCTTTCCGGACAAGGTCCGGCCAGGGTAAGCCTTCCGGAAGCAGGCGCCCTACACCTCTTTGAAGCTAGATTTTCACCCCAGACCCCCAGTTAAGTGTGTTGTACCTGTACTTTGTGTATTTCTTTGTGTGTCCGCGGGTTTTACCTGAATAAACCTCATTTTATTCCACTACCTTGTTTTGCCGAGTGAATGACCCCAGAAGGTAAAAAGTGTTATAAGTCCCGGTCTCCCGTGACAGTGGGAATCCGGGAAACGTTTTCTGGTGGGGCGGACGAGGTTTGCGGTGGAATCAGCTGTTACCAGAGCTGTTGGTCTTGGCGAGCGATATGAGTCCCCCCCAACTGTTGATTATTCATGTCGCAGGGGCCACGACTTGGGTACGGTAACATGACTGGATTTTGTTAGGTCAGTGAAGAATGATTTATCTCTGATCCAGGTGCGTTGGGGATGGGTATGAGGGGTGTGGTCCGACATTGTTCCCCGGAAGGCATGGAGGGGCGCTCGTAGAGCTGGGGTGGTTAGGAAATGTATATTGTAGGGGCTGGGACAGAGGTCACCCCGAGTTCCATTCAGCAAATAGCAGAGTATTCTGCCCAGATGGGGTACAGTTATCGGAAATAGGGTTAGATCTGTTTAACCTGGCATTTGGAGGGGCTCCAAAGGGTCCTGGCGGGTCTGGGGGTACGGGGCTAACTTAAGGTGATTAAATAGCCCAGTGTGTGCAAACAATTGCGGGGTTAAGGGCGCTTTAACCTAGCCAGATGGTGGATCTATGGTGCAGGAAAGCCCCGTGGTGGGGGAATACGTGGGCAGGGCTCATTGGTGCACGATTCCCCGTGGCACATTCTTGCTAAATGGCTGGGCTGTTAAGGCGCCCGGCTTGGTGGGTCTTGCGGGTCACGGTTTGGGTACCATGGGCCTTTACCCGAGGGCTGGGCACGCTGGCAGGGCTGGCACTACTCGCGGTGCAGAATCTGTTTTATCTGCATCTACAGACCTTTGTTGTGAGTTTATTTATATATAACCTTATGGGGATGGGCGTGGCAGGCGTAAGCTTATAGGACGCAATGTTATAATGGATAAGAAGCAAAAAGTGACACACTGCAAGTGCTCATTTGCATGTCATTACCCAGAATCCCTCTATCTCTCCCAGCCTCAATCTGTCCTGCTCACCCTTGCACTGACTCGCTCTGCCTCTCACAGCCTCTTTCTGCCTCTCCCAGCCTCTCTCTGCCTCTCCCAGCCTCTCTCTGCCTCTCCCAGCCTCTCTCTGCCTCTCCCAGTCTCCCTCTGCCGCTCCCAGCCTCCCTCTGTCTCCCTCTGCCTCTCTCAGCCTCGCTCTGCCTCTCCCAATCCCGCCAAGCCTCTCCCAACCTCTATCTGCCCCTCCCAACCTCTATCTGCCTCTCCCAGCCTCTCTGTCTCGCCCAGCCTCTCTCTGCATCACCCAGCCACTCTCTGCATCACGCAGCCTCTCTCTGTCTCTCCCAGCCTCTCTGTGTCTCTTCCAGCCTCTCTCTGTCTCTTCCAGACTCTCTCTGCCTCTCTCAGACTATCTCTATCTCTCCCAGCCTCTATCTGCCTCTCCCAGCCTCTATCTGCCTCTCCCAGCCTCTCTCTGTCTCTCCCAGCCTCTCTCTGTCTCTCCCAGCCTCTCTCTGTCTCTCCCAGTCTCTCTCTGCATCTCCCAGCCTCTCTCTGTCTCTCTCTGCATCTCCCAGCCTGTCTCTATCTCTCCCAGCCTCTCTCTGTCTCTCCCAGCCTCTCTCTGTCTCTCCCAGCCTCTCTCTGTCTCTCCCAGCCTCTCTCTGTCTCTCCCAGCCTCTCTCTGCATCTCCCAGCCTCTCTCTGCATCTCCCAGCCTCTCTCTGCATCTCCCAGCCTCTCTCTGCATCTCCCAGCCTCTCTGCATCTCCCAGCCTCTCTCTGTCTCTCCCAGCCTCTCTCTGTCTCTCCCAGCCTCTATCGGCATCTCCCAGCCTCTATCAGCATCTCCCAGCCTTTCTGTGCCTCTCCCAGCCTCTCTCTGTCTCCCCCAGCCCCTCTCAACCTAACCCAACCTCTCTCGACCTCTCTCTGTCTCTCCCAGCCTCTCTCTGTCTCTCCCAGCCTCTCTCTGTGTCTCCCAGCCTCTCTCTGTCTCTCCCAGCCTCTCTCTGTCTCTCCCAGCCTCTCTCTGTCTCTCCCAGCCTCTCTCTGCATCTCCCAGCCTCTCTCTGCATCTCCCAGCCTCTCTCTGCATCTCCCAGCCTCTCTCTCCCAGCCTCTCTCTGTCTCTCCCAGCCTCTATCTGCATCTCCCAGCCTCTCTCTGCATCTCCCAGCCTCTCTTTGTCTCTCCCAGCATCTCTCTGTCTCTCCCAGCCTCTCTCTGCATCTCCCAGCCTCTCTCTGCATCTCCAAGCTTCTCTCTGTCTCTCCCAGCCTCTCTCAGCCTCACCCAGCCTCTCTCAACCTATCTCTGTCTCTCCCAGCCTCTGTCTGTCTCTCCCAGCCTCTCTCTGTCTCTTCAAGCCCCTCTCTGTCTCTCCCAGCCTCTCTCTGCTTCTCCCAGTCTCTCTCTGCATCAACCAGCTTCTCTCTGCATCTCCCAGCTTCTTTCTGCATCTCCCAGCCTCTCTCTGCATCTCCCAGCCTCTCTCTGCATCTCCCAGCCTCTCTTTGCATCTCCCAGCCTCTCTCTGTCTCTCCCAGCCTCTCTCAACCTCTCCCAGCTTCTCTCTGTCTCTCCCAGCCTCTCTCTGTCTCGCCCACCCTCTCTCTGTCTCGCCCAGCCTCTCTCTGTCTCGCCCAGCCTCTCTCTGTCTCGCCCAGCCTCTCTCTGTCTCGCCCCCAGCCTCTCTCTGACTCGCCCAGTCTCTCTCTGTCTCGCCCAGCCTCTCTCTGTCTAGCCCAGCCTCTCTCTGTCTAGCCCAGATTCTCTCTGTCTCTCCCAGCCTCTCTCTGTCTCTCCGAGCCTCTCTCTGCCTCTCCGAGCCTCTCTCTGCATCTCCCAGCCTCTCTCTGTCTCTCCCAGCCTCTTTGCATCTCCCAGCCTCTCTCTGTCTCTCCCAGCCTCTCTCTGTCTCTCCCAACCTCTATCTGCATCTCCCAGCCTCTATCGGCATCTCCCAGCCTTTCTTTGCCTCTCCCAGCCTCTCTCTGTCTCTCCCAGCCCCTCTCAACCTAACCCAGCCTCTCTCAACCTCTCTCTGTCTCTCCCAGCCTCTCTCTGTCTCTCCCAGCTTCTCTCTGTCTCTCCTAGCTTCTCTCTGTCTCTCCCAGCCTCTCTCTGTGTCTCTCCCAGCCTCTCTCTGTCTCTCCCAGCCTCTCTCTGTCTCTCCCAGCCTCTCTCTGTCTCTCCCAGCCTCTCTCTGTCTCTCCCAGCCTCTCTCTCTCTCTCTCTCTCTCTCTCTCTCTCCCAGCCTCTCTCTGCATCTCCCAGCCTCTCTCTGCATCTCCCAGCCTCTCTCTGCATCTCCCAGCATCTCTCTGCCTCTCCCAGCTTCTCTCTGTCTCTCCCAGCTTCTCTCTGTCTCTCCCAGCCTCTCTCAGCCTCACCAGCCTCTCTCTGTCTCTCCCAGCCTCTCTCTGCATCTCCCAGCCTCTCTTTGCATCTCCCAGCCTCTCTCTGCATCTCTCAGCCTCTCTCCCAGCCTCTGTCTCTCCCAGCCTCTATCTGCATCTCCCAGCCCCTCTCTGTCTCTCCCAGCCCCTCTCTGCATCTCCCAGCCTCTCTCTCTCTCTCTCTCCCAGCATCTCTCTGTCTCTCCCAGCCTCTCTCTGCATCTCCCAGCCTCTCTCTGCATCTCCCAGCCTCTCTCTGCATCTCCAAGCTTCTCTCTGTCTCTCCCAGCCTCTCTCAGCCTCACCCAGCCTCTCTCAACCTATCTCTGTCTCTCCCAGCCTCTGTCTGTCTCTCCCAGCCTCTCTCTGTCTCTTCAAGCCCCTCTCTGTCTCTCCCAGCCTCTCTCTGCTTCTCCCAGTCTCTCTCTGCATCAACCAGCCTCTCTCTGCATCTCCCAGCTTCTTTCTGCATCTCCCAGCCTCTCTCTGCATCTCCCAGCCTCTCTCTGCATCTCCCAGCCTCTCTCTGCATCTCCCAGCCTCTCTCTGTCTCTCCCAGCCTCTCTCTGACTCGCCCAGCCTCTCTCTGACTCGCCCAGTCTCTCTCTGTCTCGCCCAGCCTCTCTCTGTCTAGCCCAGCCTCTCTCTGTCTAGCCCAGCCTCTCTCTGTCTAGCCCAGATTCTCTCTGTCTCTCCCAGCCTCTCTCTGTCTCTCCCAACCTCTATCTGCATCTCCCAGCCTCTATCGGCATCTCCCAGCCTTTCTTTGCCTCTCCCAGCCTCTCTCTGTCTCTCCCAGCCCCTCTCAACCTAACCCAGCCTCTCTCAACCTCTCTCTGTCTCTCCCAGCCTCTCTCTGTCTCGCCCAGCCTCTCTCTGCATCTCCCAGCCTCTCTCTGCATCTCCCAGCCTCTCTCTGCATCTCCCAGCCTCTCTCTGCATCTCCCAGCCTCTCTCTGTCTCGCCCAGCCTCTCTCTGTCTCGCCCAGCCTCTCAATTTAATAATGAATATTAATTGCCCATTACTATATGTATATCTAGATACACACACACACACACACACACACACACACACACACACACTATATATATATACATATTATTGAGACATTATCACGTGGATTCATTTGATACACAAATACTAACCACATCACATACAAATCCACTTAGTAATGATCACTTTTATCTAATATAGATTGATAATTCAGCGCTATTTTATATAGGGGCCAAGGAGAGGAGGAAACAGCATGGAGAGGTGAGGCCGCGTCCATCCTAATGGCGCTCGAGCGAGCTGCGTGATCAAATCAATGTAAATACATTGGTGCGTCCATACTGCACGCGCACGTGAGCGCGGGGAAGAGCGGTGCGTGCGGAGACAAACTTTTTTGTCTTTGCCGCGCGATGGCCGGATCACGTGAGCGCTTCGCCCCGAAACGCTCCGAATCACGCCCAGGTACAGCAATCGCCCCTGCGGCATGAGAGTGTCACGGCGTGAGAGGGGTTGTGTGCGTGCGTCGCACCTTTCACCATTGTGTCCAGGATTTTTGGAGAAGCCGCCGGGCCGCCCTATATATAATACTTTAGAAATACAGTATTTGTGATCTGACATATTGCTATGTCTGTGGGCGGGTTTACTGGCTATGCATCTTAACCCTGGCTGTGCTCAAAGCTGTGACCATGCAGCAGGCTTAAGCCTATAGGGAACCATGTTAAATGGTTATGAAGCAAAAGGTGGCACTGTGTGCTCATTTGCATGTAATTTCCCAGAATCCCTTGCTGCAGTGGAAGTACTGTGTGCTGGGTGATGATGGTGAAAGGCCACTGATTTACATGGGACTCACAATACAGCGGTTTCACTATCCAATGTCACTTCCAGAACGGATTCCGCTGGATAACCGAGGACCGCCTGTATACAGTATATTTATCTACCAGAGATCATGCAATATTGATATTGTGTATCCCCGGGCGTGTCTGAGGAGGGGGCGTACAGTCCGCTGAAGTGAATTTGAGCCCAGACGTGGCACTGTAGACGGACGAGGTAAATAAAGGTGAATTATTGTATCAAAAAGAACTTTGCTAACAAGATTACAAAATGTTAAAACAGAAACGCCCCAGGGCGACACAGGAAGGAAATGCAAGCAGCGACAAGGTAAGGAAGTGTTCTGGCGAGAAGCAATTCGAGGGTGTGAACTGCAGCTCTATAGCAAGGTTTCGCCTGGCCGCCCCGTTAATGAATATTCCGCCGCTGCAAAACGGGGGCAGAAAATGGTGTCAGGTTGGCCAAATCCAGCCAGGCCCGTCGCCAAGACACGTAGGGGACGTCCCCAACCGGGGGTGGCAAAGTGTCATGTTGGGACAGTTTATCTTGTTTAGGTTTTGGGGTTTAGATTGTAAGCTCTCCGGGGCAGGGATTTCCTTTCCTATTGTCTGACTTTGCTGCGCTTATTGTATTATATTTCCTTCGCCTTTGTAAAGCGCTGAGTACACTGTGGCCGCGGTATAAATACAGATACAAGAAGCAGGAGGAAGGAGGGAGAGGCGGGGAACGGAAGTTGCTTTTATGTACTGAGGTTTGGGCTGTCAGTGACGGGTGTGTCTCTCCATGTTCCCCTAAGAAGAAAGAGCGAAGACGGATCACGGCACTTGCGGTGAAAAAGACAATTCTGTTCTGAGGTGACACTTTCTCCTCCATAACCGAACACAAACATTACTCGCTGCTGCAACGTGGAAGTCTTACCTCTGTTCTACTAGAAGCAGTATTTCCCCTGACTATATCTCCCTGTGCTGGGTTAAGGAACTAGTGTCCTGTTATAACTCCTGGAGTGCATGCTAGACATTAATAACCATTCACTCCTCCTGTAACCATGCCCGGGTCAGTCCCACCTAGGGCCAAAGTGTGCTAATGGCAGTGACATGGTTAAGGGATCAGTCCCTCCTAGGGCCAAAGTGTACTAATGGCAGTGACATGGTTAAGGGGTCAGTCCCTCCTAGGGCCAAAGTGTACTAATGGCAGTGACATGGTTAAGGGGCCAGTCCCTCCTAGGGGCAAAGTGTACTAATGGCAGTGACATGGTTAAGGGGCCAGTCCCTCCTAGGGGCAAAGTGTACTAATGGCAGTGACATGGTTAAGGGGTCAGTCCCTCCTAGGGGCAAAGCGTACTAATGGCAGTGACATGGTTAAGGGGTCAGTCCCTCCTAGGGGCAAAGTGTAGTAATGGCAGTGACATGGTTAAGGGGTCAGTCTCTCCTAGGGGCAAAGTGTACTAATGGCAGTGACATGGTTAAGGCTAAGGCCCCGCTCCCAGAGTCAGCGCGCCCGCACTGCAGACAGGCGGTGCGCTGACATACACAGACCGCGATATGCGGTCTGTAGGGAGCGGGAGCCGGAGCGGGAGGTGGGCGGGAGTGGGAGGTTTGAGCGGGAGGGGGGGCGTGGCTTGAGCGGAGGGACCCGCTACTCTCCCCCCCCTCCTCCCTCCACGGGCTCGGGTAAGTATAGCAACACACACACAGACAGAGGCAGGCACTCACGCACTCAGGCACACACACACACACAGACAGAGGCAGGCACTCACGCACTCAGGCACACACACACACAGACAGAGGCAGGCACTCACGCACTCAGGCACACACATACACACAGACAGAGGCAGGCACTCACGCACTCAGGCACACACATACACACAGACAGAGGCAGGCACTCACGCACTCAGGCACACACATACACACAGACAGAGGCAGGCACTCACGCACTCAGGCACACACATACACACAGACAGAGGCAGGCACTCACGCACTCAGGCACACACATACACACAGACAGAGGCAGGCACTCACGCACTCAGGCACACACATACACACAGACAGAGGCAGGCACTCACGCACTCAGGCACACACATACATACACACACACACACACAGACAGAGGCAGGCACTCACGCACTCAGGCACACACATACAGGCACGCACGCACTCAGACACACACACATACAGGCACGCACGCACTCAGGCACACACGCTGCTTTCACTCCACACTCCTCCCCGCTCCCCGAAGCCTCTTCTCCTCCCGAAGCCTCCCCTCCCCATTGGCTCACAGCCACACTAAGTGACGCGTCAACGCTAGGGATCACCATTCTCTTGTATCCCATAGCGGCTGACGCGCCACAGTGTGTAGTGAGCTGTGCTGCCAGGGGGGACCGGGACCGGCTCCGCAGGATTCCCCTGCTGGTGGGGAACTCGCGACATGGCCGCCCGCGCCAACGAGCGCAGCGGGACCGAGGCCTAAGGGGTCAGTCCTTCCTAGGGGCAAAGTGTACTAATGGCAGTGACATGGTTAAGGGGTCAGTCCTTCCTAGGGGCAAAGTGTACTAATGGCAGTGACATGGTTAAGGGGTCAGTCCCTCCTAGGGGCAAAGCGTACTAATGGCAGTGACATGGTTAAGGGGCCAGTCCCTCCTAGGGACAAAGTGTACTAATGGCAGTGACATGGTTAAGGGATCAGTCTCTCCATAGGGCAAAGTGTACTAATGGCAGTGACATGGTTAAGGGGTCAGTCCCTCCTAGGGGCAAAGCGTACTAATGGCAGTGGCATGGTTAAGGGGTCAGTCTCTCCTAGGGACAAAGTGTACTAATGGCAGTGACATGGTTAAGGGGTCAGTCCCTCCTAGGGACAACGTGTACTAATGGCAGTGGCATGGTTAAGGGGTCAGTCTCTCCTAGGGACAAAGTGTACTAATGGCAGTGACATGGTTAAGGGGTCAGTCCTTCCTTGGGGCAAAGTGTACTAATGGCAGTGACATGGTTAAGGGGTCAGTCCCCCCTAGGGGCAAAGTGTACTAATGGCAGTGACATGGTTAAGGGGTCAGTCCCTCCTAGGGGCAAAGCGTACTAATGGCAGTGACATGGTTAAGGGGTCAGTCCCTCCTAGGGGCAAAGTGTACTAATGGCAGTGATATGGTTAATGGGTCAAATCTGACCGCTTTAAGTATTTGTTTCATTATATTTTAAAGTCAGACTTGGGAAGGACCTGATGGCCTTTTTTGTGATGTCACAGAGATCCTTTATCTTTATTGGCTCTCTGATAAGAACAGGTGGGATAAGGGGAAAGAAACCCCTTGATTGACTATCGCCTCCCACTCAGAGACCCCTGAAAACACTCAACTTGTAACCAATTTCGCAAAAGGAAAGCTGCCACGCCTTTGCTATTAGTGCGGTTAGGTTCCTTTTAGGGAAGCCAGGGAAACTGTTCCATTTGTCTGTGGGATTGAACCTTCTCACGGAGCCAATTACACCAATAGGATCAGAAAAAGGGGAAGGGGAAACACAAAATGGATGTGCCCCCTAAAAGAATTCACTTAAATGCACACCGCCCAAGTGTAAAAATTAGCTTTTAATAAATTCCTTAAAACATATATTACCAAAGTAATGTGTGATGTGGATTAAAAATGTATTAAATCATAGCTATCAAGCAACCGTGTCATTGATTATTCATACTATCCCGGTATCATTGATACAATGGGATGTTAAAGACAGGGAATGCTATAAGTAGGGTATTAACCCCTCTGGGGCAACGTTAAGACCAAGTATTGAATTGTGTATAAATATACTCAGGTAAGTGGCCAAAGGATTGAATATCCTACTACTGCTAGATATAGCTCCCCTGCACATTTACATAGAGATTAGTCTAAATGATAGTGCTGGCATGTGATGGTATATTAGCTGTATCATAGAACTGCCAAACACAGCAGTGCTGGGTTGAGTACACAGCAATGCGATGTGAAGACGCCTCACATAAAGTGCAAGGATAGCAGGCACACTGACTGTAAATGAATTAATAAATAACTAACTCGTATGGTCTTCACAGTTACACCCAGGATACTGCAAACACTACATTAAAAACAGCTCCAAGTAGGAGACTGACAACATTGCGCGATGTCCCACAAGTGACCTCTGGCCACTTACCTGAGTATATTTATACACAATTGAATACTTGGTCTTTACGTTGCCCCAGAGGGGTTAATACCCTACTCATAGCATTCCCTGTCTTCCACATCCCACCATATTTATTGGTACTGGGATAGTATGAATAATCAATGACACGGTTGCTTGATAGCTATGATTTAATACATTTTTAATCCACATCACACATTACTTTGGTAATATATGTTTTAAGGAATTTATTAAAAGCTAATTTTTACACTTGGGTGGTGTGCATTTAAGTGAATTCTTTTAGGGGGCACATCCATTTTGTGTTTCCCCTTCCCCTTTTTCTGATTCACTTTCAGTTCACAGTTTGCACCCACCATTTGATTACCTCACTTATGTATTTAAACACTTCACTCAATTAGTATGGTCCTGTGATCACTCCCTACTCTTTGTTGTCTCTTCAATTACACCAATAACCTTATTTTTTTAAAAACCATTGGGTCAAGTCTCCCACCTGCAAACCCCCCACCCAGATTTATCAGATCAGAATCCCTTTGGTTCTTCTATAGGAATGTTTGTAATTCACACAATCTGACGCCCTTAGAGCAGGGGCTCAACTCCAGTCCTCAGGCCCCCCCACAACAGGTCAGGTTTTCAGGATATCCCTGCTTCAGCACAGGTGGCTCAATCATTCCCAGCTTCAAAACAGGTGGCTCAATCAGAACCTGCTTCAGCACAGGTGGCACAGTCGAAGACTGGTGTCCAACTCTAGTCCTCAAGGGCAATTTGGACAGGTGAGGTGTTAAGGATATCCCTGCTTCAGCATGTGGCTCAATCAGTCACTGCTTCAACATAGGTGGCTCAATCATTGAGAGACTGGAGTTTGCGTCCCCTAGGGAGAAATCCGTCACAAAACCGGGATTTCAGGACAAGCAACGGATAAATTAAATTAAAAAATCCCCATTCCTACGGGCGGATCTGATTGCCAATGTACAGGTGAGTGCAGATACCTGGGCTCGTGTGCAACACGCTTTGGGCATGTCCTGAACCCATCAAACACACCTCGCCGTGCAGCTAGAGACGGCCCCAGGTAAGGGAACTCAGCGGTTAGGGGGCCAGTCCCGGCTAGGTAACCATTGGCACCGGCATCTTCCTATCGTCCATGTATTATGTCACCTCCTTATTTATAATTATACCCGGGGGGGGGGGGGGGGTTCGCTAGCTTTACTCCGTGTCTTTTTATTAGGTTTTTTATTTTGTTTTGCCCGTCGCCATTTTAAAATCCCAATTCAAAACGCTCAAAGTGTTTAAAATGTCACAACACTTACCCGCGTCTATCCTCCCGTCTGCCGATCCTCATAATCCCCGGGGCGGCATTATAACGGAATACTCTCAAATGTTTTTAAAAAATCCTATTTAATTTTTATTTAATAAAATGTGCAACAGCAACAAAAAAAAGCCAGCCGAGTAGCTCTCTCACTGCCGCGACGGCCGCGCTCCCGCTGCTAAATCTGTTGGTGTTTTCATTCTTTTGCACTAGGATTGCACATGGGGGGGGGACTTTAAAAACAGTCCTATATATGGCAGGCGTACGCTTAGGGGATCCCATGTTAAAATGGATAAGAAGCAAAAGGTGACTATGAGCTCATTTGCATGTCATAACCCAGAATCCCTGGCTGTGGGGGAAGCAGTGTACGCAAAGAGATAATGGGGAAGGGCAGGGGAGATGTGAATGTGCTCACACCGTGATATATTTATTTACTGTATATAATATATATTGGGGAAAAAAGAAGAGCGAGCGCACGCCCCATAGCATAATACAGTACATTTATTTGGGAAAGGGACAAGGGGCAAGGGAAGGGGGGGGTAGAAAATCCACTCACAAGAGTAGGTTAAAACCAAGCAGTGTGTGATACAAATCACCGCCAACTCTGGTCACTCAGCCTCAGGACCCTGCAGTCCAACTCTCACTGGAAACGGCTGGTAGATGTTCTCTGGTGCGGTGCACTTCCACTGCAGCAAGGGATTCTGGGAAATGACATGCAAATGAGCATACAGTATATTTACATTTGCTATATGCTTTGCTGTGGAGGGTTTTGTCACTTTTTTTACTCACCATAACTTAACTCAGTATTATGGTAACCCCCATCCTTTAGCTTCATTGCATAGCCAGTTAATCAACCCCACACTCATGAGACCCATTAAGGTCGAAACAGCTGTCTGTGGGCGGGTTTTCTGGGTATGCACCTTAACCCTGGCTGTGCTCAAAGCTGTGACCATGCAGCAAGCTTAAGCCTATAGGGAACCATGTACAGTATAAAATGGTTTTTGAAGCAAAAAGTGGCACTGTGTGCTCATTTGCATGTCATTTCCCAGAATCCCTTGCTGCAGTGGAAGTGCTGTGTGCTGGGTGATAATGGGGAAAGGTGGGGTTGCAGACCTGTCTGAGACATGCAGATGAGCAAACAGTATATTTACATTTGCTATATGCTTTGCTGTGGAGGGTTTTTGTCACTTTTTTTACTCACCATAACTAAACACACACACACACACACACACACACACACACACACACACACACACACACACACACACTGTCTGTTTTGTGGGACAGTGATATACGGGGAGGGGTGTGATTGGGGGACGAGCCCTGTTCGGGGGGTGGGGGGGGATTACGAGGTGACGGAGTATTGAGATTTACATCGGCGTGTACAGAGACAAAATGTGAAAATGGTTTTGACAATTTAACACCTCTACAGTAAAATCTCTCTGTCATTTCCTTTTATCGGCCACTTCCTGCTAAACCCACACCCGCCTCCCCATCTGTCTGTGCTAATGTGACCCCCAAAACCTGCACATCTGTCTGTGCTAATGTGACCCCCAAAACCTCCGCCTCTGTCTGTGCTAATGTGACCCCCAAAACCTCCGCATCTGTCTGTGCTAATGTGACCCCCAAAACCTCTGCATCTGTCTCCACCTCTCCCTCTGCACCTTCTTTCCCTGCAACCCCCTCTTTTTCTCTCTGCACCCCTCCTGCAATCCTCTCTCTCTGCACCTCCCCCTGCAGTCTGTCCCCCTGCACTCTCCACCTGGACACACACCAGTCCCTCTGCACACATCCTCCTCAACCCCCCTTTCTCTGCACCCTCCCCCCCCCCCCCCCCCAAAGTCCAACCCTCTCTCCCCCCCCCCCTTCTGCACCCCTTTCCTCTGCACACACACCCCTCTCTCCCTTTTGCATCCACCACACATATACTCACACTGTTTATTTTGCATTTGCAACTGCACACGGTTGCACACAAGGTGTGTGTTTTGTAACTGGGAACTAATACCAAGGTTGCAGCATTTCCTGTTGATCTGAGCTAATTATAATATATCAGCGGTGACCGCCACCCAGCATACAACAAGCGCCCACTTCCACGCCGACCCGAAATGCATTCCTAACCCGTCTCCTGACTTCTACACCATCGCAGTGTAAGGATTAGCCGCTGTGTCAGGGAGACTCTGTGGCTGCTCTCTTCTCTCCCAGAATCCTCTGCTTCCCTCCCTGCTTATTGGATTCTCCCTCCCAAGTGAGGGCGGTGACATCATCAGCCTGGCACGAAAGCTTCGCCTGGTCCCATCCGCCATGTTGTTCTATCCCCGGGCAGCGGAGGTTTTCTCGCCACTTGGAGAGCGTCTTTGGAGTTTGGCACCTATGAGAAAGATCATTTATTTTTTCTTGTATAGCACTGACAGTGTAAGTAGCGCTGTACATAGCATTTTTGCAGACACGAGTCCCTGCACCGCAGAGCTTACAATCTATTGTATCATTGTATACAATTTCTTCTCTTATTGAAACATTGTCATGCAATAATATCAGCCCGGGCTCAACAGGACTGACTCAGGATGCGGAAGTGTTGAATTTGTGACATTTCTAAAGCCCAACAATATGCTCTGTGACTGAAATAGCGCCATCTAGTGAGAAAAGTACAGACTTGTAATTTGTAACCAATTCCATCAGAGGTTCCCTCCCTTATTACACAGCGTTCCCCCTGCTAGAAGGTATTTGAACCCCTAATTAATAAATCTTTTCCCCGACTCCTCAGACTATCACTAAAAGATCGATCCCAGGCAGTGTGGGGTCCTGAGCTTGTGGGGGGAACACACCCTTAATAATCCTCCAAACTGCCCCTCAGTGTGTGCAAAGCATTGTGGGGAGCGACTTTGGAAGCTCTGGCTGTGACAGTTTTACACCTCTCCTCCTCCCCCCCCCCCCCCCCCAACACCCCTCCCCCCACTAGGGTGACTAGGTGGCTTGTTTCTCCGAAAACACTGGACACAATGGTGAAAGGTGCGCCACGCTCGAGACACACACAACCCTCCGCTCCACGCTGTTTCCTCCTCTCCCCAAGCCGATCAGGTTACTATGTCCAGAGAGGTAATACCGGTCTACACGTACACGCCCAGAGAGGTAATACCGGTATACACGTACACGCCCAGAGAGGTAATACTGGTATACACGTACATGCCCAGAGAGGTAATACCGGTATACACGTACACGCCCAGAGAGGTAATACCGGTATACACGTACACGCCCAGAGAGGTAATACCGGTATACACGTACACGCCCAGAGAGGTAATACCGGTATACACGTACACGCCCAGAGAGGTTATACCGGTATACACGTACACGCCCAGAGACATAATACCGGTGTACACATACACGCCCAGACAGGTAATACCAGTGTGCACATACACGCCCAGACAGGTAATACCGGTGTACACATACACGCCCAGACAGGTAATACCGGTGTACACATACACGCCCAGAGAGGTAATACCGGTATACACATACACGCCCAGACAGGTAATACTGGTATACACATACACGCCCAGACAGGTGTAGCCCCTGTAAGTAAGAGCGGGCTACTTATCATTCTCCTATTGGAGTAGGCCCTGGTAAGAGCAGGCGCCAGTAGTAACCATGGGTTTTCCCCCCTCACCAAGCCCTGCCTGGAGTGATAGAGGTAGGCCCCTGACTCTGTAGCAGGCCTGAGACAGAGGGGAGGTTCTGCTAACATCACAAGGGGCAGGGCTGGATCTATTTAGTGGGCTGTCCTGTGTGTGTCTGTGTCAGTCTGTGGATGTCAGTTCTGGAAGGAGTTGATTCTGGGAGTTCTGCCTGTGAGGAGGAGAGTGACAGTTCTGTATGGTGACAGGAGAAGCCCTGCTGAGAGTGCTTGGAAGAGATACTCAGAGCCCCTTTGAGTAGAGCGGACAGAACTATAGAGGTGGACCAATGCCCCTCACCCTGTTCAGGGGCTGAGGGGAAAGACATCTAGCCTCACCCATAGGGTCTACCCTGGGGGTGGAGGCAGGGGTATTACAGCCCCAACCAGGCCATCCTGCAGGGTACATTCCTGGAGGATAATGAGTGGAGGAAAATACCCTGTCGTGTTCATACCTTTGGAGTTACTGCTGCCAATGAACTGCTGCTGTGTGTTTTCTAAGAGACAATAAAGACACTGTTGTTTTACACAAAGAGACTGTGTGAGTCCTGGATCATTCGCCCTGGGACCAGAGTTTTCTCTATAAGGGTCCTATCCCACATCCCTGGGACTTATGGAGATGGAGGCGCTGCACCACCGTTGCTAAAGAAGA
This sequence comes from Ascaphus truei, assembly GCF_040206685.1. Lineage (NCBI taxonomy): Eukaryota > Metazoa > Chordata > Amphibia > Anura > Ascaphidae > Ascaphus > Ascaphus truei. The sequence goes on along the minus strand of NC_134492.1, from coordinate 60,562,619 downwards.
TGAAGGCAAATACCCCAGAAGCCTGGTCCTGTTGTCCCCAATACCAACGCGGGAGACTCAGGCTCTCCTGTTACAAGCAGGTACGTACCACCCCATTTACATGTAGCCAGCCCTCAATACACCTTAGAGGCATGATCTGTGTCAGTGAGGGGGGGGAACATGGGCTACATTTGGAGGCGAGCTGCTGAGATCCAGAACAGGACAGGCTTTCAGCGAAGCAGAGCGGGAAGAGTGAAGTGCACCTTCCATGCAAGTACTGGAGAGAGTAAGGCATGTAACACCGGGGGTAGTCAGGGGAGCGTGGACTCCCGCACCGCACGCCCTGGGTGCCCTAAGAGGGTGTTATAAGATGGGTATGGGGCTATAGCTGTCCTAGTCCCTTGAGGCAGATAGTGTGAGGCAACTGGGGGGGTTAGCCTGTTAACTTGTCCAGGGACCATGGCCCAGGGCCCGCACTATGAGTGGCCAAAAGTAGGAGACGCTCGTACTTAGGGAGATGCCCGGTACGCTAGCCAGCACCCACATAAAACACACCACAGAGTACTTGTAGGAACCGTCAGCGAGTGTGGTGCACAGAGAAGGAGTTCTGCCTAGCCTGGGGTATGCCACATCATACTTGTGGGTAAAGCACAGAGAGAAAGCATGCAGAGAGCGTTTACTGAGCAGTTGGAGTATAGTCCGTGTCTAGGAACGTGTTACACAGTAGACACTGAGAATAGAGAGATTATACATTAGGAGGGCTCATCAAAGATGGCGGCCGTCACTACATGTGCTCCGCGGAGCATGAAAGAGTTAAAAATGGCGACCGCAGCGCCATCCACGGCCCAGCAGTTAGCAGCCGAGTTAAAATGGCGATTCCCGCCAATCCTGTAGCGCACACGTGAATCGTGCAAAGAGACTGTTAGAGAAATGTGGAGGGAGATGTGCAGGAGTTTGGCGCCAAACCCAGATTCCCTGGAAAAGGAGTGGAGCGCCGCGAAAGCCGAAAGCCCACCCACCTGTGCTGTGACTGGCCAACAGACAAGGCCACGTCACACTGAAAGAAGGAGTGCCCTCCTCTTGTTTCCACCAGAGGGAGGGGGCACAAGGAGAGCCAATCAGGAGCGTCCCCCCCCAGCGAAGGGAGGGACAGGAAGTGAGAGCGAGGAACTTCACTTCTGCCTGGCATTCGAGGAGCAAGGAGCTGAAACATTGAACTGTTTCACCCCTGAGCTAACATTGTCTGAGCTGAGCACCACAATCTTCCAACTCCCAGGAGGCTTCCTGGTGGTGGAGATCGAGGGCCGAGAGTACCTCCGGTGCCTGTGCGTCCACTGCAGGACACCCGGGACGGTAGCAAGCACCAAAGCACGATGCCCTCAATGTGGCACGTTCTACCTGTGGCCTACCGAGCCATGGCCAATGATCAAGACCCCTCGGGGTGCCTCTCCGGGAACACTAACGGAGGTGGCGGAGACGACCGATGAGGCTGCCCTAGTTCCCTGCACCCCTGCTGATATGGGAACCAAGGCCCAGCCAACTACAGAGCCGAGCGGAGATCCGGCGGAGAAGAGCGCGACCACAGTGGAGGTACTGGAGCGGGCCCGTTTTGTACCACGATCCACTGGCGGGGCCGCAAAAGACCCAGGTGACTCCCTTGCGGAGGATCCGATCAAGTCGTCTTCGGAGGAAGAAGATGGCGTCTCATCGGTGGCGATGCGCCTACCGGCGAACCACCCCAGCTGTAACAAAGATGGCAGTCCACTTACCGGAGAGATGGAGCAGACGAGTCCGGACACCTCCCGACGGCGGGTGCTGGTGCGGCCTGAGGCCCGTAGAAGTCCCATGGCCGTGGTGACTCCCAGTGCCGCGGAGACGGCGGCGGAGGCAGATCCAGAGGGACCCGAGTATATCAGCCTGCAGCGGAGCGGTAAGGAGACTGCACCACCCCCTTACTCCCGCCAGGCGAAGACGGAACCTGCAGAGAACGAGAAGGAGAGGAGTGCGGCCTACTTACCCGTCCGCGGACCCGATGAGCCACCACCGCCCCTTCCGGTCCTCAACGCACTTCCGGTGCGTGACCACGGAGCGGATGGGGATTCCGAAGGCGGCAGCGATGACGTCACTTCCGGGTCCGACTGGAAAAGAGGCCCGGGGGCATTATACTCCCCGCGGAGAGCAGCTATGGCAGCTGCAATGGCCACCCTGAGAAACCAAGGCCCTTCCCGAGGAACCCGAAGGCCGAGCGAGAGGGCAGGCAAGAAAGTGCCCAGCGGTCGCGGCATTACCCGTTTGCTGGACATTGAACTGGACATTGCCCCAGTCCCTAGCGCCCTTGCCTCGGCCACTGCCCCTGCCCTGTCACGAGTATTACCACCGGGACCTAGCGGGGATAGGTCAATAAAATACCCCAAGTACTCCAAGGACTTACGGGATTGGGAGTTAAGTGATGAAGGATCTGATGGGGAGATACCGTATGCAAATGTAATTCGTATACCTAACGCTGTACCATTTTCTCCTGTATCTAGAGGGAGGGCCCGAGGGTCCCACACTACTGCTGAGGTTGGGACTGCAAGCACAGTGGTCCACAAAATGAACCCTACTAGGTACTTCAACGCCAAAGGGAGAAGAGATTGCTCGCGCTCTACAGAAGCGGGTACGTCCGGTGTCTCATCACAAGCGGAGTCAGAGGTAGATACTGGTAGCCCCTTATCAGAGTACGAGCACCATGACAAGTGGTGGGCACCCCAGTTCACTGGGTACCACGAAGGTATGGACCGCACCAGGTTCCTGTTGATCAGGAACAACATCATTGATCATTGGTGGGCGGTAGGTGTCTTTACTCCCCAAGAGGTAGTGGATGAGTTAGAGCACCGTTTCCAAGAGATAGAGCAAGGGATCATCATGCCTAAGGGGCCTAGCATACTGTATGATGATATTGCTCCTGTAGAGCCGGAGTTTTGGGTACTGCCAAGCAGGGCGGGTCCCAAGAGACTATCTAAGTTGAGCCAGGCTGACAGAGCCATAGTGTTCAGGTTTAGACAGTCCCATGGGTACGAATACCCTTATGTGCCTTAACCCATAATGAGAGAGATTGAAGAGAACCGAGACAGTTGGCTCCGAGCGGCCGTACAGGAATATTTAAGAATCAAGTTTGGTAAGGCGGGTTACCATAATGAAGACCGTATCAGTGAGGTGGTCCGGGCTTGGAGTTTGGGGAGGTGCATATACATGCACAGCGTGATATACCGGCCAGAGTCTGGGTCGGTACAGCCTTATTATACTGTATAACGGTCACTGACCATACGGGAGGAAGTTGCGAAAGCCAGACCCAAAGCACTATCATTAGAGTTCTCCCCGTTGGGAGTGTCTGTGCGTTACTGTTGTTATACGCCATCTGGTGGATGGCTTGCTGCATAACCTAACCTGCATGTGTTGTGTTTCCCAGGTTTGTTCTCCGCAGGATGGTGCTGCTAGAAGTAGGTCCAAGTGGGGACCATTGGATTCCACCAGAGGGAGAGTGTAGCCCCTGTAAGTAAGAGCGGGCTACTTATCCTTCATCTACTGGAGTAAGCCCTGGTAAGGGCAGGCGCCAGTAGTAACCATGGGTTTTCCCCCCTCACCAAGCCCTGCCTGGAGTGATAGAGGTAGGCCCCTGACTCTGTAGCAGGCCTGAGACAGGGGGGAGGTTCTGCTGACATCACAAGGGGCAGGGCTGGATCTATTTAGTGGGCTGTCCTGTGTGTGTCTGTGTCAGTCTGTGGATGTCAGTTCTGGAAGGAGTTGATTCTGGGAGTTCTGCCTGTGAGGAGGAGAGTGAGAGTTCTGTATGGTGACAGGAGAAGCCATGCTGAGAGTGCTTGGAAGAGATACTCAGAGCCCCTTTGAGTAGAGCGGACAGAACTATAGAGGTGGACCAATGCCCCTCACCCTGTTCAGGGGCTGAGGGGAAAGACATCTAGCCTCACCCATAGGGTCTACCCTGGGGGTGGAGGCAGGGGTATTGCAGCCCCAACCAGGCCATACTGCAGGGTACATTCCTGGAGGATAAGGAGTGGAGGAAAATACCCTGTCGTGTTCATACCTTTGGAGTTACTGCTGCCAATGAACTGCTGCTGTGTGTTGTCTAAGAGACAATAAAGACACTGTTGTTTTACACAAAGAGACTTTGTGAGAGCTGGATCATTCACCCTGGGACCAGGGTTTTCTCTATAAGGGTCCTATCCCACATCCCTGGGACTTATGGAGATGGAGGCGCTGCACCACCGTTGCTAAAGAAGATGAAGGCAAATACCACAGAAGCCTGGTCCTGTTGTCCCCAATACCAACGCGGGACACTCATGCCCTCCTGTTACAAGCAGGTACGCACCACCATACACATGTAGCCAGCCCTCAATACACCTTAGAGGCACGATCTGTGTGTGGGGGGGGGGGGTGGAACATGGGCTACACAGGTAATACTGGTATACACAGACACGCCCAGACAGGTAATACTGGTATACACAGACACGCCCAGACAGGTAATACCGGTATACAGAAACACGCCCAGAGAGGTAATACCGGTATACACATACACGCCCAGAGAGGTAATACCGGTATACACATACACGTGCAGAGAGGTAATACCGGTATACACAGACACGCCCAGAGAGGTAATACCGGTATACACACACACGCCCAGAGAGGTAATACCGGTATACACAGACACGCCCAGAGAGGTAATACCGGTATACACACACACGCCCAGAGAGGTAATACCGGTATACACACACACGCCCAGAGAGGTAATACCGGTATACACATACACGCCCAGAGAGGTAATACCGGTATACACATACACGCCCAGAGAGGTAATACCGGTATACACAGACACGCCCAGAGAGGTAATACCGGTATACACAGACACGCCCAGAGAGGTAATACCGGTATACACATACACGCCCAGAGAGGTAATACCGGTATACACAGACACGCCCAGAGAGGTAATACCGGTATACACAGACACGCCCAGAGAGGTAATACCGGTATACACAGACACGCCCAGAGAGGTAATACCGGTGCTAAGGCCCCACTCCCTCAGTCAGCGCGCCCGCACTGCAGACAGGCGGGGCGCTGACAGACACAGACCTCAATATGCGGTATGTAGGGAGCCGGAGCGGGCAGGGGGCAGGAGTGGGAGGGGAGGGGCGTGGTTTGAGCGGAGGGACCCGCTACTCCCCCCCCCTCCCTCCCGGGCTGCAGGAGGGAGCTGCTGCGGGCTGCCGGAAGGTAAGCAGCTCCCTCCCCCACAAATGCCCTCCTCACACGCTGACACTGAGACTCACACGCTGACACTCACACGCTGACACTCACACGCTGACACTCACACGCTGACACTGACACACACACACACACACCACCCCGTACCTTGACAAGGACAGAACATAGAACACAGACAGAGCCCAACGCTACTTCCAATGACACAGATACACAGTAAAGTACATATATATATATATGTATATGTGTGTGTATGTATATATATATATATATATATATATATATATATATATATATATATATATATATATATATATATATATATATATCTAAACTAAAAACATATGGTCATTTAGTTTGATTCTTTGGCCAAAGTATCTTACGCCTGCACACCAAACGCCAAGGTAGACCAAATCTGTGCAGGTCCTAACACTAATCAAATTCTTAATAACCTGTATAATACCAGGAAGAAAACTTTATAATAAAGCTGTTGTGACCATATGTTTTTAGTTTAGATATAGATATTTAGTGGTTAGGTGCCTAGGGCACCTCAGTACTTTGGGAGAACCTTACTGGGGTGTGTATAAGGTGGTGGTTGGACAATGGAGCACTGTGTGGATACGGCCGTGCGAGACCTGTATGGTTTTGTGTTATCAGTTAGTGTTACCAGTAAAGATCAGTTATTATATCACTGTGTGTATAATTATTCCTTACTGTGTGTTCCTGGGAAGGGGTTATCCAATTGCGCTTGGATAGCTCCTCCACCTGGGAGGGGTCACCACATAGAATCAGGTACACCCCAGGCTCCCTGCAGCGGAGGATCAGGCCTCTTGTGAGCCAATCGGGTAACGAGCCACACATAGTTTCCCTAGACACGGGGGTAAGGGGGCTACATTTGGAGGCACTGCTGAGATTCAGACTTGGGGTGCCCGAACCAGCAGCCAAATTAGAAAGAAAAAAAAACATGTTTGTGCCCTCAAAGCAAGAGGTCCACGACTGGGCCTGAGCTCCGTGAACCCCCGCGCCACGTGGTCGCAGTGGGAGGAGTTCCCGCCCTCACATTCAAGAGTGTCGTCTGCAACCACGTAAGAAAACTTCCCAGTTTAGCCGACGCTCAGGTCATAGGTCGCAGATATGACATCACATATCATTGGAGTGCCCTAATACTGGCCACAGGCCACGAAATATGTGAGGAAGATGCTCCTCAGGCCCTACATCTACTGGAGGTTCCGCCCACGGGTTGCCCACTCATATACCCTAAGCTATCAGCTCCTCTGTCAACTTCCACCCCAGGACCTTCATCAGAGGTCTCCTATCATGCTGACGCTTTAACCTCCTCCTACATTCCAGGGGAGTGGAGGACTACAGCCCCAGCCTGGAGTACACCAACCAGGGCAGACTTACCCATACCCAGGGTAACCTTCACTAGAGGCATGCTAGAGGCATCTCGCAGAGCCACAACTCCACACCCGTCACCTACCCCCAGCAGGTATGAGAGTAGTTCTGTGCAGGCACCTAGCCCAAGGGGGCTAGGGGCCCCAGTATACCACAATCTCCACTGTCCACAGGGAAATACCACAGTCCCCTGTCCACGGGAAACTCAGACTTGGGAGTAACTCTATCCCAATTGGTAGAGGCATTAACACAGTCCGCACAAAGCCACCACTACCGCAAACTAAAAGCCTTCTCTGGGGTGCGACCCACATCACTGGGAGAAGAAACGTTTGACGAATGGAGGGACCATGCGGTACAAGTACGTGTTCAGACGCTATCAAGAGGCAACGGATCTTAGAGTGTCTGTATCACGAGTGCCATGCCGAAGCAGAGGCGCCAGATCTGATTTGGGCCTTAACCAAGACCTATGGTAAGAAGGATTACCCAATTGCGTTGCTGGCCCATTTTCACGCCCTCAAGCAAAAAGAGCATGAGGAATTGTCTGAGTTCCTCCAAAGGCTGCAGGTGGCCCTGTGGACGCTGATCAACAGAAAGGTCATCCGTGTGGCCGAGCTGGATCAAGTAGTTCCTGTGGGGAGCTTAACTCACCCATCCCTTAGTGGCTGGAATCTGCTTTAACCATCTGCACGGAGAATCCTTCTAGCTCCGAGGACCTCCTGGATTGAATCCAAGACCAAGAGGTCATCTTACAGTTTCAGACACCTGGGCGGTCTCGTGACTTGTCCAAAGAAAAGAGACATGCGACTCCCTCGAAGGAGTCTTGAAGGTAAGAGACCAAGGGGGCGTCTGCCCTGAAGCCCAAACAGGCAGAAAGTGCTGAGGACGACCCTGCTTCCAGGGCACCTGCCTCCACCTCCAGGATGTCACGGAGAGTAACCCCTACCTCCAGGGCTGGTGTGACCCAAAATGACAGCTGCTTCAACTGCAGACAGGAAGGTCATTATTCTCGGGACTGCCCGAAGCCCAAGAAGCCCACTACTAGGGTAATGACCCTCATGGTGCCGCCGACAGAAGTACCCTCCACCCCAAAGGAGAGTGTTCAAGCGCCCACCCCCAATAAAACACCCCAACTGGACGCCTACATCAAGTGGTACCGGCGGCCATTATACGCGTCCTCGTGGAAGGCATATATTCCTCGGCATTACTGGATACCAGGTCACAAGAGACTATCATATACCGACCCTTCTACGATCAACATCTTAAGCACCTGCCCATGCAGTCAGCAGAGAAGATGAAGTTGTCAGGACTTGGCAACGACGACTGTCCCATTGACGGTGTAGTGAAAGTACGGCTGGATATACCGCAGCTGAGCACTAACAAGTCTCACACCATGGAAGTGGAGGCTCTGATATTCCCCGAGAACATCCAAGCTTTCCAATTATATTGGAGACGAATGCTGATGTGGTGCGGGTGATGATCCAAGCTTATCTACAAGAGGCCGGCAAACTACCCCTGTCTACCCTGTTTTCTCTATGGGTCCATCCGGTACTGAAGGAAGAGTGCTGCAGGGTCTCGGCCCAAGAGGGATATTCAATCTCACCGCGGGGTTGACCGAGATTCCACCAGGGGGCGTGCAGTATGTGGACGCAGTGTGCTGCTACCCGAGTCGTGATGAGGCCGACCAGTACTTCTCCCTAGAGAGTACGCCTGAGGAAGAAGTCAATAGAGGGTACAAGATCATGCCAGAGGTACGAGAGTGGAAATCCTCGATTCCGGGGAAGATTAAGGTGATCATCCAGAGCCTCTCCCCTTACACCATGCCATTCAACCCAGGTCAAAGATTCGGTAGGATATACCCAGTTACACCTGTAGAGACGCTGGCTCATGTGTACACCACTACTGTGCAAGATCATCCGGCCGGGTTGCCGTTTGACTTCTGGGAATCGACCCTGTCAGCCAAGTGGAAGGAACGGCTAACCGCCAAGTTGGAGGAATGCCGGGAAGTGTTCTCCACCAGCAAAATTAATGTGGACTGCAGCAAAAACACCCAGCACACAATCCGGCTGAACGATACCACGCCATTCCGGGAGCGTTCCCAACGCGTCGCTCCCAGAGATGTGGAGGACGTGAGGGATAGCTTAAAGGAAATAGAGACAGCGGGCAATCGTGACTGAATCCTGTAGCCCCTACGCGTCCTCGATCGTGGTAGTACGCAAAAAGAATGGGTCAGTACGCTTGTGCGTGGACAACCGGACCCTGAACAGTCGAACCGTCCCAGACCAATACACCCTGCCACGGATCGAAGAGCTCCTCCAATGCGCTGTCAGGAAGCCAGTGGTTCAGCATGCTGGACTGAAGGTCTGGGTATTATCAGGTACCTATGAGCTCTGAAGACCAGGAGAAGACGGCGTTTATCCACATGCCCCAAGGCATTTGTGGTGCCCCAGAGACATTCCAATAGTTGGAGAAGACCATCAGAGATATGAATCCCTGGGAATGCCTAGTATACCTGGACGATATCATCGTCTTCGGCAAGACTCTCGAAGAACACAAGGAACGCCTTCTACAGGTGTTAGACCGATTGGGCAAAGAAGGTCTGAAGTTGTCACTGGACAAATGCCGATTCTGCGGCACGTCAGTCACCTATATGGGTCACATAGTGTCCGCAGATGGAGTGGCCACTAACCCAGGTAAGGTCGAAGCCGAGGTGAACTGGCCTAGACCAGAAAACATAGCTACACTCCTTCCTGGGGTTCTGCGGGTACTACCGCTGCTTCATGGAAGGATACAAAGCCAAGGGCCTCAACAATCTTCTGAAAATATATCCAGAGGATTCTCGGCAGAAGGCCACATCCGCGTGGCTACCCTTCGGGGACAAGTGGACATCAGACTGCAAAAAGGCATTCATTGGCCTCAAGAAGAACGGAAGCATCCGTCTTGGCTTACTTCGACCCTGAGCAGCCATATATCCTACATGTGGATGCAAGCATCAACCTGCTGGGAGTGGTACTGCACCAGAAATACCCTGCTGGTCTTCGCCCAGTGGCATATAAGAGCCGTAGTTTGACTCCCAGAGAGTCAAAATTACCCTGTCCACAAGCTGGAATTCCTCACCCTCAAGTGGGCAGTCGTTGACAAACTCCACGACTACTTGTATGGAGATTCATTCGAAGAACAGACAACAACCCGTTGACGTATATCTTGGCATCCGCCAAACTGGACGCCACAAGTGGCTGGCGGCCCTCTCTAACTATCAATTTACCTTGATGTATAAACCAGGGCCTTTGAACATCGGGGCCGATGACAGAGTCAGAGCCTCAAGCTCACGACCACTACTCCCCAGAGTGAGAAGTCGAGGAAGAGCTTCGCCGAAGTCAACGAGTAGGGCGCCCTCCCTATAGGGTGACCTATGATTGTCAGGGGCACCCCACTACGAGTCTCAGTAGTGGTCTCGTAGCAGGCTGTCTGTGATAGCCATGCTCACAGAGCTGTACAATATTGTTTAAAGATATTTGCCCTACGTTAAGTTGTACATAATACTGTATTTTTTATTGTGTAACTTTGGTGCGTGTGTATGTCGTTCTCAAGCGGGGTCGTTGGTTTCTTCACCAGGGGGAGAATGTTGCCAGGTCCCCTTGGTCCCCACTTACCGCTGCTGCAGGTGGGGGAGCTGCTGCTGGCGGCGAGGCACGCGAGTGCTGCCAGGTTGCAGGCAGACCTGCCGGACTGTCAGGGAGGCTGCAGGAGCTGTGGGCAGTTAGGGGGTGCGATTTTGTCGCCGGATTTCCACAGGGTACGCTGGTAAGGTCACCGCCATCTTTGGTGCAACACGCATGCGCAGTATGTATCTCGCGCATGCGCAGTAAGTATTGCGGCGGCCATTAGGTGGAGAGGCTTCGCATAGGGAACTACAGTTTCCAGCAGCCCCAGGGGCTAAGAGGGCTGCCATGTTCCCCTGCACCGAAAGAGATAAATTTGGCGTGCTGGCAGCCACGCTTCTGTCGGGAGCTGGACCGAAGAGGGTAAGGTAGTGTCTCAGGTGCCAGTGCCCCTGAGACTAGGCCTAAAGTCCCCCTTAGGCCCCAGCTAGGCCCCGACTCACCAGTAGCTTGTGGGTGCTTCAGGGAATGCCCCTCAGGGACATTTTCCCCATTAGCCCAAAAGTGTCAGGGACACAGCAAAGACGCCGTGCAGTGACGTGCGGCCTGTGGTCTGGAATCAGACCACCACCGCAAGTGAGAGACTCTTAAAGGTGAGACACTCCAACGGGAGTTCACCCCCCACAGAGTTGGATGTCTTCGTTGGATCAGACGGATCCTCTCATCAGTTGGCGGTACCCGGGTGCTGGAGAGCCCGGCAGGTATCCATCTCAACGTGTGCACCAATGGCCACACACACATTTTGTGGTTAGTGCTTCTGCACACTTTGGGGTGGGATCAGCTCTGTGGATACAGGGCGGTTAGGTGCCCAAGGGCACCTCAGTACTTTGGTAGAACCTTATCGGGGTGTGTATATGGTGGTGGTTGGACAATGGGGGCACTGTGTGGATACGGCCGTGCGAGGCCTGTATGGTTTTGTGTTATCAGTTATTATAGGCTAAAGCTGGTAAATTCCGGGCATTATTGAAATCCCTGCTCTCTGATTAAAATTCCGACCATTATCCAATCAGTAATGGCCTGGAATTTTTGGCAGCTTGCCAAGATTTTCAGCCAATCGGCTTTCCATTCTCATTCACAAAGAGTGACATTTGCTCTTAGACAGGGGTGGTGATTGGACAGAAGGCACCAGCAAGGCAGTGACTCCTCCCCCTCCCTGCCTGCAGCCAGGCACTGACTACTCCCCCTCCCTGCCTGCAGAGAGCTCTGCACAGGAGAGTGAGGGGAAAGGTTTGTGTGTCTGTTGTGTGTTTTGTGGGTGTATAAGGGGCCAGCAGAGTGTTCTATTGATGTGTGTATGTGTCTTCTGTGGGTGTGTGTTTTGTGGGTGTACAGGGGGCAGTAGAGTCTTGTTGGTGTGTGTCTGCTGTGTGTGTGTTTTGTTGGTGTAGAGGGGGACCTGCAGTGTGTGTGTGTGTGTGTGTCTTCTATGTGTGTTTTGTGGGTGGAGGAGGGATACAGAGTCTGTTTTGGTGTGTGTGTCTGCAGTGTGTGTTTTGTAGGCGGAGGAAGGGTGTTGTGTGTGTGTGTTTTGTGGATGTAGAGTTGGCAGTCTGTTGGTTTGTGTGTGTTTTGTGGATGTAGAGGGGGGAGTGTGTCTTCAGTATGTGTGTTTTTGAGGGTTGCAGAGTGTTTTGTGTGTGTGTGTGTCTACAGTGTGTGGGTTTACATGGGGGCTGCAGTTGGTGTAGAGGGGGGCTGCTGCTGTGTGTTTTATGGATGTAGAGGGGGCAGCAAGCAGTCTGTTTTGTTGGTGTGTGTGTGTCTGCAGTGTGTTTTGTGGGTATAGGGGAGGGGGGCTGCACAGTATGTAGGGGGGACAGCAGAGTGTGTGTTTGTGTGTGTATATAGAGGGGGGTTGTAGTGTGTGTGTGTATATGTATGTATGTATATATATATATATATATATATATATATATATATATATATATATATATATATATATATATATATATATATATATATATATATATATATATATATAGCTGTGTATGTACAATTTCCTTTTAATAAACGTGCAGTAAAAGCATAAGAATGTAGACAATCATGCTGATAAAAATCAATATGACTACAACAATATATCTTTTTTTAATGGAAAATTAAAAAAAAAAAAATAAGCCTACATTTAGCCTATATAGGCCTGGTCCCCTTACCAGTGCGGGTCCCTGGCTATGGGACGTTTCCCCGCGCTTTCCCTGGCGTAAGGGCAGGTGCCGCGCGGTTAGTTAGGGCGGTGCTGCGAGATAGCCAGCAGCAGGAGGCGCAGAAAGGCTCCGGCGGTTTTCCACTGGTTGGCGCCACCATCCGGGTGGGCGCCGCCATGTTGGAGTTGACCGCCCGTGCGCGAACGCTTGCGCAAGTGTGGACGGTTGCGGAGGCCATCTTAGGCCTCGTTCAGGGTGCCAGAGGCAGGCGTTCGGGAGGGCGGGCGGCAGTCTGCTGGGCGATGTGTGTTCATCCTCCCAGCAGACTTTTTCAGGAGTTGAGGAGGCGGGGAGGGGGCTACAGACGGCAGGTTAGGGATCCAAGTTGCAGTCTTGAAATCATTCTCAAGAATGATTTCATTGGCTGCCGAGGTCCCAGTGACGCTGCTGCAGCTTCAAAAAACTAATGTTTTGTTTATTGAAACTGCAGCCAGCGTCAACTCCGTACTTCGGAGACAGGGCAGCTGCTACCCTGACAACCAGTATTCAGTTTGAATACATTGTGTCCCACGGCAGCTCGCACGTCAGCACGCCCTCCGTCCGAAGTCAGCACCCTGAACGAAGCCTTAGATGTGGCAGGAGAAGGCAGAGAGGCAGGAAGGACCTCTAGAGGTTGCGCATGCGCAGGGATAGCCCTGAGTCACAAGTGAGCTGCTGCAGATAGGGACAGAGCCAGATAGGGAGACTGTCACTTTAGCTGAGCAGGATAGCAAGTTGCAACAGTGTTGTGTGCAGTGCAGCCAGAGTAGTTGCTTTGGCTGTGTCAGGGGAAGGCCCCTCATAGGAAGAAGGGGTGGTTGCTTTCTAAGTTATACAGTGTGTGTTATATCACCAGTGCCAGTTGCACGTGGTGAGCTGCCAGAGTCTGGGATCAGACAGAAGCTACAGCAAGAGATCTTCTGCATGCAGGGACTGGGCTAGAGGTATATCCCCAGGGCCCAGTTAGTCCCCTGAGACACTAGAGAAATACTGTATGTGATAGGGACTGCCTTAAGACAGGGACTCCTTCACCATACTCAGAGAGAAAGAGGAATGCTGCATGACAGTGCCTGACTGTCAGTACAGCGTGTAGCAGGAAGAGTGCATGACTTCATAGCAGAGACTGTGGTAAAGGATCATTCCGGCTGGAGATTCCTCCCTGGAGGAGTCAGGGGGTGTAATCATTCCTGCAAGGAGCAGCGCACCGCGGCGTGGGACCAAGTTGCGGAGTTGCTGACTACAAAGGATTTTCCTGATCATTACAGATCTGAGAGGTAGTACATATTAAGAGCACCAACGGTCCCCAACACAGGGAAGCGCTATCCCTCACACACACACTCTCTTTATTGTTGTGGACACTCAAGGGATAAAGTGCCCAAGCACAGTATTATCAAAGGGACTGAGGGTGATGGGATGATGGACATGTGGGTGAGGGGATGGTATACATTCAGGGTGATGCAATGTTATTCATATGATGTAATGATGTTATGCAAATAGAGTGTTATTGAAGTTATCGTTCATGCTCAGTAAATACTGTTTATTCACATTGTGTGTATTTACTATATGGTTGTTCTGGTGAGGGCACACTCCCACCACGTTGGGATCCCTCATCAGTGGAGGCGCTGCACCGAGTGTAAGTATATACCCCAGGTTCCCCGTGGCGGAAGCTCAGCCCTCCTGGTTGCCAAACAGGTACAGCACCACACTGACAAGTAGTCAGATGCACCTACCCACCCCAATCTCACTTAGGGTGGGGGTAAGAGGGCTACACCTATAATAGTAATAATCCCCTCAGAACAGGGCATTACTGGCCAATAATGCCCTGGCTGGGTTAAAGTCCCTCGGCTTCGCTTCAGACCTTCAACTCTTCCAGCCAGGGCATTATTGGCCAGTAATGCCCTGTTCTTCTGGGATTATTACTTAAGTGTTACCAGTAAAGATCAGTTATTACCGTGTATATAATTATTCCTTACTGTGTGTTCCTGGGAAGGGGCTATCCAATTGAGCTTGGATCTCTCCCAGGTGGAGGCGCTGTCACCAGATAGAATCAGGTACACCCCAGGCTCCCTGCAGCGGAGGATCAGGCTTCCTGTGAGCCAATCGGGTAACGCACCACACATAGTTTCCCTAGACACGGGGGAAAGGGGCTACATTGGTATACACATACACGCCCAGAGAGGTAATACCGGTATACACATACAAGCCCAGAGAGGTAATACCGGTATACACATACACACCCAGAGAGGTAATACAGGTATACACATACACACCCAGAGAGGTAATACCGGTATACACATACACGCCCAGAGAGGTAATACCGGTATACATATACACGCCCAGAGAGGTAATACCAGTATACACATACAAGCCCAGAGAGGTAATACCGGTATACACATACACGCCCAGAGAAGTAATACCGGTATACACATACACACCCAGAGAGGTAATACCGGTATACACACGCACGCCCAGAGAGGTAATACCGGTATACACATACACGCCCAGAGAGGTAATACCGGTATACACATACACGTCCAGAGAGGTAATACCGGTATACACATACACGCCCAGAGAGGTAATACCGGTATACACATACAAGCCCAGAGAGGTAATACCGGTATACACATACACGCCCAGAGAGGTAATACCGGTATACACATAGACGCCCTGAGAGGTAATACCGGTATACAGATACACGCCCAGTGAGGTAATACCGGTATACACATACACGCCCAGAGAGGTAATACCGGTATACACATAGACGCCCTGAGAGGTAATACCGGTATACAGATACACGCCCAGTGAGGTAATACCGGTATACACATACACGCCCAGAGAGGTAATACCGGTATACACATACACGCCCTGAGAGGTAATACCGGTATATACATACACACCCAGAGAGGTAATACCGGTATACACATATACGCCCAGAGAGGTAATACCGGTATACACATACACGCCCAGAGAGGTAATACCGGTATACACACACGCCCAGAGAGGAAATACCGGCATACACATACACACACCCAGAGAGGTAATACCGGTATACACATACACACCCAGAGAGGTAATACCGGTATACACATACACACCCAGAGAGGTAATACCGGTATACACATACACGCCCAGAGAGGTAATACCGGTATACACATACACGCCCAGAGAGGTAATACCGGTATACACATAGACGCCCAGAGAGGTAATACTGGTATGCACACACGCCCAGAGAGGCAATACCGGTATACACATACACGCCCAGAGAGGTAATACCGGTATACACGTACACACCCAGAGAGGTAATACTGGTATGCACATACACGCCCAGACAGGTAATACCGGCATACACATACACACACCCAGAGAGGTAATACCGGTATACACATACACACCGGAGAGGTAACACCAGTATACACGTACACACCCAGTATTATTGTGAATGCACAAGCACTGTAAGGGTTAATACCTGCCTGTCTGCACCCAGTTAATCCAGTTAATCCAGTTTGGATTTGGTTCCAAAACACTTCATTTATTTAATTGTTAATTTTTTTTCCCCAGCACAGAATCGAACCGGCTTCTCCTGCCCCTGTCCCGGTTTCGCAGGCAGCCTCCCTGTGTTGTGACAGCAAACAAGGGGAGAGGCGGGGAGGTGTAAGACGGGACGGTATAAAGATGCCAGCCGGTGCAGTGCGGCTGCTCAGAGCTAGTGAAGAAGCCGGCGGTGAGATGGCGAGCCAGTCCCAGGGAATCCAGCAGCTCCTGCAGGCGGAGAAACGCGCCAAGGACAAGCTGGAGGAGGCGAAAAAACGTGAGCGTGCACATCAATAATACTATCATCATTCATATTATTATCACTAATAACGTGAGCGTGCACATCAATAATACTATCATCATTCATATTATTATCACTAATAACGTGAGCGTGCACATCAATAATACTATCATCATTCATATTATTATCACTAATAACGTGAGCGCGCACATCAATAATACTATCATCATTCATATTATTATCACTAATAACGTGAGCGCGCACATCAATAATACTATCATCATTCATATTATTATCACTAATAACGTGAGCGTGCACATCAATAATACTATCATCATTCATATTATTATCACTAATAACGTGAGCGCGCACATCAATAATACTATCATCATTCATATTATTATTACTAATAACGTGAGCGTGCACATCAATAATACTATCATCATTCATATTATTAGCACTAATAACGTGAGCGTGCACATCAATAATACTATCATCATTCATATTATTATCACTAATAACGTGAGCGTGCACATCAATAATACTATCATCATTCATATTATTATCACTAATAACGTGAGCGTGCACATCAATAATACTATCATCATTCATATTATCACTAATAACGTGAGCGCGCACATCAATAATACTATCATCATTCATATTATTATTACTAATAACGTGAGCGTGCACATCAATAATACTATCATCATTCATATTATTATCACTAATAACTTGAGCGTGCACATCAATAATACTATCATCATTCATATTATTATCACTAATAACGTGAGCGCGCACATCAATAATACTATCATCATTCATATTATTATCACTAATAACGTGAGCGCGCACATCAATAATACTATCATCATTCATATTATTATCACTAATAACGTGAGCGTGCACATCAATAATACTATCATCATTCATATTATTATCACTAATAACGTGAGCGTGCACATCAATAATACTATCATCATTCATATTATTATCACTAATAATGTGAGCGTGCACATCAATAATACTATCATCATTCATATTATTATCACTAATAATGTGAGCGTGCACATCAATAATACTATCATCATTCATATTATTATCACTAATAACGTGAGCGCGCACATCAATAATATTATCATCATTCATATTATTATCACTAATAATGTGAGCGCGCACATCAATAATATTATCATCATTCATATTATTATCACTAATAACGTGAACAGTGGGGTTAATATTAATAATCTCAACATTAAAGAGAGCGGTAATTACTGTTATTATTAATAATTTCAACATTAAAGTGATTGGTAATGAATTACCGTTAGTAATATTACTATACCGTTCTTATTAATATTATCATCATTATCATAATGAATATTATTCATAAACGTACCTGCCACGTGAATAGCGCCTATGTGATTAGGGCAATATTAGTATCTTCATTAATGGCATCAAATAATCAATAAATTGGCATTAATAGCGCCTGCCCGCGGTTCTGATTTGCGGGGTTTATATGGGTTTGAAGCCCGTCTGAAATAAGGAGGGGATTTTCCAGTGACCGCTGTCCCATTCTGCTATTAAACGTTGCAATGACCGTTTCCGAAGTTCGGAGCGGGCAGCATTATTCGGATCGGTTGCTTTATTCTTGGTGAACGGGTTTATTACTGGCGCTGCTATCAGACGGGCCAGCCTTGCGTTCTTTTGTGCAGATCTGAACGTCTTGTGATGAATAATTAATGTTGCTGCCAGGATTGGTAACTTGTTATTGTGATATAGTTAAGTGGAGTTTAACAATCTTATTCATTTATTTAATTATTCATTGTATTATTAATGTCGACGGTGTTTGTTGCTGTACAGCTCAAAGGGTCAGGAAAAGGTACTTTTTTATGTCTGGGTTTTTTTTTTTTAAGCCATTAAACAAATTACTGTTACCAAGTCACTTGCTTCTACTTAGGACTGACCCTTTAACCACGTCCCTGTCATTCGGTCACTTTGCCCCTACGTGGGACTGACCCTTTAACCCATTAAACACGTCGCTGTCATTAGGTCACTTTGCCCCTACGTGGGACTGTCCCTTTAACCCATTAAACACGTCCCTGTCATTAGGTCACTTTGCCCCTACGTGGGACTGTCCCTTTAACCCATTAAACACGTCCCTGTCATTAGGTCACTTTGCCCCTACGTGGGACTGACCCTTTAACCCATTAAACACGTCCCTGTCATTAGGTCACTTTGCCCCTACGTGGGACTGACCCTTTAACCCATTAAACACGTCCCTGTCATTAGGTCACTTTGCCCCTACGTGGGACTGTCCCTTTAAGCCATTAAACACGTCCCTGTCATTAGGTCACTTTGCCCCTACGTGGGACTGACCCTTTAACCCATTAAACACGTCCCTGTCATTAGGTCACTTTGCCCCTACGTGGGACTGACCCTTTAACCCATTACACACGTCCCTGTCATTAGGTCACTTTGCCCCTACGTGGGACTGACCCTTTAACCCATTAAACACGTCGCTGTCATTAGGTCACTTTGCCCCTACGTGGGACTGTCCCTTTAACCCATTAAACACGTCCCTGTCATTAGGTCACTTTGCCCCTACGTGGGACTGTCCCTTTAACCCATTAAACACGTCCCTGTCATTAGGTCACTTTGCCCCTACGTGGGACTGACCCTTTAACCCATTAAACACGTCCCTGTCATTAGGTCACTTTGCCCCTACGTGGGACTGTCCCTTTAACCCATTAAACACGTCCCTGTCATTAGGTCACTTTGCCCCTACGTGGGACTGACCCTTTAACCCATTAAACACGTCCCTGTCATTAGGTCACTTTGCCCCTACGTGGGACTGTCCCTTTATCCCATTACACACGTCCCTGTCTTTAGGTCACTTTGCCCCTACGTGGGACTGTCCCTTTATCCCATTACACACGTCCCTGTCTTTAGGTCACTTTGCCCCTACGTGGGACTGTCCCTTTAACCCATTAAACACGTCGCTGTCATTAGGTCACTTTGCCCCTACGTGGGACTGTCCCTTTAACCCATTAAACACGTCCCTGTCATTAGGTCACTTTGCCCCTACGTGGGACTGTCCCTTTAACCCATTAAACACGTCCCTGTCATTAGGTCACTTTGCCCCTACGTGGGACTGACCCTTTAACCCATTAAACACGTCCCTGTCATTAGGTCACTTTGCCCCTACGTGGGACTGTCCCTTTAACCCATTAAACACGTCCCTGTCATTAGGTCACTTTGCCCCTACGTGGGACTGACCCTTTAACCCATTAAACACGTCCCTGTCATTAGGTCACTTTGCCCCTACGTGGGACTGTCCCTTTAACCCATTAAACACGTCCCTGTCATTAGGTCACTTTGCCCCTACGTGGGACTGACCCTTTAACCCATTAAACACGTCCCTGTCATTAGGTCACTTTGCCCCTACGTGGGACTGACCCTTTAACCCATTACACACGTCCCTGTCATTAGGTCACTTTGCCCCTACGTGGGACTGACCCTTTAACCCATTAAACACGTCGCTGTCATTAGGTCACTTTGCCCCTACGTGGGACTGTCCCTTTAACCCATTAAACACGTCCCTGTCATTAGGTCACTTTGCCCCTACGTGGGACTGTCCCTTTAACCCATTAAACACGTCCCTGTCATTAGGTCACTTTGCCCCTACGTGGGACTGACCCTTTAACCCATTAAACACGTCCCTGTCATTAGGTCACTTTGCCCCTACGTGGGACTGTCCCTTTAACCCATTAAACACGTCCCTGTCATTAGGTCACTTTGCCCCTACGTGGGACTGACCCTTTAACCCATTAAACACGTCCCTGTCATTAGGTCACTTTGCCCCTACGTGGGACTGTCCCTTTATCCCATTACACACGTCCCTGTCTTTAGGTCACTTTGCCCCTACGTGGGACTGTCCCTTTATCCCATTACACACGTCCCTGTCTTTAGGTCACTTTGCCCCTACGTGGGACTGTCCCTTTAACCCATTAAACACGTCCCTGTCATTAGGTCACTTTGCCCCTACGTGGGACTGTCCCTTTAACCCATTAAACACGTCCCTGTCATTAGGTCACTTTGCCCCTACGTGGGACTGTCCCTTTAACCCATTACACACGTCCCTGTCTTTAGGTCACTTTGCCCCTACGTGGGACTGTCCCTTTAACCCATTCAACACGTCCCTGTCTTTAGGTCACTTTGCCCCTACGTGGGACTGTCCCTTTATCCCATTACACACGTCCCTGTCATTAGGTCACTTTGCCCCTACGTGGGACTGACCCTTTAACCCATTACACACGTCCCTGTCATTAGGTCACTTTGCCCCTACGTGGGACTGACCCTTTAACCCATTAAACACGTCCCTGTCATTAGGTCACTTTGCCCCTACGTGGGACTGACCCTTTAACCCATTACACACGTCCCTGTCATTAGGTCACTTTGCCCCTACGTGGGACTGACCCTTTAACCCATTAAACACGTCCCTGTCATTAGGTCACTTTGCCCCTACGTGGGACTGACCCTTTAACCCATTACACACGTCCCTGTCTTTAGGTCACTGTGCCCCCAGCAGCTGATGTTTTAGTATACAAGGTTAGTTCGGGGACAGATTCCGCAGGGTGTGCTCCAGGCCTCCCCGAAGGGACTGAATCCCAAACACTTGTGCCTGCGCTAGTTCATACACACACGGGCTCGCACACTTCATACAGCCAGACTTTCTTCCCGCTGTTGGAAGAATTTTCTGATAACGGAACATGTGGAAACGATCGAAAAACAAAGCGAGGAAGAAATGTAAGAGCTGCCGCACACTGCGCCAAAGGGGCCGCGCTTCACTTTCATCCCAAACTCACACAAACTTAATAGGGTTTTCTGTATGGCTATAAATTTACTACTGCATGCAACACGTTCCCCGCTTACCCTGTCACTGGCAGGAGCAGACTCCCACTGCACAGATTTGTACAGAGTTTCATTTCTGTGTCCAAACATCTATTTATGTCGCCGACGTTTAAATCCGTCTGTTGTTCATATTCCATGTCTAGAATGCGCCAACATACACTGCGGCGCAGTACAGTGGGGGTCGGACGCTTCAAGCGTACAATCCAACATTAACGTGCACTGATGCAGTAGGTCAGGAGGTCTGTGCTCCCAAGAGCTTGCACTCTATAAGGGAGGGAGAGATGGAAAGTGCAGCGGGAGAAAAGGTTTGGTGTGTTTCTGTCTGTGTATATTTCCAGTATGTACACGTACATGTCTTCATTTGTATGTGATCATCATGCACACCCATGTATATACATACACACAGATATGTGCTTCATATACAAGTGTATGTGTGTATGTATATGTGTGTGTGTGTGTATATATATATATATATATATTTAGACACATACGCATATACACACACTTAGTCCAGTTGTGATAATGCAGAATCACCTAGTACTGAAGGTCATTTATTCTGATTGATATATATATATACACACACACACACACACACACACACACACACACACACACACACACACACACTGTATTACAGTAATTACACATAGACAAAGACACTGTGACCTTGGGCAGTGAGAAGATTTTCCCGTGACCGGTTTTACAGGTTTCTGCAGACATTGGCCCATGTTTACTAAACAGTCTTACGCTCGCTCTTCTGCCATGAAACCCCTTCCATCCCATTTCCCTTGACCAGGCTGCAGTAGGAAGCTGCCCTGAGACATGAAACTGCCTAGTAGACATGGGCCTAAATGCCACTCCATGTCAGGGAACAGGCTGCAATCCATTCCCAGTGAGCCGACTCCGGGCGCCCCCCCCCCGCCCGGCGCACACAAACCCGGCTGGGCCAGGAATAAGATGGCGCGCTGCGTGTAGGAAGCTGGCCCGGGCCAGATCCATGTGTTGTTAATACAAACACAGCCTGGGGTTCATGCGTCCCCCCCCCCGCACGCCCTCCCCCCCGCACGCCCTCCTCTCTCTCTCCCCCCCCTCCCCCCAGCTCGTACAGACTGGATCCTGGTTACTCCTGTTTACACCCAACAGACTGAATTCCTATTTAGGGTTTTTGTCCTTTATCTAGAGCATGGACTCCTAACCCCTTCACCACTGCAAAGGCCAGTATCGGGGGGGTAGGGGGGATGGTTTGGGAGATCTCCCCTCTTAGTCAGTCCCACGTAAACAACATTTTGTCACAGTCTAA
Source organism: Ascaphus truei (assembly GCF_040206685.1). NCBI lineage: Eukaryota > Metazoa > Chordata > Amphibia > Anura > Ascaphidae > Ascaphus > Ascaphus truei. The sequence goes on along the minus strand of NC_134492.1, from coordinate 60,540,167 downwards.
CTGGCTTCCCTCAGCATATCTAGCAGGGCTAATAGCAAAGATTTTTATTATCATGTATGTATGTATGTCTTTATATAGCGCCATTAATGTACATAGCGCTGCACAGCAGTAATTCACGTGACAAAATCATATAAATAACACATAATGGGAAGAAGCGATTCAGACATAAAAGTGACATTTAGAAAAAGGAGTCCCTGCCCCGAAGAGCTTACAATCTAATTTACAAGTTGCATTTTTTTCAAGTGCTTTATTTCCCCTTTTCCCATCATGTCCTTATTGGAGCACCAGTAACTATAAATGGGAGAGATAGGGGCTTTGCCTGTGCAAACTCTTGTTGAACTCGGAGACATAAGATAAAAGGAGCAGCCAGAGGAAAGCAAACCCCCCCTGAGTCTCACCTCATGGTGTTTACTAACGGACTGTAAATAATGATGTAAAAATACCTACAGGTGTAACCCTTAACCATGTCACTGCCATTAGTACACTTTGCTCCTAGGAGAGACTGACCCCTTAACCATGTCACTGCCATTAGTACACTTTGCTCCTAGGAGGGACTGACCCCTTAACCATGTCACTGCCATTAGTACACTTTGCCCCTAGGAGAGACTGACCCCTTAACCATGTCACTGCCATTACTACACTTTGCTCCTAGGAGTGACTGACCCCTTAACCATGTCACTGCCATTAGTACACTTTGCCCCTAGGAGGGACTGACCCCTTAACCATGTCACTGCCATTAGCACACTTTGCCCCTAGGAGGGACTGACCCCTTAACCATGTCACTGCCATTACTACACTTTGCTCCTAGCAGTGACTGACCCCTTAACCATGTCACTGCCAATAGTACACTTTGCCCCTAGGAGGGACTGACCCCTTAACCATGTCACTGCCATTAGCACACTTTGCCCCTAGGAGGGACTGACCCCTTAACCATGTCACTGCCATTAGTACACTTTGCCCCTTATGAGGGACTGACCCCTTAACCATGTCTCTGCCATTAGTACACTTTGTCCCTAGCAGGGACTGACCCCTTAACCATGTCACTGCCATTAGTACACTTTGCCCCTAGGAGGGACCGATCCCTTAACCATGTCACTGCCATTAGTACACTTTGCCCCTAGGAGGGACTGACCCCTTAACCATGTCACTGCCATTAGTACACTTTGCCCCTAGGAGGGACTGACCCCTTAACCATGTCACTGCCATTAGTACACTTTGGCCCTAGGAGGGACTGACCCTTTAACCATGTCACTGCCATTAGTACACTTTGGCCCTGGGAGGGACTGACCCCTTAAACATGTCACTGCCATTAGTACACTTTGCCCTAGGAGGGACCGATCCCTTAACCATGTCACTGCCATTAGTACACTTTGTCCCTAGGAGGGACTGACCCCATAACCATGTCACTGCCATTAGTACACTTTGCCCCTAGGAGTGACCGATCCCTTAACCATGTCACTGCCATTAGTACACTTTGCCCCTAGGAGGGACTGACCCCTTAACCATGTCACTGCCATTAATACACTTTGCCCCTAGGAGGGACTGACCCCTTAACCATGTCACTGCCATTAGTACACTTTGCTCCTAGGAGGGACTGGCCCCTTAACCATGTCACTGCCATTAGTACACTTTGCCCCTTATGAGGGACTGACCCCTTAACCATGTCACTGCCATTAGTGCACTTTGCCCCTAGGAGGGACTGACCCCTTAACCATGTCACTGCCATTAGTACACTTTGGCCCTAGGAGGGACTGACCCTTTAACCATGTCACTGCCATTAGTACACTTTGTCCCTAGGAGGGACCGATCCCTTAACCATGTCACTGCCATTAGTACACTTTGGCCCTAGGAGGGACCGACCCCTTAAACATGTCACTGCCATTAGTACACTTTGCCCCTAGGAGTGACCGATCCCTTAACCATGTCACTGCCATTAGTACACTTTGTCCCCTTAAGTGTGTGTGTGTGTGTGTGTGTGTGTGTGTGTGTGTGTGTGTGTGTGTGTGTGTGTGTGTGTGTGTGTGTGTGTGTGTGTGTGTGTGTGTGTGTGTGTGTGTGTGTGTGTGTGTAGATGTAGATGTGTGTGTGTAGATGTAGAGTGTGTGTGTGTAGATGTAGAGTGTGTGTGTGTAGATGTAGAGTGTGTGTGTGTAGATGTGTAGATGTGTGTGTGTGTGTGTAGATGTGTAGATGTGTGTGTGTGTGTGTAGATGTGTGTGTGTGTGTGTAGATGTGTGTGTGTGTGTGTAGATGTGTGTGTGTGTGTGTGTGTGTGTAGATGTGTATATATCGATACTGATTGATATTCTGATTGCAGGTAAGAATAAGCGGCTGAGACAAGCGAAGGAAGAAGCCACCGCTGAGATTGACCAGTACAAGCTGAAGAGAGAAAGCGACTTCAGGCGTATCCAGACTTCCGTGAGTCTCACCCTGACCTTACACCCTATCGTAAACCTCTGCAATGACCATGACAAGAACAGCAACCCCACAGACCTCAATAGGGTCACCCCCTTACACACCTCACCTGTTCCCATAGCCTGTTATAGGATCCCTCTTTTACACACGTCAGCGGCCCCATAGCCTGTTATAGGATCACCCCCTTACACACGTCAGTTACCCCCATAGCCTGTTATAGGATCACCCTCTTACACACATCAGCGGCCCCCATAGCCTGTTATAGGATCACCCCCTTACACACGTCAGTTACCCCCATAGCCTGTTATAGGATCACCCTCTTACACACATCAGTGCCCCCATAGCCTGTTATAGGATCACCCCCTTACACACATCAGCGGCCCCCATAGCCTGTTATAGGATCACCCCTTACACACGTCAGTTACCCCCATAGCCTGTTATAGGATCACCCTCTTACACACATCAGCGGCCCCATAGCCTGTTATAGGATCACCCTCTTACACACATCAGTGCCCCCATAGCCTGTTATAGGATCACCCTCTTACACACATCAGCGGCCCCCATAGCCTGTTATAGGATCACCCTCTTACACACATCAGTGCCCCCATAGCCTGTTATAGGATCACCCTCTTACACACATCAGCGGCCCCCATAGCCTGTTATAGGATCACCCTCTTACACACATCAGCGGCCCCCATAGCCTGTTATAGGAACACCCTCTTACACACATCAGCGGCCCCCATAGCCTGTTATAGGATCACCCTCTTACACACATCAGTTACCCCCATAGCCTGTTACAGGATCACCCTCTTACACACATCAGCGGCCCCCATAGCCTGTTACAGGATCACCCTCTTACACACATCAGCGGCCCCCATAGCCTGTTACAGGATCACCCTCTTACACACGTCAGCGGCCCCATAGCCTGTTATAGGATCACCCTCTCACATACCCCATACACCTAACCCTCTGTTCTCTCCACCCCGCAGATCATGGGATCGCAAGGTAACCTAGCAGTAAAGATCGAGGAACAGACAGGGGAGCAGATTCAATCCCACAACGCCTTCTACCAGAAACACAAAGAAAACGTTTTAACGGAAATTCTTCACTTGACCTCCGACATTAAACCCGAAATCCACATCAATTACCAGTACCAGTGAATAGAAAACCCAAACCTCCCGGCCCGCCACTTTCCGCTCACTTTCCGCCTTCATTATCCCGCACGCCACGTGAATGTCGCCAGCCGCCATATTTAAATCCCGCAACTGGCGAGAATTTTGCCCGTATTTACCGATTCCTTCTTCAAAAAAGGGGGTCTTGATAAACAGGGTCAGTATTAACACCCGCTTGGGTTTGTAAGGAGTAACGTGTCTCAGCCCGAAACAAAGTAAAAATGAATTTATGCAATAAATCCGCATTAAATATGGTAGAAGATGCATTTTCCCTTCTGTCCCAACCAGAATCCAGTCCCATCCCTAATAATTTCATGTTCACCGTCTGGCATCTCTCACCGGAACGTATACAGGAAGTCAGTTCTCCTTCCCGCAGAGTGGCCCCACAGTTAAAAGCTTGGAACCTTTTCTCCCATACTGTTTCTTCTTATACATTTAGCATCATACGAAGAACCTAAAAGACCAAAAGCCTTATTCTCCGTGCGCGGAAGCGTCCGCAAATCACCTTTTTTTTCTTCCCCCCCCCCCCCCCCCAACGGTCGGCAGTTGTAGTGCAACCCCATAAACCAATTAAAAACGATATAAGATACGCAATGCTCTCATTCGAGGTCACGTCTGAACGCGTCGCGATCCCAATGCTCCAACGATCAGTCGTAAACGAAAGCTAGAAAAATCCGCCACGGCTGCCATTTAAAAAAAAAACCCCAGCCAAAGTGTTCACTTAACGCTTTCATAGCCAGAGCGGCGTCAAATCCCTGCAAAGTGCTCCATTGCGGTGAAATACTTTGTGTTTGTAAAGCTTTATACAATTCCCTGTTCAAAACAAAAGCAGATTTCTTCCTGGATTATCGGGGTGCACAAAATGTCGCCCAAAACGGTTCAAATGTCTATTCCGATCCGCTGTCAATAAATTATTTCACGCGCATTTTTGAGTTCTCCGTCTGTGTCTTTTAGTAACGCCACGAGATGACGCGCCCCTCCTAAAATTCTGCGTCTGGGAATAAATACATTTATTTGCCAGGCGTATATACAGGTGTTTGTATACTTTGATTAACCCCTTCCATGCGGGGCAGATCTGGGGTTTAACCTCTTAGCAAATAGCTGCAGCCAGCGTTTTTATTCTTGTTGCCACACTAATTTTCATATTCTCGTTAGATCCATAACGAAGGCGATGCAGAGTGACTGGGGCGTAATTAGCATATCGCCCCTCAGCGCTCGCTCTCTGATATTCTGCTGCTAATTGCTCCGTATGGTGAGAGTGTGTGTCCCTCCCAAGTGCTGTATATATCCCGCACACAGCAGTGCCTGGACACGCCAGGGACGTGTGCTGTATATATCCCGCACACAGCAGTGCCTGGACACGCCAGGGACGTGTGCTGTATATATCCCGCACACAGCAGTGCCTGGACACGCCTGGGACATGTGCTGTGTATATCCCGCACACAGCAATGCATGGGACGTGTGCTGTATATAACCCGCACACAGCAGTGCCTGGACACGCCTGGGACGTGTGCTGTATATATCCCGCACACAGCAGTGCCTGGACACGCCAGGGACGTGTGCTGTATATATCCCGCACACAGCAGTGCCTGGACACGCCAGGGACGTGTGCTGTATATATACCGCACACAGCAGTGCCTGGACACGCCAGGGACGTGTGCTGTATATATCCCGCACACAGCAGTGCCTGGGACGTGTGCTGTATATATACCGCACACAGCAATGCATGGGACGTGTGCTGTATATATCCCGCACACAGCAGTGCCTGGACACGCCAGGGACGTGTGCTGTGTATATCCCGCACACAGCAGTGCCTGGACACGCCTGGGACGTGTGCTGTATATATCCCGCACACAGCAGTGCCTGGACACGCCTGGGACGTGTGCTGTATATATACCGCACACAGCAGTGCCTGGACACGCCAGGGACGTGTGCTGTATATATCCCGCACACAGCAGTGCCTGGACACGCCTGGGACGTGTGCTGTATATATACCGCACACAGCAGTGCCTGGACACGCCCGGGACGTGTGCTGTATATATACCGCACACAGCAGTGCCTGGACACGCCTGGGATGTGTGCTGTATATATCCCGCACACAGCAGTGCCTGGACACGCCAGGGACATGTGCTGTATATATCCCGCACACAGCAATGCATGGGACGTGTGCTGTGTATATCCCGCACACAGCAGTGCCTGTACACGCCAGGGACGTGTGCTGTATATATCCCGCACACAGCAGTGCCTGGACACGCCTGGGACGTGTGCTGTATATATCCCGCACACAGCAGTGCCTGGACACGCCAGGGACGTGTGCTGTATATAACCTGCACAAAGCAGCACGGGGAGACACGCCAGGGACGTGTGCTGTATATATCCCGCACACAGCAGTGCCTGGACACGCCTGGGACGTGTGCTGTATATATCCCGCACACAGCAGTGCCTGGACACGCCTGGGACGTGTGCTGTATATATACCGCACACAGCAGTGCCTGGACACGCCAGGGACGTGTGCTGTATATATCCCGCACACAGCAGTGCCTGGACACGCCTGGGACGTGTGCTGTATATATACCGCACACAGCAGTGCCTGGACACGCCCGGGACGTGTGCTGTATATATCCCGCACACAGCAGTGCCTGGACACGCCAGGGACGTGTGCTGTATATATCCCGCACACAGCAGTGCCTGGACACGCCTGGGACATGTGCTGTATATATCCCGCACACAGCAATGCATGGGACGTGTGCTGTATATATCCCGCACACAGCAGTGCCTGGACAAGCCTGGGACATGTGCTGTATATATCCCGCACACAGCAATGCATGGGACGTGTGCTGTATATAACCCGCACACAGCAGTGCCTGGACATGCCAGGGACGTGTGCTGTGTATATCCCGCACACAGCAGTGCCTGGACACGCCAGGGACGTGTGCTGTATATATCCCGCACACAGCAGTGCCTGGACACGCCAGGGACGTGTGCTGTATATATCCCGCACACAGCAGTGCCTGGACACGCCTGGGACGTGTGCTGTATATATCCCGCACACAGCAGTGCCTGGACACGCCAGGGACGTGTGCTGTATATAACCTGCACAAAGCAATGCCTGGGACGTGTGCTGTATATATCCCACACACAGCAGTGCCTGGACACGCCCGGGACGTGTGCTGTATATATCCCGCACACAGCAATGCCTGGACACGCCAGGGACGTGTGCTGTATATATCCCGCACACAGCAGTGCCTGGACACGCCCGGGACGTGTGCTGTATATATCCCGCACACAGCAGTGCCTGGACACGCCCGGGACGTGTGCTGTATATATCCCGCACACAGCAGTGCCTGGACACGCCCGGGACGTGTGCTGTATATATCCCGCACACAGCAGTGCCTGGACACGCCCGGGACGTGTGCTGTATATATCCCGCACACAGCAGTGCCTGGACACGCCCGGGACGTGTGCTGTATATATCCCGCACACAGCAGTGCCTGGACACTCCAGGGATGTGTGTATTGTATTGTATGTCTTTATATAGCGCCATTAATGTACATAGCGCTTCACAGCAGTAATACATGTGGTAATCAAATAAATAACAGATAATATAAATAACAGATCATGGGAATAAGTGCTTTAGACATTAAAGTAACATTAAGGAAGAGGAGTCCCTGCCCCGAGGAGCTTACAGTCTAATTGGTAGGTAGGGAGAACGTACAGAGACAGTAGGAGGGAGTTCTGGTAAGTGCGTCTGCAGGGGGCCAAGCATTATGTATCATGTGTTCAGAATATCCACAGTGCTATTCATATGCTTCTTTAAGCAAGTGTGTCTTAAGGTGGGTCTTAAAGGTGGATAGAGAGGGTGCTAGTCGGGTACTGAGGGGAAGGGCATTCCAGGGGTGTGGGGCAGTCAGTGAGAAAGGTTTAAGGCGGGAGAGGGCTTTAGATACAAAAGGGGTAGAAAGAAGACATCCTTGAGCAGAACGCGAGGGTCTGGATGGTGCATAATGAGAAATTAGGGCTGAGATGTAAGGAGGGGCAGAAGAGTGTAAAGCTTTAAAAGTGAGGAGAATGGAATGTGAGATGTGGGATTTGATCGGAAGCCAGGAGAGGGATTTGAGCAGGGGAGATGCTGAGACAGATCTAGGAAAGAGTAGAGTGATTCTGGCAGCAGCATTTAGGATAGATTGTAGGGGAGACAGGTGAGAGGCAGGAAGGCCGGACAGCAGGAGGTTACAGTAATCGAGATGGGAGAGAATGAGGGCCTGAGTCAGAGTTTTAGCAGTCGATCAACAGAGGAAAGGGCGTATCTTTGTTATATTGCGGAGGAAAAAGCGACAAGTTTTAGATACGTTTTGAATGTGAGGGGCAAATGTGAGAGAGGAGTCGTGTGTGCTGTATATATCCTGCATACAGCAGTGCCTGGACACGCCAGGGACGTGTGCTTCATATATCTCGCACACAGCAGTGCCTGGACACGCCAGGGACGTGTGCTGTGTATATCCCGCACACAGCAGCACGGGGAGACACGCCTGGGACGTGTGCTGTGTATATCCCGCACACAGCAGCACGGGGAGACACGCCTGGGACGTGTGCTGTGTATATCCCGCACACAGCAGCACGGGGAGACACGCCTGGGACGTGTGCTGTATATATCCCGCACACAGCAGCACGGGGAGACACGCCTGGGACGTGTGCTGTATATATCCCGCACACAGCAGCACGGGGAGACACGCCTGGGACGTGTGCTGTATATATCCCGCACACAGCAGCACGGGGAGACACGCCTGGGACGTGTGCTGTATATATCCCGCACACAGCAGCACGGGGAGACACGCCTGGGACGTGTGCTGTATATATCCCGCACACAGCAGCACGGGGAGACACGCCTGGGACGTGTGCTGTATATATCCCGCACACAGCAGCACGGGGAGACACGCCTGGGACGTGTGCTGTATATATCCCGCACACAGCAGCACGGGGAGACACGCCTGGGACGTGTGCTGTATATATCCCGCACACAGCAGCACGGGGAGACACGCCTGGGACGTGTGCTGTATATATCCCGCACACAGCAGCACGGGGAGACACGCCTGGGACGTGTGCTGTATATATCCCGCACACAGCAGCACGGGGAGACACGCCTGGGACGTGTGCTGTATATATCCCGCACACAGCAGCACGGGGAGACACGCCTGGGACGTGTGCTGTATATATCCCGCACACAGCAGCACGGGGAGACACGCCTGGGACGTGTGCTGTATATATCCCGCACACAGCAGCACGGGGAGACACGCCTGGGACGTGTGCTGTATATATCCCGCACACAGCAGCACGGGGAGACACGCCTGGGACGTGTGCTGTATATATCCCGCACACAGCAGCACAGGGAGACACGCCTGGGACGTGTGCTGTATATATCCCGCACACAGCAGCACGGGGAGACACGCCTGGGACGTGTGCTGTATATATCCCGCACACAGCAGCACGGGGAGACACGCCTGGGACGTGTGCTGTATATATCCCGCACACAGCAGCACGGGGAGACACGCCTGGGACGTGTGCTGTATATATCCCGCACACAGCAGCACGGGGAGACACACCTGGGACGTGTGCTGTATATATCCACCTTGAGAAAGCGTCAGTGTGACGCGAAACGGCCGTCGGTGGTGGGCGCTCCTCTGTGACGTCAGCACATGTGTCAGTGCGGTGGCGTCCAGCGTAGCTCCGAGGCAGCCTTCACAGGGCTGAGCTATATCGAGGCACGCTGATATTTGCACTTACATCTCTCTCCACCCGGCTAGCTAATGTTCTGTGGTGTTCATGGAACGTGGAAGCTCTGTAAATACTATTTGGCCAATGCAGTGTTCACTACGGAATTTGGTCTCATCCACTCAGGTACTATTTATTGTGGTACACTCAAATGTCCGAGTGCACTGTAGATATTCAGCAACCTGTATGGATACATTTAGGCTAACAGACTTGTCTGCTTGCCTGACACCCCGTCAACTGTGTTTATTCCCATGAATAATCTGGGTGGTATTACGGATATACACACCCTATACATAGGTCACTGTTACCAACTGGTTTTGAGGTATCCTTTTCAAACATCAGCTGATATATCAGTAAATATACCCAGATACCTACTTACCTTTACTGAGTCATCTGTGCTGTTCCCACGGAGGATCCTGTGAAGCAGTTCATTGTGCATTATATATTTGCTTTATTGCTTCCATATAGGCTTAGGCACTTTGTGGCTTTAACTAGACATTGCTAGCGTGCCTTGTGGGAGACCTTTTGTATACTTAAGTCAAAGGCTCCCAGTTTGAAGCCTGTTTTCCCTAGCTACACAGTAACTTTAGTGTCCAATTTTAATTTTTTGCGTCGCCTATAGGGACCTTTTTATTCCATTTATTTTGTTTACTCCTGAAAATTTGAGTACCATTTCTAGATATACCAACCTTTATATATATCCAGTATGTGAGCTTGAGACACTGTGCACTGATCACCCACTACTCATTTACTGTGTACTCTCTTAGAGTTACAATTTATTCAGTTGTGGTTATACATATAAGGTCTGTCCGGTATATCATTGACAGACACGAGACCGGTTCCAACCAATATACCACACTGAGGCACAAGCTATATATCCATTCTGCATGTGCCAGTTACTACAGGGTTCCCTATATTCACATTGCAACCAGTCTGGTACACAAGACTGGGAGGTAGTTGTTTAATCCTTTTTTAATGTGTTGTGTGTCTATCCCTTCACTTCCTTTACCCGATATATTAATAAAGGTTTATTGTATTCATTCACGTATATCACCATACAAGTGCTTGTTGTAAAGGGGTCCTTTTCTTGCCTAGGCAAGTGCAGTTTTTGTTACTAGTTTCTTTACCCCTGGCACCGTCCTCCAGACAGTAGCTTCAGCTTATTTCTTCATTTCCCCACTACCCCCCATCATTTATTGACTGTATATATCCCGCACACAGCAGCACCTGGACACGCCTGGGACGTGTGCTGTACATATCCCACACACAGCAGCACGGGGAGACACGCCTGGGACTTGTGCTGTATATATCCCGCACACAGCAGCACGGGGAGACACACCTGGGACGTGTGCTGTATATATCCCGCACACAGCAGCACGGGGAGACACACCTGGGACGTGTGCTGTATATATCCCGCACACAGCAGCACGGGGAGACACGCCTGGGACGTGTGCTGTATATATCCCGCACACAGCAGCACGGAGAGACACGCCTGGGACGTGTGCTGTACATATCCCGCATGCAGAAATTTTCAATGAAATACAGTACTGTGGAGGTCTCTCAAGTGCCCTGCGCACTCAACGCGTTTCGCCCATAAGGTGGGCTTCTTCCCGGAGTGACTACTTTAGCTCTACTTTGTGCCATATTAATTCTTTATATGCAGGAGTTACAGCTTACTCACACAGTGAGAGATAGGGGTATGGTATAAAATAATCGTTCCCCTTTTTTTGGTCTACGCCTGTGTATTGTGGCAGCGGTGCTATATTCTTTTTATTGCACTTTCAGGGTTTTTTTGCTACATTTTTTTTTTCTTTTTATGTGGTCTTTGGAGGTTCTCTCTGTGATCCGTTTCATTATATGTTTTTTTAATAGTTAATGTTATCTAATCTTGTGCTTTATTAAAATTCCATTGATTCTCCGATTCTGACTCATATATATAAATATATGTGATTACGGTTATGTTTGAGTGCTTTTAATGGGATTCTGTTTGTCTTTTGTGTGCTGATATATTAGTTTATCCCCAGCACCATCAGTTGAGTTAGATTATTTACTTGATAGACTGATACTATAGTATTATAGTAATATAGTAATAGATACTATATTACTTGATAGACTAATTTTGGATACCGTTTATTATTTATAGTGTGAGCGACACCGTTTTGTGTGTGTGTGTGTGTGTGTGTGTGTGTGTGTGTGTGTGTGTGTGTGTGTGTATCTCAAATAAAAAGATCACTTGTGAGCACATTCACGTCTTAGACAGGTCTGCACCCCTGCCTTTCACCATTATCACCTAGCATACAGTGCTTCCACTGTAGCAAGGGATTCTGGGAAATTACATGCAAATGAGCACACCATGTCACCTTCTGTCTGAAATCCATTTTTACATGGAACCCTTATAAGCTAATGCTCACTTTTTATATATCCCGCACACAGCAGCACAGAAAAGGGCGGCACTCACAAAACACTTGTTAACTTCGCCAGGGTGCAATAAAACTAATGTAAATAGCCCGGGGAAACAAGCTCTCACAGGCAGTTTAAAGAAATGCAGAGTTTACTTTGACCCCCAAAGGGGGAAAGATAAAGAGGGGAGGGAAGAGAGAAAGAGGGGAGGGGGAGAGAGAAAGAAGGGAGGGGGAGAGAGAAAGAGGGGAGGGGGAGAGAGAAAGAGGGGAGGGGGAGAAAGAAGGGAGGGGGAGAGAGAAAGAGGGGAGGAGGAGAGAGAAAGGGGGTAAGGGGAGAGAGAAAGGGGGAAGTGGGAGAGAGAGGGGAGGGGGAGAAAGAAAGTGGGGATGGAGGAGAAAGAGGGGGGAAAAGATGGGTCTGGGTCACGGGGTGTGATTTATGTATACATTTTTTTCAAATGTTAGACTCCTGACAGGAGTAGATTTTATTTTTATGATTTCCTTTGTTTCTTAAAGTGACGATTTTTGAAATGTTTAGTGTAGAGTGCCCCTTGGGTGTATACACGTGTTTGTCCGCCTTTTCTCACCAACAAAGCACAGTTTCCCCACATCTTAGGAGATATGAATAGAGACACTGTTCACATATACATTTGCAGAGAGTGGTGTTTACCTGTTCTCCTCATTTAGAGGGTCTATTTCAATTGGACGCCTAGAGATTCCCTACAGCTGAGCACGGTGCACTAGGAACGCTGTTTCCTAGTATCCACAAATTTTCTATAAATTAAACCATAGAAGACTGTGTCGTGAAGAGCCTGGGCAAGCGGCAGAGCTACACAAAGGGAGCCGTGTGCCACAGTGTGTAAATAAACAGGTGTTATTTATTTATTTATAAAATGTGTTACCAGGAAGTAATACAGTGAGAGTTACCTCTCGTTTTCAAGTATGTCCTGGGCACAGAGTTAAGACAAATAATACATGGTTACAAATACAGTTACATAAATGAGCAGGGTATACATTATATACAAGACATTGCATGCACAGTTAGAGAAAATATATATTATAGGCGTATGAAACAGTTACAGACCAGATTAAAATGTGAGACAGCTTTAGATTTGAAAGAACTTAAACTGTTGGTGGATGTAAGAGTCTCTGGTTGGTTGGTCCAGTTTTGGGGTGCACGGTAAGAGAAGGAGGAGCAGCCGGATACTTTGTTGAACCTTGGGACCATGAACAGTCTTTTGGAGTCTGATCTCAGATGATAAGCGCTGCGTGTGGTAGGGGTGAGGAGCTTGTTCAGGTAGCTGGGTAGCTTGCCCAGAAAGTATTTGAAGGCAAGACAGGAAAGGTGAACTTTGCGCCTACACCCTTGTGATGACCAATCTAGTTCTTTGAGCATTTCGCAGTGATGTGTGTTGTAGTTGCATTGGAGAACAAAACGAAAAATTGACTTGTAGAGGGTGTCAAGTTTGCTAAGGTGGGTTTGAGGTGCCGAGCCATATACTATGTCTCCATAGTCAATAATTGGCATTAGCATCTGCTGTGTGATACATTTCCTGACCAGGAGACTTAAGGAGGATTTGTTCCTGTAAAGTACCCCTAGTTTGGCATAGGTCTTGGTTGTCAGGGTATCAATGTGCATCCAGAATGTTAAGTGGGAGTCAAACCATATGCCCAGGTATTTAAAACTAGTGACAGGGGTTAGGGTGGTGTTTAAGGATGGTTCTAATCTGGAGCTCAGTCACTGGAAGCTTTACAAATTTAGTCTTGGTCCCAAATACCATTGTTACAGTCTTGTCAGTGTTTAAAAACAGTTTGTTTTGGGAAATCCAGTTTTCGAGTCTCAAAAAATCAGACTGAAGTATGTGTTGAAAGTCAGAGAGGCTATGGCTGTGTGCATATAAGATTGTGTCATCTGCATACATGTGTATTGAGGCTTCCTTACAAGCTGTGGGAAGATCATTGATGAACACTGAGAAGAGTAGGGGCCCCAGAACAGAGCCTTGCGGGACACCACAGGTGATATCCAGGGAGTTAGAGTTAGAGCCAGAGATGGACACATGTTGGGATCTTCCTGATAGGTAGGACTGAAACCAGTTTAAAGCATGCGCCCCGATTCCAGAGCTCTGGAGTTTGTTAAGCAGGATAGCATGATCAACAGTATCAAAAGCCTTTGCAAAATCTAGGAATACTGCACCAGTGAGTATATATAATATATAACCCCAATTCCATAAACCCATTCATAAAATAGACTAGCAGATAAAGATTGTTTAAAAGTTAAATAAAAGCCCCCAAGTCGATATCTACATTTAGTCCATTTGGGACCAATGTCTTCAGTGTGTATGTCCAATGGGTCTCCCTCTGGCAGAGGCGCCTAAGCCTGTCGCCTCCTCTCCAGTTGGCGGCTACTGCTTCAATACCTTTGAAGGTCAGACCACTAGGGTTGCCTCCATGCACCAGACTAAAGTGTTGGGATACACTATGTGTCTGGACCTATTTACGTATATTGTCCATGTGCTCCAGTATGCAGACTCGCAAAGGTCTTGTTGTGCGTCCCACATACTGGAGTCCACATGGGCATTCTAATAAATATACAACATGAGTGAGTCTACAGTCAATAAATTGATTTATTTTAAAACATTTCTGTGTAATTTTAGAACGGAATGTATTTTTCTCCTTTGTTGCCTGTTTACAGGCTTTACATGCAAAGCAACTGAAAAATCCAATGGGTTTGGGTAACCACTGTTCAATATCAGTTTGTTTCTCCTTCCTAAAAACACTTGGTGCTAGTTTGACCTTGATGTTGGCTGCTTTCCTAAAAATAATCCTAGAACCTCTGGGAGGTACTCCGTCAAGACTGGATCTCTTTTCAGTATACAGTATGCCAGTGTTTCTTCACAATTTTGCTAATCTTTGATGCTTCTCTATTGTACTGAGTGATGAATGGAACTATAAAATCTTTCTTATTCTCTGCTGTTTTTGGCACCAACAGGTCAGTTTTGGTTATTTGTGCTGTCCTCTCCAAGGCTTTATTAATGATGCTCTCATCATAGTTCCTATCTAGGAACCGTTTTTTCAATACCTCAGACTGATCTTTATATACAGTACTTCATTATCAGTGCAGTTTTGCCGAATCCGACGAAACTGCCCATACGGGATATTCCTCAACCATTTTGGATGATGACAACTACTACTAAGTAAAAAATTGTTGGCATCCACTGCCTTGAAGTAAGTTTTGGTTTTTAAAACATTCTCTTCAACATAAATAGTTAAATCCAAAAATTTGATACTGGTTTTGCTCTTTTCTGATGTAAATTCTAAATTCACATTATTACAATTAATATGCGCCAAGAAAGACTCTAGTGACTCCTCACTACCTCGCCAAATGAAGATGATATCATCTATATATCTCTTCCAGAGGACTAGGTCCGCGCCAAAAGGCTTGCCCATCCATATGTTCTCGGCTTCCCAATCTGCCATAAATGTATTAGCATAACTCGACGCAAACCTAGTCCCCAAGTACCTACACCAACCTACACTCTGGACACGCAACCGCGACCGGACAAAAAACGCCTCTTTTTACCTCGGGACCTTCCGGAATGTCTGTCCCTGTTCTCACTGTGGTTTCCATGACCACGACTGCTGAACCATGACTGCCTACCTACACCTAATCACTATGGTGGCGACCCTAAGGGATGTCGTGTTTTTTGAACCAAGGTAACTCCTGCTTCCTCCTTGTTGCACATCTCCCAGGGTAACCATTCCGTCGCCCGATATGCTCTCAAGTTCCGCACCATAGCTGCCGAGACCGGATGGAACGACGAGGCACTGACAGCTGCCTTCTGGCAAGGTCTTTCGGAGTCCCTAATGGACGAGCTCGCCGCGCAAGAGCGTCCCACGGACCTCAAGGAACTCATCGCTCTATGTATTCAGGTGGACCAGCAATTGCAGAAGAATAGATCCGAAAGAAGCCGGCACCTGCAAGGTACTACAAGATCCCACAGTTTCTACACAGGTATGGCCGAACCGCCTCCGCAAGATATCGAGGAACCCATGCAACTCGGTGGCAAAAAGCTGTCTTCCAGTGAGAAGCAACGCCGACGCAATGCCTGACTCTGCCTGTACTATGGTAACTCTGGACACCAGCTACTCAATTGTCCCCAGAAATCGGGAAACGCCAAGTCCCAGTGAGGGTCAGGGGAATCACAATGGGAACACGATCTACTTCCCCTACAAAAAAAAAGCCAACTAGGATTCTAGTCCCCGTTACGTTAACCGGCGACAATTTCCACATCACTGCACAGGCTTTTCTGGATTCCAGGTCAGGGGGCAATTTCATCGATCAGGCGTTCACTGAGAGAAACAAAATTCCCCTCATTCTTAAGAAGCGTCCTATTGGTCTGGAAGCCATTGACGGCCGGCCTCTACAACCGGCATTTATCTCCCTTCAGACCGTTCTCTTCCAATTACGGACAAGAGAGGATCACATGGAGAGGATCCAGCTGGATGCCATCCATACCCCTTTGGTCGATGTGATCCTTGGTTTTCCTTGGCTCCAGTTACACAACCCATGTATTGACTGGACTGACACAGAACCTTTCCAATGGAGCCCTCACTGCGTCAACAACTGCGTCGTTATCACCTAAAAATGATGTGGGGTTTCTGTAACGGCAGCAGAGAAGATAAACCTACCTGAGGTCTACGCAGAATTTCGGGACGTCTTTGATAAGGCACAATCTGAGGCACTACTGTCCCACTGGTCATTCAATTGCCCCATCAACCTGCTGCCCGGCTCGGTGACCCCCAGTGGATGCTCCTATTCGCTCTCCCTTCCGGAGACCAAGGCCATGAGGGAGTATATACAGCAGCAGAAATAAAGTAACTAAAACTTGCACTCACCCCTGCAGCCTGCCACAATGAAGGCCGTCCTCATCCTCATCACGCTCCATGTCCTCCGTTGCCATAAACAATGCAATCAAAAATACAATCTAATGTCCCCTAGTATCCGCTATAGTAAATAAGGGGTTAACTCAACCTCTCCCACTACCCACCCAGGAGGCCTAACCCCCCTCCCAAGGTAACTACCCCCACCCTCCACCCATTCATTGGTACAGTGGGTGCATCATGCTCATATAATATGGGTCTGATTTAACACTATAGCAATAAATGGTGAAGTAATAAAAAAACAGGCCCAAAATAAAACACATTACATAGTAAACTAAACACAAAACAAATTCCAAGAAAACAATTGATTGGCACAGTGGGTACATCATGCCCACGTAATATGGGCACAATTTAACACTATGCCAGTCAATGGTTAACCTAAAAATAAACCATCGCAAACAATATCCAAGGCAATCAAAACAATCGCCAAATAAACAACAATAAACAAGTAAATGCAACAACATTACCTGCAATCAATTAAGCAAATACCAATTAAACACCAGAATTAACAATTAAAACACTAAAACAAAACCATCAATAGATAAAAGAAAGCTCCAAATAAAAACCATCAGTCAAATTCAAAATACAAAAAATAAGCCACTATTAAAAAGCAAACCCCCCCCCGCCCCGAAATAATCCATTGAAAACACCATCAAAAATGCCATTTAAAATACATCAAAGCAAGCATTTGTCCAAAACGCTAATGATTGTCACTGTATGTATGTATAGCCCTAAAGGCTCATACATAAATACATTTGCAATGAATGTGGCCAAAAAAAAAATACAATACCGATCAAAATACAATGAAAAAAGCTGTAAAAGAAAAATAACACATATTCAATGTTTTTCCTTACCTTTAGATGTCTTCACCCTCCGATTCCAGGCGTCTCCGGAAGCTCTCGAACCAATCAACGATCCCAAACAGCAACGGGCCACACGGTAAAGTCCAAAGTCCTTTTCTTCTTTCTTTATCTTCATCTGTTAACTGTAATCCATTTTGGGGTCTTCTAGCTTCTTCTTCTTCTTCATCATCTGTATCTTCATCTGTAATGCATTGTAATTCTATTGCTGGAGGAGGTCTTCCAATCGGATTGGCTGAAGTACCATGTGACGGCAGCCATGTTGCTTTTTGTGTCGTCATGTTAAAGGGAAAGGAAGCACAGCCATTCTGATTGGCTGGCTTCACTCTCTTAACATGACGTCACAAAAAAAAAAGGCACGTGGTTTTCACAGCCAATCAGACGGCGTATGAACCATTTGCACTCAAATGTGATGTCATAGGCCTATAAAAGCATGTGCAGTCTCATTTGACTACAAGAAGCCGAGGAGGGAGGACTTCCTCCACCAATAGGATTACAATGCGATACAGATGAAGATGAAGATGGATGAAGATACAGCTACAGATGAAGAAGAAGATAGAAGAACCCAAAATGTATTACAATTAACAGATGAAGAGAAAGAAGAAAAGGACTTTGGACTTTACCTGGGGCCCATTGCTGTTTGGGATCGTGGATTGACCATTGATAGCAAATGTATATATGTACAGTATGCCCCTTTAGGGCTATGCATACATACATACAGTGACAGGCAATGTTTTTTTGTGCAAATGCTTGCTTTACTGTATTTTAAATGTATTTTGGTTCTTTGTTTTTTCTTTTGTAGGCTATTTATTTTGTGTTCCGATTTTGTGTGCTGGCATTTCTGGTGGTGTTTTCAATAGATTATTTCTGGGGGGTATTTGGTGTTTGATTTTTAATAGTGGATTACTTTAGGTATTTAGATTTTGACTGATGGTGTTTATTTGGCGCTTTCTTTTATTTATTTATGGTTTTGTTTTGGTGTTTTAATTGTTAATTATGGTGTTTAATTGATATTTGCTTAATTGAATGGTGGTAATGTTGTTGTGTTTACTTGCTTATTCTTGCTTATTTGGTGATTGTTTTGAATGCATTGGATATTGTTTGTGATTGTTTATTTTTAGGTTGACCATTGACTGGCATAGTGTTAAATCATGCCCATATTATATGAGCTTGATGTACCCACTGTGACAATGAATGGGTGGAGGAGGGTGGGGTTGGTTGCCTGGGGAGGATGGTTAGGCCTCCTGGGTGGGTAGTGGGAGAGGGTGAGTTAACCCCTTAATTACAATAGCGGTTACTAACCGCTAAGGTGATTAAGGGGTTCGGGGACATTAGATTGTATTTTTGATTGCATTGTTTGTGGCAACGGAGGACATGGACGGTGATGAGGATGAGGACGGCCTTCATCGTGGTAGCCTGGCACGGGTGAGTGCAAGTTTTAATTACTTTATTTCAGCTGCTTAATGTTGCATTTTAAATGGGCAAATGCACTATTATACATATCTGGAATGGGGACCACGGAAACCCGCGGGGACCACCCGGGGAACCCTGTGAGGCCCCCGGACATCTGTGGGGACCACCTGGAGGCCTCGGACACCTGCAGGGACCAACTGAGGGCCCACGGACACCCGCAGGGACCACCTGAGGGACCCCGCCAACCTATATTATCATTCCTAAATATATATATATTTTAATGTATGTTAGGGGGGTATAGGGGTTGTTGGGGGCACAGAGGGTGGGTGGGTAGTACATATTGCAATGTTTATTGGGGGCAATTGCTCCCAATAAAGCTATTAAGCCGTAACCCCTTCATTGCATTAGCGGAGAGCCTCTAAGGTAATGAAGCTGCTTTAATGTAATTTTTTTAAATAGTGTGCGGGAGCAGGGGGTCTCCTGAGCAGAACCGCTTTGATTTCTGGCTCAGGGACCCCCTGCTTCCAGAGTTACAGGCCCCGGTATGGCGCATCAGATGCCAGTGTCGTCGCCATTTTTAAAGGTCCGCGTCACATGACGCGGGACATTTAAATAATGAAGGAGATACCGGCACCCCATATCTGGGCCTGTAACTTGGGAAGCAGGGGGTCTCCGAGGCTGAAATCAAAGCGGTTCAGCTCAGGAGAACCCCTGCTCCTGCACACTATTAATACAAATTAAATTAAAGCAGCTTCATTACCTTAGTGGCTAATTTCTTATTGTTATGTGTGTTTTGATACTAGTGTACATGTGCAGGGGTCTCCAGTGCTGAACCGCATTGGTTTCAGCCTCGGGACCCCCTACTTCATGAGATACAGGCCCCGTTATGGGGTGCCGGTATCCCCCTGCATGATTTAAATCCCCCGGTCACGTGACGCGGGAGATTGAAAAGCACAGGGGATACCGGCACCCCATAATAGGGCCTGTATCTCCTGAAATAGGGGGTCCCCGAGGCTGAAACCAGTGCGGTGCAGCTCAGGAGACCCCTGCACATGTACACCTGTATTAAAATGTAAATGTATTCTGTACAATCGCCTGTAAGAGCCGAGTATAGAGACGCAGCGTCTCCATGCAGAGCTTACAAGCTGATTATTTTTCTATCCGCTATCCTGCTGTAGAATTCACAGCCCGATATCAGGAGGAGAAAACAGGTCGCCCGATCGGGCATGTTTCGCACGCACCAAAATGGGCCTCACCTCTTTCTGAGTCCCGCGTTTAGCTTCACTTTGTAACGAGCAAAATGTCATACTCGAGCGCAAAACTCACTGCTTAGTGCATAGCCCCCACTGAGTCAGACACTATACTGTACTCAAAGTGCAGTGTGTAATGAGCGTGAGTATCTATATACTATACACACACACAGCGCAGTGTGTAATGAGCGTGAGTATCTATATACTATACACACACAGAGCAGTGTGTAATGAGCGTGAGTATCTATATACCATACACACACACAGCGCAGTGTGTAATGAGCGTGAGTATCTATATACTATACACACACACAGCGCAGTGTGTAATGAGCGTGAGTATCTATATACTATACACACAGTGCAGTGTGTAATGAGCTTGAGTATCTATATACTGTACACATACAGAGCGCAGTGTGTAATGAGCGTGAGTATATATATACTATAAACACACAGTACAGTGTGTAATGGTGTGAGTATCTATATACTATACACACACACACACAGCGTGTAATGGCGTGAGTATCTATATACTATACACACACACAGTGCAGTGTGTAATGGCGTGAGTATCTATATACTATACACACACACAGCGCAGTGTGTAATGAGTGCGAGTATCTATATACTATACACACACACAGCGCAGTGTGTAATGAGCGTGAGTATCTATATACTATACACACACACAGCGCAGTGTGTAATGAGTGTGAGTTTCTATATACCATACACACACACAGCGTGTAATGGCGTGAGTATCTATATATTATACACACACACAGCGCAGTGTGTAATGAGCGTGAGTATCTATATACTATACACACACAGCGCAGTGTGTAATGGGCGTGAGTATCTATATACTATACACACACACAGCGCAGTGTGTAATGAGCGTGAGTATCTATATACTATACACACACACAGCGCAGTGTGTAATGAGCGTGAGTGTCTATATACTATACACACACACAGCGCAGTGTGTAATGAGCGTGAGTGTCTATATACTAAACACACACACAGCGCAGTGTGTAATGAGCGTGAGTGTCTATATACTATGCACACACAGCGCAGTGTGTAATGAGCGTGAGTATCTATATACTATACACACACAGCGCAGTGTGTAATGAGCGTGAGTATCTATATACTATACACACACACAGCGCAGTGTGTAATGAGCGTGAGTATCTATATACTATACACACACACAGCGCAGTGTGTAATGAGCGTGAGTATCTATATACTATACACACACACAGCGCAGTGTGTAATGAGCGTGAGTATCTATATACTATACACACAGCGCAGTGTGTAATGAGCGTGAGTATCTATATACTATACACACACACAGCGCAGTGTGTAATGAGCGTGAGTATCTATATACTATACACACACACAGCGCAGTGTGTAATGAGCGTGAGTATCTATATACTATACACACACACCGCGCAGTGTGTAATGAGCGTGAGTATCTATATACTATACACACACACAGCGCAGTGTGTAATGAGCGTGAGTATCTATATACTATACACAAAGTGCAGTGTGTAATGAGCGTGAGTATCTATATACTGTACACATACAGAGCGCAGTGTGTAACGAGCGTGAGTATATATATACTATAAACACACAGTACAGTGTGTAATGGTGTGAGTATCTATATACTATACACACACACACACAGCGTGTAATGGCGTGAGTATCTATATACTATACACACATACAGTGCAGTGTGTAATGGCGTGAGTATCTATATACTATACACACACACAGCGCAGTGTGTAATGAGTGCGAGTATCTATATACTATACACACACACAGCGCAGTGTGTAATGAGCGTGAGTATCTATATACTATACACACACACAGCGCAGTGTGTAATGAGTGTGAGTATCTATATACCATACACACACACAGCGTGTAATGGCGTGAGTATCTATATATTATACACACACACAGCGCAGTGTGTAATGAGCGTGAGTATCTATATACTATACACACACAGCGCAGTGTGTAATGGGCGTGAGTATCTATATACTATACACACACACAGCGCAGTGTGTAATGAGCGTGAGTATCTATATACTATACACACACACAGCGCAGTGTGTAATGAGCGTGAGTGTCTATATACTATACACACACAGCGCAGTGTGTAATGAGCGTGAGTATCTATATACTATACACACACAGCGCAGTGTGTAATGAGCGTGAGTATCTATATACTATACACACACACAGCGCAGTGTGTAATGAGCGTGAGTATCTATATACTATACACACACACAGCGCAGTGTGTAATGAGCGTGAGTATCTATATACTATACACACACACAGCGCAGTGTGTAATGAGCGTGAGTATCTATATACTATACACACACAGCGCAGTGTGTAATGAGCGTGAGTATCTATATACTATACACACACACAGCGCAGTGTGTAATGAGCGTGAGTATCTATATACTATACACACACACAGCGCAGTGTGTAATGAGCGTGAGTATCTATATACTATACACACACAGCGCAGTGTGTAATGAGCGTGAGTATCTATATACTATACACACACAGCGCAGTGTGTAATGAGCGTGAGTATCTATATACTATACACACACACAGCGCAGTGTGTAATGAGCGTGAGTATCTATACACTATACACACACACAGCGCAGTGTGTAATGAGCGTGAGTATCTATATACTATACACACACACAGCGCAGTGTGTAATGAGCGTGAGTATCTATATACTATACACACAGCGCAGTGTGTAATGAGCGTGAGTATCTATATACTATACACACACACAGCGCAGTGTGTAATGAGCGTGAGTATCTATATACTATACACACACACAGCGCAGTGTGTAATGAGCGTGAGTATCTATATACTATACACACACACCGCGCAGTGTGTAATGAGCGTGAGTATCTATATACTATACACACACACAGCGCAGTGTGTAATGAGCGTGAGTATCTATATACTATACACACACACAGCAGTGTGTAATGAGCGTGAGTATCTATATACTATACACACACACAGCGCAGTGTGTAATGAGCGTGAGTATCTATATATTATACACACACAGCGCAGTGTGTAATGAGCGTGAGTATCTATATACTATACACACACAGCGCAGTGTGTAATGAGCGTGAGTATCTATATACTATACACACACACAGCGCAGTGTGTAATGAGCGTGAGTATCTATATACTATACACACACACAGCGCAGTGTGTAATGAGCGTGAGTGTCTATATACTATACACACACACAGCGCAGTGTGTAATGAGCGTGAGTGTCTATATACTAAACACACACACAGCGCAGTGTGTAATGAGCGTGAGTGTCTATATACTATACACACACAGCGCAGTGTGTAATGAGCGTGAGTGTCTATATACTAAACACACACACAGCGCAGTGTGTAATGAGCGTGAGTGTCTATATACTATACACACACAGCGCAGTGTGTAATGAGCGTGAGTATCTATATACTATACACACACAGCGCAGTGTGTAATGAGCGTGAGTATCTATATACTATACACACACACAGCGCAGTGTGTAATGAGCGTGAGTATCTATATACTATACACACACACAGCGCAGTGTGTAATGAGAGTGAGTATCTATATACTATACACACACACAGCGCAGTGTGTAATGAGTGTGAGTATCTATATACTATACACACACAGCGCAGTGTGTAATGAGCGTGAGTATCTATATACTATACACACACACAGCGCAGTGTGTAATGAGCGTGAGTATCTATATACTATACACACACACAGCGCAGTGTGTAATGAGCGTGAGTATCTATATACTATACACACACACAGCGCAGTGTGTAATGAGCGTGAGTATCTATATACTATACACACACACAGCGCAGTGTGTAATGAGCGTGAGTATCTATATACTATACACACACAGCGCAGTGTGTAATGAGCGTGAGTATCTATATACTATACACACACACAGCGCAGTGTGTAAAGAGCGTGAGTATCTATATACTATACACACACACAGCGCAGTGTGTAATGAGCGTGAGTATCTATATACTATACACACACACAGCGCAGTGTGTAATGAGCGTGAGTATCTATATACTATACACACACACAGCGCAGTGTGTAATGAGCGTGAGTATCTATATACTATACACACACACCGCGCAGTGTGTAATGAGCGTGAGTATCTATATACTATACACACACACAGCGCAGTGTGTAATGAGCGTGAGTATCTATATACTATACACACAGTGCAGTGTGTAATGAGCGTGAGTATCTATATACTGTACACATACAGAGCGCAGTGTGTAATGAGCGTGAGTATATATATACTATAAACACACAGTACAGTGTGTAATGGTGTGAGTATCTATATACTATACACACACACACACAGCGTGTAATGGCGTGAGTATCTATATACTATACACACACACAGTACAGTGTGTAATGGCGTGAGTATCTATATACTATACACACACACAGCGCAGTGTGTAATGAGTGCGAGTATCTATATACTATACACACACACAGCGCAGTGTGTAATGAGCGTGAGTATCTATATACTATACACACACACAGCGCAGTGTGTAATGAGTGTGAGTATCTATATACCATACACACACACAGCGTGTAATGGCGTGAGTATCTATATATTATTCACACACACAGCGCAGTGTGTAATGAGCGTGAGTATCTATATACTATACACACACAGCGCAGTGTGTAATGGGCGTGAGTATCTATATACTATACACACACACAGCGCAGTGTGTAATGAGCGTGAGTATCTATATACTATACACACACACAGCGCAGTGTGTAATGAGCGTGAGTGTCTATATACTATACACACACACAGCGCAGTGTGTAATGAGCGTGAGTGTCTATATACTAAACACACACACAGCGCAGTGTGTAATGAGCGTGAGTGTCTATATACTATACACACACAGCGCAGTGTGTAATGAGCGTGAGTATCTATATACTATACACACACACCGCGCAGTGTGTAATGAGCGTGAGTATCTATATACTATACACACACACAGCGCAGTGTGTAATGAGCGTGAGTATCTATATACTATACACACACAGCGCAGTGTGTAATGAGCGTGAGTATCTATATACTATACACACACACAGCGCAGTGTGTAATGAGCGTGAGTATCTATATACTATACACACACACAGCGCAGTGTGTAATGAGCGTGAGTATCTATATACTATACACACACAGCGCAGTGT
Organism: Ascaphus truei; assembly: GCF_040206685.1. Taxonomy (NCBI): domain Eukaryota; kingdom Metazoa; phylum Chordata; class Amphibia; order Anura; family Ascaphidae; genus Ascaphus; species Ascaphus truei. The sequence goes on along the minus strand of NC_134492.1, from coordinate 60,514,680 downwards.
GTAATGAGCGTGAGTATCTATATACTATACACACACAGCGCAGTGTGTAATGAGCGTGAGTATCTATATACTATACACACACAGCGCAGTGTGTAATGAGCGTGAGTATCTATATACTATACACACACACAGCGCAGTGTGTAATGAGCGTGAGTATCTATATACTATACACACACACAGCGCAGTGTGTAATGAGCGTGAGTATCTATATAATATACACACACACAGCGCAGTGTGTAATGAGCGTGAGTATCTATATACTATACACACACACAGCGCAGTGTGTAATGAGCGTGAGTATCTATATACTATACACACACACCGCGCAGTGTGTAATGAGCGTGAGTATCTATATACTATACACACACACAGCGCAGTGTGTAATGAGCGTGAGTATCTATATACTATACACACAGTGCAGTGTGTAATGAGCGTGAGTATCTATATACTGTACACATACAGAGCGCAGTGTGTAATGAGCGTGAGTATATATATACTATAAACACACAGTACAGTGTGTAATGGTGTGAGTATCTATATACTATACACACACACACACAGCGTGTAATGGCGTGAGTATCTATATACTATACACACACACAGTGCAGTGTGTAATGGCGTGAGTATCTATATACTATACACACACACAGCGCAGTGTGTAATGAGTGCGAGTATCTATATACTATACACACACACAGCGCAGTGTGTAATGAGCGTGAGTATCTATATACTATACACACACACAGCGCAGTGTGTAATGAGTGTGAGTATCTATATACCATACACACACACAGCGTGTAATGGCGTGAGTATCTATATATTATACACACACACAGCGCAGTGTGTAATGAGCGTGAGTATCTATATACTATACACACACAGCGCAGTGTGTAATGGGCGTGAGTATCTATATACTATACACACACACAGCGCAGTGTGTAATAAGCGTGAGTATCTATATACTATACACACACACAGCGCAGTGTGTAATGAGCGTGAGTGTCTATATACTATACACACACACAGCGCAGTGTGTAATGAGCGTGAGTGTCTATATACTAAACACACACACAGCGCAGTGTGTAATGAGCGTGAGTGTCTATATACTATACACACACAGCGCAGTGTGTAATGAGCGTGAGTATCTATATACTATACACACACACCGCGCAGTGTGTAATGAGCGTGAGTATCTATATACTATACACACACACAGCGCAGTGTGTAATGAGCGTGAGTATCTATATACTATACACACACAGCGCAGTGTGTAATGAGCGTGAGTATCTATATACTATACACACACACAGCGCAGTGTGTAATGAGCGTGAGTATCTATATACTATACACACACACAGCGCAGTGTGTAATGAGCGTGAGTATCTATATACTATACACACACAGCGCAGTGTGTAATGAGCGTGAGTATCTATATACTATACACACACAGCGCAGTGTGTAATGAGCGTGAGTATCTATATACTATACACACACACAGCGCAGTGTGTAATGAGCGTGAGTATCTATATACTATACACACACACAGCGCAGTGTGTAATGAGCGTGAGTATCTATATACTATACACACACACACAGCGCAGTGTGCAATGAGCGTGAGTATCTATATACTATACACACAGCGCAGTGTGTAATGAGCGTGAGTATCTATATACTATACACACACACAGCGCAGTGTGTAATGAGCGTGAGTATCTATATACTATACACACACACAGCGCAGTGTGTAATGAGCGTGAGTATCTATATACTATACACACACAGCGCAGTGTGTAATGAGCGTGAGTATCTATATACTATACACACACAGCGCAGTGTGTAATGAGCGTGAGTATCTATATACTATACACACACACAGCGCAGTGTGTAATGAGCGTGAGTATCTATATACTATACACACACACAGCGCAGTGTGTAATGAGCGTGAGTATCTATATACTATACACACACACAGCGCAGTGTGTAATGAGCGTGAGTATCTATATACTATACACACACACAGCGCAGTGTGTAATGAGCGTGAGTATCTATATACTATACACACACAGAGCAGTGTGTAATGAGCGTGAGTATCTATATACTATACACACACAGCGCAGTGTGTAATGAGCGTGAGTATCTATATACTATACACACACACAGCGCAGTGTGTAATGAGCGTGAGTGTCTATATACTAAACACACACACAGCGCAGTGTGTAATGAGCGTGCGTGTCTATATACTATACACACACAGCGCAGTGTGTAATGAGCGTGAGTATCTATATACTATACACACACACCGCGCAGTGTGTAATGAGCGTGAGTATCTATATACTATACACACACACAGCGCAGTGTGTAATGAGCGTGAGTATCTATATACTATACACACACAGCGCAGTGTGTAATGAGCGTGAGTATCTATATACTATACACACACACAGCGCAGTGTGTAATGAGCGTGAGTATCTATATACTATACACACACACAGCGCAGTGTGTAATGAGCGTGAGTATCTATATACTATACACACACAGCGCAGTGTGTAATGAGCGTGAGTATCTATATACTATACACACACAGCGCAGTGTGTAATGAGCGTGAGTATCTATATACTATACACACACAGCGCAGTGTGTAATGAGCGTGAGTATCTATATACTATACACACACACAGCGCAGTGTGTAATGAGCGTGAGTATCTATATACTATACACACACACAGCGCAGTGTGTAATGAGCGTGAGTATCTATATACTATACACACACACAGCGCAGTGTGTAATGAGCGTGAGTATCTATATACTATACACACACACAGCGCAGTGTGTAATGAGCGTGAGTATCTATATACTATACACACACACAGCGCAGTGTGTAATGAGCGTGAGTATCTATATACTATACACACACACAGCGCAGTGTGTAATGAGCGTGAGTATCTATATACTATACACACACAGAGCAGTGTGTAATGAGCGTGAGTATCTATATACTATACACACACAGCGCAGTGTGTAATGAGCGTGAGTATCTATATACTATACACACACACAGCGCAGTGTGTAATGAGCGTGAGTGTCTATATACTAAACACACACACAGCGCAGTGTGTAATGAGCGTGAGTGTCTATATACTATACACACACAGCGCAGTGTGTAATGAGCGTGAGTATCTATATACTATACACACACACCGCGCAGTGTGTAATGAGCGTGAGTATCTATATACTATACACACACACAGCGCAGTGTGTAATGAGCGTGAGTATCTATATACTATACACACACAGCGCAGTGTGTAATGAGCGTGAGTATCTATATACTATACACACACACAGCGCAGTGTGTAATGAGCGTGAGTATCTATATACTATACACACACACAGCGCAGTGTGTAATGAGCGTGAGTATCTATATACTATACACACACAGCGCAGTGTGTAATTACCGTGAGTATCTATATACTATACACACACAGCGCAGTGTGTAATGAGCGTGAGTATCTATATACTATACACACACAGCGCAGTGTGTAATGAGCGTGAGTATCTATATACTATACACACACACAGCGCAGTGTGTAATGAGCGTGAGTATCTATATACTATACACACACACAGCGCAGTGTGTAATGAGCGTGAGTATCTATATACTATACACACACACAGCGCAGTGTGTAATGAGCGTGAGTATCTATATACTATACACACACACAGCGCAGTGTGTAATGAGCGTGAGTATCTATATACTATACACACACACCGCGCAGTGTGTAATGAGCGTGAGTATCTATATACTATACACACACACAGCGCAGTGTGTAATGAGCGTGAGTATCTATATACTATACACACAGTGCAGTGTGTAATGAGCGTGAGTATCTATATACTGTACACATACAGAGCGCAGTGTGTAATGAGCGTGAGTATATATATACTATAAACACACAGTACAGTGTGTAATGGTGTGAGTATCTATATACTATACACACACACACACAGCGTGTAATGGCGTGAGTATCTATATACTATACACACACACAGTGCAGTGTGTAATGGCGTGAGTATCTATATACTATACACACACACAGCGCAGTGTGTAATGAGTGCGAGTATCTATATACTATACACACACACAGCGCAGTGTGTAATGAGCGTGAGTATCTATATACTATACACACACACAGCGCAGTGTGTAATGAGTGTGAGTATCTATATACCATACACACACACAGCGTGTAATGGCGTGAGTATCTATATATTATACACACACACAGCGCAGTGTGTAATGAGCGTGAGTATCTATATACTATACACACACAGCGCAGTGTGTAATGGGCGTGAGTATCTATATACTATACACACACACAGCGCAGTGTGTAATGAGCGTGAGTATCTATATACTATACACACACACAGCGCAGTGTGTAATGAGCGTGAGTGTCTATATACTATACACACACACAGCGCATTGTGTAATGAGCGTGAGTGTCTATATACTAAACACACACACAGCGCAGTGTGTAATGAGCGTGAGTGTCTATATACTATACACACACAGCGCAGTGTGTAATGAGCGTGAGTATCTATATACTATACACACACACCGCGCAGTGTGTAATGAGCGTGAGTATCTATATACTATACACACACAGCGCAGTGTGTAATGAGCGTGAGTATCTATATACTATACACACACAGTGCAGTGTGTAATGAGCGTGAGTATCTATATACTATACACACACACAGCGCAGTGTGTAATGAGCGTGAGTATCTATATACTATACACACACAGTGCAGTGTGTAATGAGCGTGAGTATCTATATACTATACACACACAGCGCAGTGTGTAATGAGCGTGAGTATCTATATACTATACACACACAGCGCAGTGTGTAATGAGCGTGAGTATCTATATACTATACACACACACAGCGCAGTGTGTAATGAGCGTGAGTATCTATATACTATACACACACACAGCGCAGTGTGTAATGAGCGTGAGTATCTATATACTATACACACACACACAGCGCAGTGTGTAATGAGCGTGAGTATCTATATACTATACACACAGCGCAGTGTGTAATGAGCGTGAGTATCTATATACTATACACACACACAGCGCAGTGTGTAATGAGCGTGAGTATCTATATACTATACACACACAGCGCAGTGTGTAATGAGCGTGAGTATCTATATACTATACACACACAGCGCAGTGTGTAATGAGCGTGAGTATCTATATACTATACACACACAGCGCAGTGTGTAATGAGCGTGAGTATCTATATACTATACACACACACAGCGCAGTGTGTAATGAGCGTGAGTATCTATATACTATACACACACACAGCGCAGTGTGTAATGAGCGTGAGTATCTATATACTATACACACACACAGCGCAGTGTGTAATGAGCGTGAGTATCTATATACTATACACACACACAGCGCAGTGTGTAATGAGCGTGAGTATCTATATACTATACACACACAGAGCAGTGTGTAATGAGCGTGAGTATCTATATACTATACACACACAGCGCAGTGTGTAATGAGCGTGAGTATCTATATACTATACACACACACAGCGCAGTGTGTAATGAGCGTGAGTATCTATATACTATACACACAGTGCAGTGTGTAATGAGCGTGAGTATCTATATACTGTACACATACAGAGCGCAGTGTGTAATGAGCGTGAGTATCTATATACTATAAACACACAGTGCAGTGTGTAATGGTGTGAGTATCTATATACTATACACACACACACACAGCGTGTAATGGCGTGAGTATCTATATACTATACACACACACAGTGCAGTGTGTAATGGCGTGAGTATCTATATACTATACACACACACAGCGCAGTGTGTAATGAGTGCGAGTATCTATATACTATACACACACACAGCGCAGTGTGTAATGAGCGTGAGTATCTATATACTATACACACACACAGCGCAGTGTGTAATGAGTGTGAGTATCTATATACCATACACACACACAGCGTGTAATGGCGTGAGTATCTATATATTATACACACACACAGCGCAGTGTGTAATGAGCGTGAGTATCTATATACTATACACACACAGCGCAGTGTGTAATGAGCGTGAGTATCTATATACTATACACACACACAGCGCAGTGTGTAATGAGCGTGAGTGTCTATATACTATACACACACAGCGCAGTGTGTAATGAGCGTGAGTGTCTATATACTATACACACACAGCACAGTGTGTAATGAGCGTTAGTATCTATATACTATACACACACACAGCGCAGTGTGTAATGAGCGTGAGAATCTATATACTATACACACACACAGCGCAGTGTGTAATGAGCGTGAGTATCTATATACTATACACACAGCGCAGTGTGTAATGAGCGTGAGTATCTATATACTATACACACACAGCGCAGTGTGTAATGAGCGTGAGTATCTATATACTATACACACACACAGCGCAGTGTGTAATGAGCGTGAGTATCTATATACTATACACACACAGCGCAGTGTGTAATGAGCGTGAGTATCTATATACTATACACACACACAGCGCAGTGTGTAATGAGCGTGAGTATCTATATACTATACACACACAGCGCAGTGTGTAATGAGCGTGAGTATCTATATACTATACACACACACAGTGCAGTGTGTAATGAGTGTGAGTATCTATATACTATACACACACACAGCGCAGTGTGTAATGAGCGTGAGTATCTATATACTATACACACACACAGTGCAGTGTGTAATGAACGTGAGTATCTATATACTATACACACAGCGCAGTGTGTAATGAGCGTGAGTATCTATATACTATACACACACACAGCGCAGTGTGTAATGAGCGTGAGTATCTATATACTATACACACACACAGCGCAGTGTGTAATGAGCGTGAGTATCTATATACTATACACACACACCGCGCAGTGTGTAATGAGCGTGAGTATCTATATACTATACACACACACAGCGCAGTGTGTAATGAGCGTGAGTATCTATATACTATACACACACACAGCAGTGTGTAATGAGCGTGAGTATCTATATACTATACACACACACAGCGCAGTGTGTAATGAGCGTGACTATCTATATACTATACACACACAGCGCAGTGCGTAATGAGCGTGAGTATCTATATACTACACACACACAGCGCAGTGTGTAATGAGCGTGAGTATCTATATACTATACACACACACAGCTCAGTGTGTAATGAGCGTGACTATCTATATACTATACACACACACAGCGCAGTGTGTAATGAGCGCGAGTATCTATATACTATACACACTCACAGCGCAGTGTGTAATGAGCGTGACTATCTATATACTATACACACACAGCGCAGTGTGTAATGAGCGTGACTATCTATATACTATACACACACACAGCGCAGTGTGTAATGAGCGTGACTATCTATATACTATACACACACACAGCGCAGTGTGTAATGAGCGTGAGTATCTATATACTTTACACACACAGCGCAGTGTGTAATGAGCGTGAGTATCTATATACTATACACACACACCGTGCAGTGTGTAATGAGCGTGAGTATCTATATACTATACACACACAGCGCAGTGTGTAATGAGCGTGAGTATCTATATACTATACACACACACAGCGCAGTGTGTAATGAGCGTGAGTATCTATATACTATACACACACACAGCGCAGTGTGTAATGAGCGTGAGTATCTATATACTATACACACACACAGCGCAGTGTGTAATGAGCGTGAGTATCTATATACTATACACACACACAGCGCAGTGTGTAATGAGCGTGAGTATCTATATACTATACACACACACAGCGCAGTGTGTAATGAGCGTGAGTATCTATATACTATACAAACACACAGCGCAGTGTGTAATGAGCGTGAGTATCTATATACTATACACACACACAGCGCAGTGTGTAATGAGCGTGAGTATCTATATACTATACACACACACAGCGCAGTGTGTAATGAGCGTGAGTATCTATATACTATACACACACACAGCGCAGTGTGTAATGAGCGTGAGTATCTATATACTATACACACACACAGCGCAGTGTGTAATGAGCGTGAGTATCTATATACTATACACACACACAGCGCAGTGTGTAATGAGCGTGAGTATCTATATACTATACACACACACAGCGCAGTGTGTAATGAGCGTGACTATCTATATACTATACACACACACAGCGCAGTGTGTAATGAGCGCGAGTATCTATATACTATACACACTCACAGCGCAGTGTGTAATGAGCGTGACTATCTATATACTATACACACACAGTGCAGTGTGTAATGAGCGTGACTATCTATATACTATACACACACACAGCGCAGTGTGTAATGAGCGTGACTATCTATATACTATACACACACACAGCGCAGTGTGTAATGAGCGTGAGTATCTATATACTTTACACACACAGCGCAGTGTGTAATGAGCGTGAGTATCTATATACTATACACACACACCGTGCAGTGTGTAATGAGCGTGAGTATCTATATACTATACACACACAGCGCAGTGTGTAATGAGCGTGAGTATCTATATACTATACACACACACAGCGCAGTGTGTAATGAGCGTGAGTATCTATATACTATACACACACACAGCGCAGTGTGTAATGAGCGTGAGTATCTATATACTATACACACACACAGCGCAGTGTGTAATGAGCGTGACTATCTATATACTATACACACACAGCGCAGTGTGTAATGAGCGTGAGTATCTATATACTACACACACACAGCGCAGTGTGTAATGAGCGTGAGTATCTATATACTATACACACACACAGCTCAGTGTGTAATGAGCGTGACTATCTATATACTATACACACACACAGCGCAGTGTGTAATGAGCGCGAGTATCTATATACTATACACACTCACAGCGCAGTGTGTAATGAGCGTGACTATCTATATACTATACACACACAGCGCAGTGTGTAATGAGCGTGACTATCTATATACTATACACACACACAGCGCAGTGTGTAATGAGCGATACTATCTATATACTATACACACACACAGCGCAGTGTGTAATGAGCGTGAGTATCTATATACTATACACACAGCGCAGTGTGTAATGAGCGTGAGTATCTATATACTATACACACACACAGCGCAGTGTGTAATGAGCGTGAGTATCTATATACTATACACACACACAGCGCAGTGTGTAATGAGCGTGAGTATCTATATACTATACACACACACAGCGCAGTGTGTAATGAGCGTGAGTATCTATATACTATACACACACACAGCGCAGTGTGTAATGAGCGTGAGTATCTATATACTATACACACACACAGCGCAGTGTGTAATGAGCGCGAGTATCTATATACTATACACACACACAGCGCAGTGTGTAATGAGCGTGAGTATCTACATACTATACACACCCAGCGCAGTGTGTAATGAGCGTGAGTATCTATATACTATACACACACACAGCGCAGTGTGTAATGAGCGTGAGTATCTATATACTATACACACACACAGCGCAGTGTGTAATGAGCGCGAGTATCTATATACTATACACACACACAGCGCAGTGTGTAATGAGCGTGAGTATCTATATACTATACACACACACAGCGCAGTGTGTAATGAGCGTGACTATCTATATACTATACACACACACAGCGCAGTGTGTAATGAGCGTGAGTATCTATATACTATACACACACACAGCGCAGTGTGTAATGAGCGTGACAATCTATATACTATACACACACACAGCGCAGTGTGTAATGAGCGTGACTATCTATATACTATACACAGACACAGCGCAGTGTGTAATGAGCGTGAGTATCTATATACTATACACACACACAGCGCAGTGTGTAATGAGCGCGAGTATCTATATACTATACACACACACAGCGCAGTGTGTAATGAGCGCGAGTATCTATATACTATACACACACAGCGCAGTGTGTAATGAGCGCGACTATCTATATACTATACACACACACAGCGCAGTGTGTAATGAGCGCGAGTATCTATATACTATACACACACACAGTGCAGTGTGTAATGAGCGTGAGTATCTATATACTATACACACACACAGAGCAGTGTGTAATGAGCGTGAGTATCTATATACTATACACACACACAGCGCAGTGTGTAATGAGCGTGAGTACCTATATACTATACACACACACAGCGCAGTGTGTAATGAGCGTGAGTATCTATATACTATACACACACACAGCGCAGTGTGTAATGAGCGTGAGTATCTATATACTATACACACACACAGCGCAGTGTGTAATGAGCGTGAGTACCTATATACTATACACACACACAGCGCAGTGTGTAATGAGCGTGAGTACCTATATACTATACACACACACAGCGCAGTGTGTAATGAGCGTGAGTACCTATATACTATACACACACACAGCGCAGTGTGTAATGAGCGTGAGTACCTATATACTATACACACTCACAGCGCAGTGTGTAATGAGCGTGAGTATCTATATACTATACACACACACAGCGCAGTGTGTAATGAGCGTGAGTACCTATATACTATACACACACACAGCGCAGTGTGTAATGAGCGTGAGTATCTATATACTACAGTATACACACTCACAGCGCAGTGTGTAATGAGCGTGAGTATCTATATACTATACACACACACAGCGCAGTGTGTAATGAGCGTGAGTATCTATATACTATACACACACACAGCGCAGTGTGTAATGAGCGTGAGTATCTATATACTATACACACACAGCGCAGTGTGTAATGAGCGTGAGTATCTATATACTATACACACACGCAGCGCAGTGTGTAATGAGCGTGAGTATCTATATACTATACACACACGCAGCGCAGTGTGTAATGAGCGTGAGTATCTATATACTATACACACACGCAGCGCAGTGTGTAATGAGCGTGAGTACCTATATACTATACACACACACAGCGCAGTGTGTAATGAGCGTGAGTACCTATATACTATACACACACACAGCGCAGTGTGTAATGAGCGTGAGTACCTATATACTATACACACACACAGCGCAGTGTGTAATGAGCGTGAGTATCTATATACTATACACACTCACAGCGCAGTGTGTAATGAGCGTGAGTATCTATATACTATACACACACACAGCGCAGTGTGTAATGAGCGTGACTATATACTATACACACACACAGCGCAGTGTGTAATGAGCGTGAGTACCTATATACTATACACACACACAGCGCAGTGTGTAATGAGCGTGAGTATCTATATACTATACACACACACAGCGCAGTGTGTAATGAGCGTGAATATCTATATACTATACACACACACAGCGCAGTGTGTAATGAGCGTGAGTATCTATATACTATACACGTCGCCAGATATTTTTCTGGCAAACATCGTTCTACTTTCTCCCTGATTAAAGTTCCCTCGGTGCCAGACATCGGACATGTCGCCTGTCGGTAGATGTTAGGGGGCTCGGCTTTCATGCTCCTTATCCTGTCACTACCCCCCTGCCACAATCCTTCCCCCCCACAGCGGTACTGAAGCCCCCAGACGTCCCGTGGGTATCACACCCCCTCCTCCCCCCCCCCCCCATATCTCCGGCACACGTTGTTGACACGAAGACTTTGTGTAAGGAAAATAATGAGTGTTACTGTGTTCCCGCTGACAGCCACAGGGTGTGTGTCACACACACACAGCGCCGCGCACACACAGCCGCACACACTGCCGCACACACACCCGCTCCCCCAATTACTGGCAGAGGATAGCTCGGTAATGAATGCTTCTAATGACAGGGCTAAAGGCTTGTTATATAGGGGCGGTGAGTGTCCGTGTGCTTCCCGTAACATATCTATACACTGGTAATGAACACGCCGCACTGTATAATGATACAGAGTATCTATACACTGGTAATGATCACGATGCGCTGTATAATGGTACTGAGTATCTATACTCTAATAATGATCACGCTGTGCTGTATAATGATTCTGAGTATCTCTATACAATGGTAATGAACACACTGCACTGTATAATGATGCTGAGTATCTATACACTGGTAATACAGTGGTATACACTGGACAGGGGTCAGGAGGGGACAGGGGTAGGAGGGAATGGGGGTAAGTAATGGGGGCAGGAGGAGATGGGGGTAGGACAGGATGGGGGCAGGAGGGGATGGAGGCAGGAGGGGACGGGTAGGAAGGGACAGGAGTAGGAGGGAACTGGGGAAGGCGGGGAAGGAGGCAGGAGGGGACGGGGTAGGAGGGAATGGAGGTGGGAGGGGACGGGGTAGGAGGGGATGGGGGTAGAAGGGGATGAGGACAGGGGAGATGGGGTAGGAGGATGGGGCAGGAGACAATGGGGCAGGAGATGGAAGCAGGAGGGGGCAGTTGTAGGAGGGGACAAAGGCAGGAGGGGATGGGGATGGAGACAGGGGTAGGAGGAACAGACTTAGGAGTGGATGAGCAGGAGGAAACAGGGGTAAGGGGATGGGGTAGAAGGGGACAGGGGTTGGAAGGGACAGGGGTTGGAAGGGACAGGGGTTGGAAGGGACAGAGGTAGGAGGGGATGGGGGCAGGAGGAGATGGGGGTAGGAGAGGATTGGGAGAGGAGGCACTGGAGAAGGAGGGATGGAGGCAGGAGGGGATGGGGCAGGAAAGGACGGGGTAGGAGCGGACGGAAGTAGGAGGGGATAGAGGCAGGAGGGAACCGGGCAGGAGGGGATGGGGTAGGAGAGGACTGGGGTAGGTGGGGACAGGGTAAGAGGGGATGGGGCAGGAGGGGACAGGGTAGGAGCGGACGGAGGTAGGAGGGGATAGAGGCAGGAGGGGATAGAGGCAGGAGGGGATAGAGGCAGGAGGGGACAGGGGTAGGAGAGGACAGGGTTAGGAGGGGACGGGGTAAGGAGGGGATGGGGGTAGGAAAGGATGGGGGTAGGAGGGTACGAGAGCAGGAGAGGACAGGGGCAGGAGGGGACGGGGCAGGAGGAGACGGAGGTAGGAGGGTACGAAGGTAGGAGACGGGGGTAGGAGGTTATGGGGCAGGAGGGGACGGGGTAGGAGGAAACGGGGAAGGAGGGGATGGGGAAGGAGGGGACAGGAGTAGGAGGGGGCAGGAGGGGACAGGAGTAGGAGGGGACAGGGGCATGAGGGGACAGGGGTGGTGGGGATGGGAGTAGGAGGGGACAGGGGTGGAGGGGATGGGAGTAGGAGGAGACAAGGGTTGGAGGGAATGGGGGTAGGAGGGAACGGGGGGTAGGAGGGGATGGGGCAGGAAGGGACTGGGGTAGGAAGGGACGGAGGTAGGAGGGAATGGGGTCAGACGGGATGGGTTTGGAGGAGACTGGGGTAAGTGGGGACAGTGATAGGAGGGGATGGGGCCGGGGGTAGTAGGGGACGGGGGTAGGAGGGGACTGGGATAGGAGGGGACAGGGGTTGGAGGGGATGGGGCAGGAGGGGACTGGGGTAGGAGGGGACAGAGGTAGGAGGGGACGAGGTAGGAGGGGATAGGGGTTGGAGGGCACTGGTTAGGAGGGGACAGAGGTAAGAGGGGACTGGGGTAGGAGGGGACAGAGGTAAGAGGGGATGGGGTAGGAGGGGACGAGGGAAACAGGTTAAATAAGGGAGTGTCAGTAATTTGAGATCAGATTATTAGACTTTGTGGGAATAAAAACCTTAGAGAGTTTCAGATTGTGAATTCTTCGGGGCAGAGTCAGCAACGGCAGCATTGTATGTACAGCGCTGAGAACACTGACAGTGCTCTACAAGCACAAGGTGATCAGACTGTTTGTCAGTCCCGGGCAAACTGTTCTTAGTTTGCAACATTAATCTGAAGCCGTCACCAGTCGGACAGAGACACAGAAGCAGCTGGTCTGCTGGAATGCAGTGTTCCCGGAGAAAAGAGAAACACACTCATTTTCCCCACGCATACAAATAATTCAAATTGTCGCTGAGAAACCTGAAACTTTAACGGCGGCAACAAGAGTGACAGACTCTATGTGTCCCTCCTGCGTGCGCGTCACTGTGTCGCCCTGCAGCGGGAGAGGCAGGCGTGTATGTCCCACGGCTCCCGCCTGTCAGTGTCACCTTAGTATGCCCCGAACATTACACCGCAGAGGCTAATAACCCCAATCAGAACAAAGGACACCGCTGCACCGCACCGCTAACAATCTAATTATATACAGCAACAGGTTCCTGTCCCCTGCGGCCACGAGACAAGGACTAAATAAACCCGGATGTCATTTGTGCCACTTCAGAGGACAGCATTCCCTGGGAGACAGCTTCCCTTGAATGTGTCCCCTCTCGGCTCTTATTAAAGCCGGGGGGGGGGGGGGGGTCCATTCATTATTGATAGCGTTCCGGAGATAGGACGGCAGGACTGGGGCACATCCCTCACCTGTGTGACAGGAGGTGACAGGGGCCGCGCTTTCCTCGCCTCTCTGTTGCCTTTTCATGGCGCGGTTGTAGGATGAGACTTGCTAATGACCCGGGTGATATACGTGTGGCTGCTCACGCGGTGACATGACAATTCTTCTGTTGAACATCACGTACCCCGTGCAGAATAACGAGGAGACGGGGTCACGGGGTCACGGCTCTGCACACTCAGCTGCAATCCCGTTCTATGAGAGATATATAGATATATACACACACACACACACACACACACACACACACACACACACACACACACACACACACACACACACACACACACACACACACACACACACACACACACACACACACACACACACACACACACACACACACACACACACACACACACACACACACACACATTTTAAAGTTATGGTGGGTGAAAAAGGCGACAAGAAACCTCCACCGTTGGTATATAGCAATTAAAAAGACCACTTGTGCGCACATTCACATGTCTTAGACAGGTCTGCAACCCCGCCTATCACCATTATCACCCAGCATACAGTGCTTCCACTGCAGCAAGGGATTCTGGGAAATGACATGCAAATGAGCCCAGTGCCACCTTTTACCTGAAATCCATTTTTACATGGAACCCTTACGAGCTAATGCTCGCTGTTAACCCAGCTTTTAAGCACAGCATGGGATTCAGATGCAGTCAGAGAAACCACCCAAGGGAGTGCTGGAGAAAGGTCCTGTGTCTAGGACCGAAACGTCGGTGATTGTGCCAGTTTTTCTTCTAATACACGTCTTTTGATATTCCTGAGTGTGCTGTCTCTTCCTTGCTTTGTGGCCCTGGGATCCTGGATCTACCCGGTAAGGAGTCTATTAATGCGTACTTCCTATATGGGACAAGCACCTATTTTTGCTTTACGTGTGTGCCATCTGCCTTTTTTATATATATATATATATATATATATATATATATATATATATATATATATATATATATGCGTGTATATGTGTGTGTATATATATATATCTCTCAAATGTAAATACAACTGTATGCTCATCTGCATGTCTTAGGCAGGTCTGCAACCCCGCCTTTCCCCATCATCACCCAGCACACAGCACTTCCACTGCAGCAAGGGATTCTGGGAAATGACATGCAAATGAGCACACACTTTGCTTCAAAACCATTTTAAACATGGTTCCCTATAGGCTTAAGCTTGCTACATGGTCACAGCTTTAAGCACAGCCAGGGTTAAGATGCATACCCAGTAACTCGGCAGGCTTGATGTCGGCGGACGCTGCTTGTATGGATGACCAGATCAGATAGAAGACAAACACCACTGCCAGAGAACGCTGTGTCGATTCTTCGCCTCCTTGTCACCCGCCGATGATGTCACCGCGCCTGTGCGCTTCGAGCAGAGAAAATGCGGCTCGGTGTGCGGCAGTAGCAAATTGTTTCCAAATAGTGAGCCGCTACATTGTGGCAATGGGTGGGGAAGCTTTTTTTATAAGCGAAACGCATAGGGTCAGTGTGGGTTCCCTGCTGAGCTGCTCTACGGATTCCATTGCTACAATATAGGGGCTAACTATTTGGCTACAATTTACCCACCACCACCATTTTACTTTCCTCCCCCGATTTCACAGACCGTTCATTCTATTTCCGGTCTCACCGGGTAATACCCAGCATGCATCTCTCCTTGGTTCTCTCTGAAGCTTCTGCATTATCTTCACATTTAAAGGTCCACGTTCACAGCCACACGGGTCACAGCCACACGTGAGCGCAGGGAGGGTACACGGGTCACAGCCACACGTGAGCGCGGGCAGGATACACGGGTCACAGCCACACGTGAGCGCAGGGAGGGTACACGGGTCACAGCCACACGTGAGCGCAGGGAGGGTACACGGGTCACAGCCACACGTGAGCGCAGGGAGGGTACACGGGTCACAGCCACACGTGAGCGCAGGGAGGGTACACGGGTCAAAGCCACACGTGAGCGCGGGCAGGATACACGGGTCACAGCCACACGTGAGCGCGGGCAGGGTACACGGGTCACAGCCTCACGTGAGCGCGGGCAGGTTACACGGGTCACAGCCACACGTGAGCACGGGCAGGATACACGGGTCACAGCCACACGTGAGCACGGGCAGGATACACGGGTCACAGCCACACGTGAGCACGGGCAGGGTAAACGGGTCACAGCCACACGTGAGCGCGGGCAGGATACACGGGTCACAGCCACACGTGAGCGCGGACGGGGTAAACGGGTCACAGCCACACGTGAGCGTGGGCAGGATACACGGGTCACAGCCACACGTGAGCGTGGGCGGGGTAAACGGGTCACAGCCACACGTGAGCGTGGGCGGGGTAAACGGGTCACAGCAGAGAACTAGTGCCACTCGTACCCCAAGAGCTTACTATCATAAGTGACCTAATGACAGTGACGTGTTTAATGGGTTAAGGGGTCATGCCCACGCAGGGTAAAGTAACTTTGCTCCTACGTGGGACTGTCCCTTTAACCCATTAAACACGTCCCTGTCATTAGGTCACTTTGCTCCTACGTGGGACTGACCCTTTAACCCATTAAACATGTCACTGTCATTAGGTCACTTTGCCCCTACGTGGTACTGACCCTTTAACCCATTAAACACGTCCCTGTCATTAGGTCACTTTGCCCCTACGTGGGACTGTCCCTTTAACCCATTAAACACGTCCCTGTCATTAGGTCACTTTGTCCCTACGTGGGACTGTCCCTTTAACCCATTAAACATGTCCCTGTCATTAGGTCACTTTGCCCCTACGTGGGACTGACCCTTTAACCCATTAAACACGTCACTGTCATTAGGTCACTTTGCCCCTACGTGGGACTGACCCTTTAACCCATTAAACACGTCCCTGTCATTAGGTCACTTTGCCCCTACGTGGGACTGACCCTTTAACCCATTAAACACGTCCCTGTCATTAGGTCACTTTGCCCCTACGTGGGACTGACCCTTTAACCCATTAAACACGTCACTGTCATTAGGTCACTTTGCCCCTACGTGGGACTGACCCTTTAACCCATTAAACACGTCCCTGTCATTAGGTCACTTTGCCCCTACGTGGGACTGTCCCTTTAACCCATTAAACACGTCCCTGTCATTAGGTCACTTTGCTCCTACGTGGGACTGACCCTTTAACCCATTAAACATGTCGCTGTCATTAGGTCACTGTGCCCCTACATGGGTTAAAGGGTCAGATAGGGTCAGATAACCTGCGCCTAAGCTGGGATATCCTGCCTGACGTGTTGGGGGGTCTTGAGGACTGGAATTGAGCACCCCCCGCCCCCCCCAACTCAGAAAAACTCGCCCACTCCCAAACGACATCGGAAAGCCGCACTCCGCCCGCCCTGCGCCTCGCGCTCCCTGCGGGGACCTGTGAACGGCTGTATTGCCAGTTTCCATGCGTTTTTATGAGCCTGGTGGAACAATAAAAGACTCCAGCCTTCATAAATATGCATGGCGTGAATGTATAACGCTGACACGCGGCTTCTCTGTCCGCGGTGAAAGGAATCATTTTATGGTGTATTTAAACTGCTCTGCTAGGTCCAGTCCGCTCATTAAAAACTGCCCCAGTGGACGACATCACAAGCCGTAGTATACGGATTAGCGGTTTATATACATATATATTTATATATAGGTTTGGCTGCAAGTGAAACCCACAACGTGCTCAATCCTACGACATTGAATCCCCCAACATTTGTGTGTTACAGCAGCAAAACAAGGGACGTCGTATGTGGTTTTATTTCTAATAAATCAGTTGGGTAGTATAAAATAACAGTGAGTGTTTTATTTTATTCAACTCTCAATGCCATTTTTAATGAGTGTTAACGCATCCTGTGATTTCTATAGCAGGTTGCAGCCCACCTCCCCAGCAGTGCAAGATCTTTGCAACACTTTCCTGTTTGTGATCATTTGTTGCCAATGTTCCCAGCAGTTTGAGCTGCAAACTGTAACGATAGATAATTTTCCCTTAGTAATAACAGGATACATTGTAGCTGCTGAGTTAGGCCTCGGCCATGCTACTTGCTTGGTGGCGGAACTCGCTCAGCACTGAGCCCCACAGCCGCAGTTAGAGCGGCTTTAGTAGGGGCTCGCCTACGCTTCCGCAAGCGCGCGGAAGCGCAGGTCTTGGGGGAATTTAAAATTCCCCCGCTTGCTGGCGTGACAGGCCAGTCACGTGAGCGGTTCGCCCAATGAGGGCGAACCAGCTCCGTGACGTCACTGGCCCGCCCCCTGACGACGCGTGCGGTAAGCAATCGCAAGGCCAGGGAAAGCACCCGCTTTCCCTGAGCCTCAGCGTGCCTCAGCGCGCCAGCAGGGAGCCTGGCCGAGGCCTTACACTGACTGAAGCAGCCATTATGTTAGGCACACAATCAGATTTATAACAGGAGCACCAAATGATTACCAGCTTAAGTAAGAATGTAGAGCAATACATACACACGCCTTACATATATAAATAAGAAGAGAAGGAAGGGGGGGGTGTAGTATTGCTGTGAGTCAGACTATAAATTGGAATAAGTGATCTGGAAATAAGGTTGTTTTGTAGAGAAGTTTCACGATCGTAGGACACACAGACAAACGAGCAGCAACGCAGAGATTCCCGTAATATCTCCTCCTCCTTACAGTCTGCTCGTTAAATACTCTGCAGAAAATGCTGCTTGTTCGTCATTTATTCCAAGTTTAACCTGGAACAAATCATGTAACATTAACCATCATGAAACCCTATATTATAGGAGCAATCCCAGCAATATCCTACATGTGGGGTTTGTGTGTAAATAAATCAGTTCTGTACTATTAGATAAGACTTACTACCTTTTTTTCAATTTTAAAATAGAACTCTTAATGCCATTATTAATGAGTGTTAATACACTGAGCTTCCTGTGATTTCTATAGCCGGATTTAGCCACCTCCCCAGCAGTGCAAAATCTCTAATACTTTCCTGAGTGAGATCATTTGTTGCCACTGTTCCCAGCAGTTTGAGCTGCAAACTGTAACAATAGATAATGTTACCTTAATAATATAAGAATACATTGTAGCTGCTGAGTTACTGACTAAAGGATTGATTTAAAACTGAAAGGCGGCCATTTAGTGAACCCGGGGAAGCAGGATTTTTGCTGATCGATCACAGGAAAACTAATCGATCGTCCGCTTAGGTAATTAGTTTTCAATAAAGGTAATCAACGGTGGCATATAATAAAAGAATATATATATATATATATATATATATTTATTTTTTAAATGCTTGGATTGCCTCTTTAAATGAAACACATAGGTGGCCATACTAGAGTGAATGCCTAATTATGTGAATTCTAATTTTTATACGTGAAGGCTATTTTAGTATTATGTAGTGTATATAAGGAATTCGTAGGAACTGCACAAGGGATGTTGACTTTGAAAACCAGTCGGACACTGCCTTGTTTGTGGCATACAGACTCCAGAAATATGTTTTCCTTTTTTATTTTTATTTTTCATCCTTATCTACATTTAATTTTATTCTGTCTTTAGTCCAATCACATGGGACCATATGAATTATTGTTTGTATTTATTTATACACCCATCAGGGTGTAATATTTACTATTTGATCATTTGTGGTTGCATATATATATATTGCATTGCATTTTCACTACACTTTACATAATGTTATATGGTCTCCTGTTTTATCATCAATATTTCAGTAATACACTTAATATTGGCCTGTGTGTGAATCATCCCTCTTTATCTATGAGGTGGGGTTTAGATATGTATAATCTCTGCACCATGTGGATGTATTATAATGTATCCCATGGTTACAACTGATGGGGTTTGATCCACATACAGGCGTAGTATTTTCAATTTTGGTTTGATCCCTAGAGAATCCCATTGTTTTATAAATGTTCTTTGATAATGATTTTACATCCCATATATGTTTAACTATGTGCCATCTATCTATGTACATTTGGGAATTTGATTAGCAATTGGAGTGTATATCCTTGTTCCACCTCCTTAAATCATCTCCTCCAATCCTTTCAGGGTTAAATATCTGTATTTTATGTAACTATGTCTTTATCATTGTGTAGTAGCACGGAAAATGGTTGCAGCTGAGTAGGGGCGTTTTTTTAATAATTACCATCATTGGGGTGTGTATATAATACCGGACCTCCCCCTCTCATGATATCCCTTTGAAAAAGTTAGCCGAGACTGACGAAACGCGTCAGGGAGCGTCATGACGTCAGACGCACTGACATTGAAGTCTACACCCAGCGCTGGAGCGGACTGATCCAAGCGCTAGTGCTACAGGCACTATCAATACGGAACTTCTTTCTTGGACTATCTACAGCACACCAGCCCTGGGAAACTGCTGGTACGCTGCTCCTTTGCCAACGGAGCCTGGGAATGCCCCAAAAGCCTGCACGTTGACCGGATGGTTTACACCAGTCCTGGAAACCTGCTGAGACGCTGCTCCTTCACCAACGGAGCCTGGGACTGCCCCAAGAGCCTGCAGTTAGACCGGATGGTGGTGATTATAATCACATATGCTTTATTTTATTGTACTTCTTGTAAGTGCGTTTTTTACCCCCTTTTCCCCCCTCCCCCTCATTAAATTAACTTTTTTACGCTATGGGCGTGCGCTCTCTCCTCTTTTTTCCTATATATATATATATACACAGTTAGGTCCGGAAATAATTGGACACTGTCACAATTTTCATAATTTTGGCTCTGTACGCTATCACAATGGATTTGAAATGAAACAACCGAGATGCAATAGAAGTGCAGACTTTCAGCTTTAATTCAAGGGGTTGAACAAAAATATTGTATGAAACGTTTAGGAATTGCAACCATTTTCATACACAGTCCCCTTATTTCAGGGGCTCAAATGTAATTGGACAAATTAACACAATCATAAATAAAATGTTCATTTTGAATACTTTGTCTGGAATTCTTTACAGGCAATGACTGCTTGAAGTCTGGAACGCATGGACATCACCAAACGCTGGGTTTCCTCCTTTGTGATGCTTTGCCAGGCCTTTACTGCAGCCGTCTTCAGTTGTTGTTTGTTCGTGGGTCTTTCTGCCTTATGTTTTGTCTTCAGCAAGTGAAATGCATGCTCGATCGGGTTGAGATCAGGTGATTGACTCGGCCATTGCAGAATATTCCACTTCTTTGCCTTCAAAAACTCCTGGGTTGCTTTCGCAGTATTTTTTGGGTCATTGTCCATCTGTAAAGTGAAGCGCTGTCCAATCAACTTCCCTGAATTTGGCTGAATCTGAGCAGATAATATATCCCTATACACTTCAGAATTCATCCGGCTGCTTCTGTTTTTGTCACATGATCAATAAACACTAGTGACCCAGTGCCATTGTAAGCCATGCATGCCCATACCATCACACTGCCTAACCGTGTTTTACAGATGATGTGGTATGCTTCAGATCATGAGCCGTTCCAAGCCTTCTCCATACTTTTTTCTTCCCATCATTCTGGTACAGGTTGATGTTAGTTTCATCTGTCCAAAGAATGCTGTTCCAGAACTGGGCTGGCTTTTTTTTATATTGTTTGGCAAAGTCTAACCTGGCCTTTCTATTCTTGAGGCTTATGAATGGTTTGCACCTTGTGGTGAACCCTCTGTATTTGCTCTCGTGGAGTCTCCTCTTTATGGTAGACTTGGATAATGATATGCCTACCTACTGGAGAGTGTTCTTCACTTGGCTGGATAATGTGAAGGGGTTTTTCTTTACCATGGAAAGGATCCTACGATCATCCACCACTGTTGTCTTCCGTGGACATCCAGGCCTTTTTGTGTTGCAGAGCTCACCAGAGCGTTCCTTTTTCTCAGAATATACCAAACTGTTGATTTGGCCGCTCCTAATGTTCCTGCTATCTCTCTGATGGATTTGCTTTTTTTTTGCAGCCTAAGGATGCCCTGTTTCACTTGCATTGAGAGCTCCTTTGACCGCATGTTGTGGGTTCACAGCAACAGCTTCCAAATGTGAATGCCACACCTGGAATCAACTCCAGACCTTTTACCTGCTTAATTGATGATGAAATAACGAAGGAATAGCCCACACCTGTCCATGAAACAGCTTTTGAGTCAATTGTCCAATTACTTTTGGTCCCTTGAAAAAGAGGGGGCTACATATTAAAGAGATGTAATTCCTAAACCCTTCCTCCAATTTGGATGTGAATACCCTCAAATTAAAGCTGATAGACTGCACTTTAAGCCCATATTCATTATTTAATTGTAACTTGAATTTATTTTGGAACACAACCGAAATAACAAAACTTGTATTAGTGTCCAATTATTTCTGGACCTAACTGTATATATATATATATATATATATATATATATACACACACACACACACACACACACACACACGTACAGCAGGGGCGCGCAAACTTTTTTTGCGGCGCCCCACCTGCCTTACTTTCATCGTTGGCCGCCCCCCCTCCTTAACTGAAATGACGCAGCGGGATCGTGTGACGTCCCGTTACCATAGCAACCGTGACGTCACATTACCTCACAGCATCATTTGACGCCGCGTTGCCATGGTCACGCATCCTGCAGCCGGCTGAATCTCGGTAAGTAGAGGTTGCAGAGGCCTCGCGCGGTCCCCCGGCATTTAAATGCCTTGGGAAAGAGCGCGGGACCTCTGCAACCACCCGCGGCGCCCCCCCCCCCCCAAAAAATTTCTTTGCGCCCCCCAGTTTGCGCACCGCTGCTGTACAGTATATATATCTACACGCACACACAAACACACACAATCAATGTACGACGGCACTGTTGTTGTATCACCTCCAAGTTCTGCAGAAGATATACAAATTACTTTACAGAGTCCTGCATATTTTGATCTTGGTTAATCAAATATTATTTATTATAATGACCGACCATTTCAGCCCAAGCCTTTATCAAGATATTCACATACATTTCTATATATTCATATCTATTCCCAGGTCTGGAGAACAGTTTTGTGCCACTTGTATGAATAGGTCAAAAGTTTTATTTCTAACACAGCTTCAAAGCATATTGAATAGGACCAGGGAGAAAGGGAGGCAGGGGGAGGAGAGGGAGGCAGGGGGAGGAGAGGGAGATAGGAGGAGGAGAGGGAGAGAGAGAAGAGAGAGGAGGGAGACAGGGGGAGGAGATGGAGACAGGGGGAGGAGAGGGAGAGAGAGAAGAGAGAGCAGGGAGAGGAGAGATAGAGAGAGATATAAAGAAGAGAGAAGGAAGAGTGTGTGTGTGTGTGTATAGATGTGTGTGTGTGTGTGTGTGTGTGTGTGTGTGTGTGTGTGTGTGTGTGTGTGTGTGTGTGTGTGTGTGTGTGTGTGTGTGTGTGTGTGTGTGTGTGTGTATGTGTGCGTATAGATGTATATATGGTGTGTGTATGTGTGCGTATAGATGTATATATGGTGTGTGTATTTGTGTATAGATGTATATATGGTGTGTGTATGTATATATATATATATATATATATATATATATATATATATATATATATATATCTATATTGCAGAATAAATGAGTTCTTCAGTATTAGGTGATACCTTTTTTATTGGACTAACAATTTATGTCATAGGACAAGCTTTCGAGAGTTATCCTCTCCTTCAGGTCTAGCAACACTGATATACAAAGGATTCAATGGCTAAAACAGTTTAGAGAGAGGGGAAAAAAAACAACAGATATTTACTGTAGATAAGGTAGGGTGTTAAAAGTGTTTGAAGCCAGGGGACAGTGTCAAAGAAAGGTGGGGAGGGGGAGGGATGCTGGGGGGGAGAGAAAGTGTGGATAAGAATAGAGGCAAGCAGGATAATTACAAACAATTTTGATAGGGTGCGAGAAAACCCATGTCCACAATAAGTCCTTTGGTTTTGGTGTCAAAGAGTCTTATCATTCTGAGTTCAAATGTGTTCCGTTCTTGGGGCGTTTAAACATTCCATTGAGGATTTTGATTTTTAAATCATTTATGGAATGATCTGGTTGTGAGAAGTGATGTCCCACAGGTGAGCAGTATCTTCCTTCTTCGTGATGGAGTATAGAGTGTCTGTGCATATTCATTCTGCCTTGTAGTTTTTGACACCAAAACCAAAGGACTTATTGTGGACATGGGTTTTCTCACACCCTATCAAAAAGGTTTGTAATTATCCTGCTTGCCTCTATCCTTATCCACACTTTCTCTCCCCCCCAGCATCCCTCCCCCTCCCCACCTTTCTTTGACACTGTCCCCTGGCTTCAAACACTTTTAACACCCTACCTTATCTACAGTAAATATCTGTTTTTCCCCCCTCTCTCTACACTGTTTTGCCATTGAATCCTTTGTATATCAGTGTTGCTAGACCTGAAGGAGAGGATAACTCTCCAAAGCTCGTCCTATGACATAAATTGTTAGTCCAATAAAAAAGATATCACCTAATACTGAAGAACTCATTTATTCTGCACTATATATATATATATATATATATATATATATATATATATATATGTATGTGTATAGATGTATATATGGTGTGTGTGCATGTGTGTACAGTATAGATATATATATATATATATAGTGTGTGTGTGTATAGATGTATATATGGTGTATATATGGTGTGTGTGTGTGTGTGTGTGTGTGTGTGTGTGTGTGTGTGTGTGTGTGTGTGTGTGTGTGTGTGTGTGTGTGTGTGTGTGTGTGCCAATTGTTACAGAAATAAACAAAATAACCTAATTTGTAGCAAAATAAATCCCAAAACACTTTTCTACATTTTTAACATCCAGATATAATTTAATTCATCAAAAAACAAAGAGATCCATCAACGAAGTGAGAACATAATCTGATAATCTGACATTTCCACTTCAACAGAAGCTTAATACCCCCACCCCCTCCCCCTCCACGCAGCATATTCAGCGTATTTCATTGTTAGTTTGTTTTTATACTAGGTACGCGATGCACTGTATTTTTTAAATATGACACTAGCAAAAGAAAAGCACTCAACCTATAACACCTATACAGTATGTCAATTGTTAACCCAGCGGTGTTCAACTCTTGTTTTGAAGCAGGGATATCGTAAAAACCTGACCTGTTGGTGGCCCTTGAAGACTGGAGTCGAAGACTGAGCCACCTGTGCTGAAGCAGGGATATCCTGAAGACCTGACCTACTGGTGGTCCTTGTGGACTGGAGTTGAGAACCCCTGGTTTAACCCATATGATACCCAAGTGCATTTCTCTGGCAGTCAAAGGTTAGAAATAACGCAGAATATTCAACGCAGCTACGATTCTCAAGATGTAGTGATCGAGAGCAGCGGAGACTATACACCTCAAAGGGATCGCCAAGAAAGTTTGCCCTTTTTTCCCCACAGGGGGAAAGGGGGGGGGGGGGGTTCTTGGTGGATTACTATCACGTCACAGCCACGGTGGGGTACAAAGATAAGACCGGGCCCGTTGGCATTCACCAAGAAAATCCATCGCCTGGAATGATAAAAGTGGGATGGGAAAAGAGAAATATAACAAGCATGAAGGGAGGATTTCAGATCCGCGTGGGACAGGACAGAAAAATGGGTCCCGGTGTAAAGGAAAAAGCAGCCACGTGAAGGATGGCGCGGTGGAACGCGCGGGATCAGATTTTCAAAAGTAGAAAACAGGAACACATTAAAAAAATTATTTAAAAAAACCAAATGACATTTGTAAGGTATTTTTTGTTTAATAGCGTCCCCAATTATGCTGTATTATTGATTTATTTCAGTTTTCTAACACAACACAAACTCTCCCCTCTTCTCTCTACACTTTCCTCCCCACCCACGTATCTCACTGTCCCCTTCTCTCCCATTTTCTCACTCTCCGCCCTTCTCTCTGACACACTCTCCCCTTCTCTCCCACCCTCCTATCTCTCTCACACACACACACACACACACACACATTATCTCTCCCTCCCCCATTCAAACAGGGCAAATCTTAATCCGGGACGATGAAACGATTTTGAGAAACGCGTTGGTGCGCCGGGACGTTTCAGGATAATCTGGGTCGTATGGTCACCCTAAGTAGAAAAGATCTCGAAGGCAGTACCATGGATTGGATCGCAGTAATAAAAAAATAGCATTTCAGCTTCTGGAAAGGGAGACGCAAACGCTGTGAACAGCTCCGTGAAATCTTTGCGTGTCGCTGCATTTATATATATATACGCCGGCGACTTAACTCTCTGCGTTGGTTCCGGACCTTTTCTCCTATACTAGAACGTGTATCAGTCTGTGTCGCACGTTCTCGAGACGGGGACACAAAGGGTCTATATACTAATGGTACAGAAAAGTATGTGGCGACGCATGGCACCATTTCCATGCTGGCAGTGCAACAGTTGATAGGAGCTCGTTAATTTAATTTCGTGGATTTGATGCAGAGCGTTAACCGACACGGAGCCGCCATCTTTGTTGACGAGAGGGGGAGGGGGAAAAAATGCATTCCAGACTCAAAACTGGACACATC
Source organism: Ascaphus truei (assembly GCF_040206685.1). Lineage (NCBI taxonomy): Eukaryota > Metazoa > Chordata > Amphibia > Anura > Ascaphidae > Ascaphus > Ascaphus truei. Next base: position 60,487,777 of record NC_134492.1, on the reverse strand, counting down.
CCATTGTAGTTTAGTGTAACTCCCCTTATAATACCTCCCTAGAAACCCTTCTAATGCCCCATATAACCGATTCCTATGACACCTAACTATAACTCCTCCTATTACCCCATATAACCACTCCCTATAACTCTTCCTATTACCCCATATAACCCCTCCTATTACTCCATATAACCACTCCCTATAACTCCTCCTATTACCCCATATACCCTCTCCCTATAACCCCTCCTATTACCCCATATAACCTCTCCCTATAACCCCTCCTATTACCCCATATAACCACTCCCTATAACTCCTCCTATTACTCCATATACTTGCTCCCTATAACTCCTCCTATTACCCCATATAACCGCTCCCTATAACTCCTCCTATTACCCCAGATAACCCCTCCCTATAACTCCTCCTATTACCCCATATAACCCCTCCCTATAACTCCTATTACCCCATATAACCGCTCCCTATAACTCCTATTACCCCATATAACCCCTCCTTATAACTCCTATTACCCCATAACCTCTCCAAATAACTCCTCCTATTACCATATATAACCCCTCCCTATAACTCCTCCTATTACCCCATACACTCGCTCCCTATAACTCCTATTACCCCATATAACCGCTCCCTATAACTCCTATTACCCCATATAACCCCTCCTTATAATTCCTCCTATTACCCCATATAACCGCTCCCTATAACTCCTATTCCTTCCTTTAACTGCTCATATTGACATGAAGAAAACCAATGATTCCATTACCGCCTCACTCAGCAACGTGTGTGTGTGTATGTATGTGTGTGTATGTATGTGTATATGTGTGTGTATATATATGTGTGTGTGTGTATATATATGTGTGTGTGTGTATATATATGTGTGTGTGTGTGTGTGTGTGTGTGTATGTGTATGTGTGTGTGTGTATATATGTGTGTGTGTGTATATATATGTATGTGTGTGTATATATATGTGTGTGTGTGTGTGTGTATATATATATGTGTGTGTGTGTATATATGTGTGTGTATGTGTATATATGTGTGCGTGTGTGTGCGTGTGCGTGCGTGCGTGCGTGTGCCAATTGTTACAGAAATAAACAAAATAACCTAATTTGTAGCAAAATAAATCCCAAAACACTTTTCTACATTTTTAACATCCAGATATAATTTAATTCATCAAAAAACAAAGAGATCCATCAACGAAGAGAGAACATAATCTGATAATCTGACATTTCCACTTCAACAGAAGCTTAATACCCCCGCCCCCGCCCCCTCCACGCAGCATATTCAGCGTATTTCATTGTTAGTTTGTTTTTATACTAGGTACGCGATGCACTGTATTTTTTAAATATGACACTAGCAAAAGAAAAGCACTCAACCTATAACACTTATACAGGCATACCCCGCATTAACGTACGCACTGGGACCGGAGCATGTATGTAAATCGAAAATGTACTTAAAGTGAAGCACTTCCTTTTCCCCACTTATCGATGCATGTACTGTACTGCAATCGTCATATACATGCATAACTGATGTAAATAACACATCTGTAACAGGCTCTATAGTCTCCCCGCTTGCTCACAGCTTCGGTACAGGTAGGGAGCTGGTATTGCTGTTCAGGACATGATGACAGGCGCATGCGTGAGCTGCCGTTTGCCTATTGGGCGATATGTACTTACTCACGAGTGTACTTAAAGTGAGTGTACTTAAACCGGGGTATGCCTGTATGTCAATTGTTAACCCAGCGGTGTTCAACTCTTGTTTTGAAGCAGGGATATCCTAAAAACCTGACCTGTTGGTGGCCCTTGAAGACTGGAGTCGAAGACTGAGCCACCTGTGCTGAAGCAGGGATATCCTGAAGACCTGACCTACTGGTGGTCCTTGTGGACTGGAGTTGAGAACCCCTGGTTTAACCCATATGATACCCAAGTGCATTTCTCTGGCAGTCAAAGGTTAGAAATAACGCAGAATATTCAACACAGCAACGATTCTCAAGATGTAGTGATCGAGAGCAGCGGAGACTATACACCTCAAAGGGATTGCCAAGAAAGTTTGCCATTTTTTCCCCACAGGGGGGAAGAGGGGGGGGGTTCTTGGTGGATTACTATTACGTCACAGCCGCGGTGGGGTACAAAGATAAGACCGGGCCCGTTGGCATTCACCAAGAAAATCCATCGCCTGAAATGATAAAAGTGGGATGGGAAAAGAGAAATATAACAAGCATGAAGGGAGGATTTCAGATCCGCGTGGGACAGGACAGAAAAATGGGTCCCGGTGTAAAGGAAAAAGCAGCCACGTGAAGGATGGCGCGGTGGAACGCGCGGGATCAGATTTTCAAAAGTAGAAAACAGGAACACATTAAAAAAATTATTTAAAAAAACCAAATCACATTTGTAAGGTATTTTTTGTTTAATAGCGTCCCCAATTATGCTGTATTATTGATTTATTTCAGTTTTCTAACACAACACAAACTCTCCCCTCTTCTCTCTACACTTTCCTCCCCACCCACGTATCTCACTGTCCCCTTCTCTCCCATTTTCTCACTCTCCACCCTTCTCTCTGACACACTCTCCCCTTCTCTCCCACCCTCCTATCTCTCTCTCACACACACACACACACACATTATCTCTCCCTCCCCCATTCAAACAGGGCAAATCTTAATCCGGGACGATGAAACGATTTTGAGAAACGCGTTGGTGCGCCGGGACGTTTCAGGATAATCTGGGTCGTATGGTCACCCTAAGAAGAAAAGATCTCGAAGGCAGTACCATGGATTGGATCGCAGTAATAAAAAAATAGCATTTCAGCTTCTGGAAAGGGAGACGCAAACGCTGTGAACAGCTCCGTGAAATCTTTGCGTGTCGCTGCATTTATATATACGCCGGCGACTTAACTCTCTGCGTTGGTTCCGGACCTTTTCTCCTATACTAGAACGTGTATCAGTCTGTGTCGCACGTTCTCGAGACGGGGACACAAAGGGTCTATATACTAACGGTACAGAAAAGTATGTGGCGACGCATGGCACCATTTCCATGCTCGCAGTGCAACAGTTGGTAGGAGCTCGTTAATTTAATTTCGTGGATTTGATGCAGAGCGTTAACCGACACGGAGCCGCCATCTTTGTTGACGAGAGGGGAGGGGAAAAAAATGCATTCCAGAGACTCAAAACTGGACACATCCCATTATAGTTTAGTGTAACTCCCCTTATAATACCTCCCTAGAAACCCTTCTAATGCCCCATATAACCGCTCCCTATAACTTCTCCTATTACCCCATATAACCACTCCCTATAACTCTTCCTATTACCCCATATAACCCCTCCTATTACCCCATATAACCACTCCCTATAACTCCTCCTATTACACCATATACCCTCTCCCTATAACCCCTCCTATTACCCTATATAACCTCTCCCTATAACCCCTCCTATTACCCCATATAACCACTCCATATACCTTCTCCTATTACCCCATATAACCGCTCCCTATAACTCCTCCTATTACCCCATATAACCACTCCATATACCTCCTCCTATTACCCCATATAACCGCTCCCTATAACTCCTTCTATTACTCCATATACTCGCTCCCTATAACTCCTCCTATTACCCCATATAACCGCTCCCTATAACTCCTCCTATTACCCCAGATAACCCCTCCCTATAACTCCTCCTATTACCCCATATAACCCCTCCCTATAACTCCTCCTATTACCTCATATAACCTTTCCCTATAACTCCTATTCCCCCATATAACCTCTCCCTATAACTCCTCCTATTACCCCATAACCTCTCCCTATAACTCCTCCTATTACCCCATATAACCCCTCCCTATAACTCCTCCTATTACCCCATATAACCTCTCCCTATAACTCCTCCTATTACCCCATATAACCGCTCCCTATAACTCCTCCTATTACCCCATATAACCTCTCCCTATAACTCCTCCTATTACCCCATATAACCCCTCCCTATAACTCCTCCTATTACCCCATACACTCGCTCCCTATAACTCCTCCTATTACCCCATATAACCGCTCCATATACCTCCTCCTATTACCCCATATAACCGCTCCCTATAACTCCTCCTATTACCCCATATAACAGCTCCCTATAACTCCTCCTATTACCCCATATAACCGCTCCCTATAACTCCTCCTATTACCCCATATAACCGCTCCCTATAACTCCTCCTATTACCCCATATAACGCCTCCCTATAACTCCTCCTATTACCCCATATAACCGCTCCGTATAACTCCTCCTATTACCCCATATAACCGCTCCCTATAACTCCTCCTATTACCCCATATAACAGCTCCCTATAACTCCTCCTATTACCCCATATAACCGCTCACTATAACTCCCCCCATTACCCCATATAACCGCTCCCTATAACTCCCCCTATTACCCCATATAACCGCTCCCTATAACTCCTATTACCCCATATAACCGCTCCCTATAACTCCTCCTATTACCCCAGATAACCCCTCCCTATAACTCCTCCTATTACCCCATATAACCCCTCCCTATAACTCCTATTACCCCATATAACCGCTCCCTATAACTCCTATTACCCCATATAACCCCTCCTTATAACTCCTATTACCCCATAACCTCTCCAAATAACTCCTCCTATTACCATATATAACCCCTCCCTATAACTCCTCCTATTACCCCATACACTCGCTCCCTATAACTCCTATTACCCCATATAACCGCTCCCTATAACTCCTATTACCCCATATAACCCCTCCTTATAACTCCTCCTATTACCCCATATAACCGCTCCCTATAACTCCTATTCCTTCCTTTAACTGCTCATATTGACATGAAGAAAACCAATGATTCCATTACCGCCTCACTCAGCAACGTGTGTGTGTGTATGTATGTGTGTGTATGTATGTGTATATGTGTGTGTATATATATGTGTGTGTGTGTATATATATGTGTGTGTGTGTATATATGTGTGTGTGTGTGTGTGTGTGTGTATGTGTATGTGTGTGTGTGTATATATGTGTGTGTGTGTATATATATGTATGTGTGTGTATATATATGTGTGTGTGTGTGTGTGTATATATATATGTGTGTGTGTGTATATATGTGTGTGTATGTGTATATATGTGTGCGTGTGTGTGCGTGTGTGCGTGCGTGTGTGTGCCAATTGTTACAGAAATAAACAAAATAACCTAATTTGTAGCAAAATAAATCCCAAAACACTTTTCTACATTTTTAACATCCAGATATAATTTAATTCATCAAAAAACAAAGAGATCCATCAACGAAGAGAGAACATAATCTGATAATCTGACATTTCCACTTCAACAGAAGCTTAATACCCCCGCCCCCGCCCCCTCCACGCAGCATATTCAGCGTATTTCATTGTTAGTTTGTTTTTATACTAGGTACGCGATGCACTGTATTTTTTAAATATGACACTAGCAAAAGAAAAGCACTCAACCTATAACACTTATACAGGCATACCCCGCATTAACGTACGCACTGGGACCGGAGCATGTATGTAAATCGAAAATGTACTTAAAGTGAAGCACTTCCTTTTCCCCACTTATCGATGCATGTACTGTACTGCAATCGTCATATACGTGCATAACTGATGTAAATAACACATCTGTAACAGGCTCTATAGTCTCCCCGCTTGCTCACAGCTTCGGTACAGGTAGGGAGCTGGTATTGCTGTTCAGGACATGATGACAGGCGCATGCGTGAGCTGCCGTTTGCCTATTGGGCGATATGTACTTACTCACGAGTGTACTTAAAGTGAGTGTACTTAAACCGGGGTATGCCTGTATGTCAATTGTTAACCCAGCGGTGTTCAACTCTTGTTTTGAAGCAGGGATATCCTAAAAACCTGACCTGTTGGTGGCCCTTGAAGACTGGAGTCGAAGACTGAGCCACCTGTGCTGAAGCAGGGATATCCTGAAGACCTGACCTACTGGTGGTCCTTGTGGACTGGAGTTGAGAACCCCTGGTTTAACCCATATGATACCCAAGTGCATTTCTCTGGCAGTCAAAGGTTAGAAATAACGCAGAATATTCAACACAGCAACGATTCTCAAGATGTAGTGATCGAGAGCAGCGGAGACTATACACCTCAAAGGGATTGCCAAGAAAGTTTGCCATTTTTTCCCCACAGGGGGGAAGAGGGGGGGGGTTCTTGGTGGATTACTATTACGTCACAGCCGCGGTGGGGTACAAAGATAAGACCGGGCCCGTTGGCATTCACCAAGAAAATCCATCGCCTGAAATGATAAAAGTGGGATGGGAAAAGAGAAATATAACAAGCATGAAGGGAGGATTTCAGATCCGCGTGGGACAGGACAGAAAAATGGGTCCCGGTGTAAAGGAAAAAGCAGCCACGTGAAGGATGGCGCGGTGGAACGCGCGGGATCAGATTTTCAAAAGTAGAAAACAGGAACACATTAAAAAAATTATTTAAAAAAACCAAATCACATTTGTAAGGTATTTTTTGTTTAATAGCGTCCCCAATTATGCTGTATTATTGATTTATTTCAGTTTTCTAACACAACACAAACTCTCCC